>NC_056499.1:758923-803766 GCF_014905685.2 Nematolebias whitei
AGGACCAGGAGGATGGATCAACAGGACCAGGAGGATGGATCAACAGGCAGTCAGGGAACAGAGAAGAAAAACCTGAGGGAAGAATTAGAACACAAAAACATACATAAGCAGGACAGAAGAAACTCACAGACAAGAAAATTAACTCAGTCCTGTGAAGAAAAATGTTAATGGAAAATAAATTCTGACATATTTTTACAAAAGATCAGATGAAGACAACTGGCATGAAGAAGAACTTCCAGCTCCATCTCAATGTACCTGTGATAGTTTAATAAGTGTTTTGTTACTGTCCTACAGTTTATTGATGCTGATATATTCTTGTAATAATTCTTATTTCTTGTTCTGTCTTGAAAGAGTCTCATCTCAACTTGACCCATGATTACCAAACACTAAACTAATAATATAAAACTAATGTAAATGAACAGTCCTGCAGTAAATACCAACTTTGTGAAGGTTATGGTGTTAAAGTAATTTTATTCAAACATCTTGATTCAGCTGTTATTGATTAATAGAAGACAGAAAATGAGATCTTGTACCTTTGTGATACTTTGAATGCAACATTCAGTTCATGAAGTCATTCTCCTCTGGTTTACCTGGAAAACATGAAAACATTGACTCATCTCCACAATCACGTTTTTCTTTAATGATAATGTCACAATTTATGCTGCAGTCTTTGACAAATGATCTATAACTTGAACTAAATGACGTCAGTCTTGTTGTCATGTTGTCATCATTCTTTGTTAAATCAGGTCTCTCTTGTAAATGAGTCCTCGAGGCTCAATGGGATTTACCTGTAGAAATAAAGGTTGAATGAATCTCTCAGGAAAAAAGACCAAATATTTTCTAGTTGAGTTCAGTAACTGGAATTACCATAAATTTAAAAAAGACCACCTTTCAAAATTTAAGCAGTAATAGATATTTTAAAACGCTGAATTAGAAATAAACCTGTTAAACCGTCATGTTGCAGAGCAGCTGCAGTTAAAACACAACTAGTAATTTAACACGTTTCATTAACTAAAACTGGCGACATGAAGTATTAATGTTGATAAATTGAGGTACAGAACAGTCAGATAACGCTTCACAATGGAGAAAAAGTGTCGTATTTGCATTAACTTACCGGAAAAACACGGAGAATGAACTACGTTCAATGCTGAACCCGCTGCTGTTTGGAACTCTTTGCCGCTTCATGACCCACGTGACTTCCGCATTCCATTCTTTCTATTGGAGTCTATGGGAGTGTCGCAACTCTCTCTTTACAGGGCTCTGGTGTCAACTAGTCTCAAACAGTCGCAGCCCAGTGCTTTACCACCATAACTGTCATAGAGAACGTCTCCTCGTGTAAGAAAAGTTTCTTTACATGTTTTGAGTTGTTGTTCACCTGTGTGTTGTGAACCTGTAGCTGAGGAGTATACTACAAAAGGCCCCAAACAAGTCAGGACAGTATGGTGAATTGCTCACAAAGGGTTTGTCTGCTCAGCAAGGCTGAACGATTTGGTGCTGTGCAGACTGAGGCGCCCCATTTGTCTAATGAACTCCCAGACTTCACACCACACCTCCACCCACCGCTCCACTATGAAATGTCCTACTCATGAAAGTAATGAGGCAGGGAGGGAGAAAGACTCTTCTGGCCACTGATAACCTCAGACTAAACTTGCAACCTTACGAGACAAGGGCCTAATATATGGCCATCAATCAGCCCCAGCATCCCAACTGGAGTGTTTAGTTACAAGGATCAATTATTTACCAGCCTCTTCTTTCACTACTCAGTGATCCCCTAAAAGTTGCGTGAAGAAATAGGAAAAATAAACACTTGGAAAAAAGACGCAAAGGCTTGCAAAGTTTTACAAATCAGAAAATTCTTCACTTCAGATTAAACAATTGATTTTCTGTGCTTTGTGAGTAATATATATGACGTCGCCTTAAAAATATTCATACTTTGTAATGTCATACGCATGTTTTAGCTTTTATCTTTTTATCTTTTATCCTGTGTTTTTATGTCTTGTATTCTGTAAAGCACTTTGTGGTTTCTGACCTGTAAAAGGTGCTATATAAATAAAATTTACTTACTTAATTACTCAGAAAATAAAAAAAAAATCTCTCTTGTGCTTTGTCCATTCATTATAGATCACCTTTTGGTTAAAAAAGTTGGTGCAAACATATTTGAGAAACTAAAATAACAGAATCAGAGTTTATAGCAACCATATTTATAAAATAGGTTTATGGCAAAAGGTGTGACATAACAATTGAATAAAAAAATGTGTTTTTTAAAAAGCTGACAGCATCAAGTTGAATTTTTACTGAACAAAATATCTGACAAAACTCCTAATACACTGAAAGTTACTTGACAAGTACAAACCAGATTCCAAAAAAGTTGGGACACTAAACAAATTGTGAATAAAAACTGAAAGCAATGATGTGGAGGTGCCAACATCTAATAATTTATTCAGAATAGAACACAAATCACAGATCAAAAGTTTAAACTGAGAGAATGTATCATTTTAAGTGAAAAATCTGTTGTTTCCAAATTTCATGGCGTCAACAAATCCCAAAAAAGTTGGGACAAGTCCATTTTTCCCACTGTGTGGCATCCCCCCTTCTTCTTCCAACACTCAACAGACGTCTGGGGACAGAGGAGACCAGTTTCTCCAGTTTAGAAATAGGAATGCTCTCCCATTCATGTCTAATACAGGCCTCTAACTGTTCAATCGTCTTGGGCCTTCTTTGTGGCACCTTCCTCTTTATGATGCACCAAATGTTCTCTATAGGTGAAAGATCTGGACTGCAGGCTGGCCATTTCAGTACCCGGATCCTTCTCCTACGTAGCCATGATGTTGTGATTGCTGCAGAATGTGGTCTGGCATTATGGTGTTGAAAAATGCAGGGTCTTCCCTGAAAGAGATGACGTCTAGATGGGAGCATATGTTGTTCTAGAACCTGAACATAGTTCTCTGCATTAATGGTGCCTTTCCAGACATGCAAGCTGCCCATGCCACAAGCGCTCATGCAACCCCATACCATCAGTGATGCAGGCTTCTGAACGGAGCGTTGATAACAACTTGGGCTATCCTTGTCCTCTCTGGTCCGGATGACATGGCGTCCCAGTGTTCCATAAAGAACTTCAAATCGTGACTCATCTGACCACAGAACAGTCTTCCATTTTGCCACACTCCATTTTAAATGACCCCTGGCCCAGTGCAAACGTCTGAGCTTGTGGAGCTTGCTTAGAAATGGCTTCCTCTTTGCACTGTAGAGTTTCAGCTGGCAACGGCGGATGGCACGGTGGATTGTGTTCACTGACAATGCTTTCTGGAAGTATTCCTGAGCCCATTCTGTTATTTCCTTGACAGTGGCATTCCTGTTTGAGGTGCAGTGACGTTTAAGGGCCCAGAGATCTTGAGCATCCAGTAGAGTTTTACGGCCTTGACCCTTACGCACAACGATTGTTCCAGATTCTCTGAATCTTTTGATGATGTTATGCACGGTTGATGATGATAACTTAAAAGTCTTTGCTATTTTACGCTGGGTAACACCATTCTGGTATTGTTGCACTATCTTTCTGCTCAACAATGGTGGAATTGGTGATCCTCTTACCATCTTGGCTTCTGAGAGACACTGACACTCTGAGAAGCTCTTTTTATACCCAATCATGTTGTCAATTGATCTAATTAGTGTTAATTGGTCTTCCAGCTGTTCGTTATATGCTCAATTTCCTTTTTCCAGCCACTTATTGCTAGTTGTCCCAACTTTTTTGGAATCCGGTTTGTTAAATATGCACAAAAACAATTGTATTATGATGCAACCCCATGACTTCAAGTCACATATTTATTCTTAACCCACTGATTACTTTACTGAAATTGCAAGTTTTAAAATGATAAATAAAATTATCAACCTTGTTTTCATTTATCGGCTTTATCGTTTCTTCGTGTTTCTCTCTTTCTACTGAAGACACTGGAGGACAAAAGGCTTAACTCCGGTGCTCTTCACTGACCCCTCCCTTTCTCTTTAAAATGCATTTTAATGATCCAAAATCAAGTTTTTGGATCATTAAAAGCAGCTAAGCTGAGAAGCGCTAAACTAACAGGCCAACCTCGAAAAAAAAACCTCAGTCTTGTCCAAGCTCCAAAATTCACGGTTGAAACCCGTGCCTTTGTGTAAGAAGTTGTTTTTCTCTGCTAAAAGAAGCTGAGAACTTGTTTACTGATTTTTTTAATTTATTTAAAGCTTTGTGTGAAAAATGTTATGCTAAAAAGCTCAAACCACACCGAGCATCCGCCATTTTGAGATCCGAAAACAAGGAAAGAGCAACAGCCCATGTCACGTCAAAGGGCCTCCCTCCCATTTTTCTTAAAGAGATACACTGCTCATTCCCTCACTATCCCTCCTTTGGTTCATTCTTATACAACCATTTGATGGTAAAAAAAAAAAAAAAACAGTATTACACTATAAATAAATTAAACAACATATCTTCTTAAATTTGACAATACTTACTAATTATTATTATAATTACTAATTATTGTCAAATTTCAAACAATTTTATCGTTTATCACAATATTTTCTGAGACAATTGATCGCCCATCAAAATTTGTTATTGTGACAGGCCTGCTATGTAGTTGGTTTTGACAAAAGCACTATAGCCTGTTGATGCTGGAAATTTTTCAATTCAATTCAGTTTATTCATACAGCACCAAGTCACAACAGAAGTTATCTGAGGGCACTGAAGAGGTACAATCATATATAAAATTATAATTTAACAGAAACATTCATATATAAAAATAATAATTGAACATTATTTATCTGAGGAGCAGACTGCTTTGAGTTTAACTCCATCACAGAACTCTCATCTTGAACAAGCATGAAGGCGACAGTGGAAAGAAAAACTCCCTCATGAGGAAGAAACCTTTAGCAGAACCAGGATCAGGACAAGAGGACCATCTGCTTCGACCGGCTGAGTTTGGTAGGAACAGATACACAATGGCAGGTCAAGAATCACATAAGATAGAAATATTATCAAATGAAAACTATTCAGTTTTAACAATTCATTTAAGGACATGAGGTCAATTTGTCCTCCAGTAGTCTAAGTCTATTGCAGTATAACAAGCCGACCCGAACTATAGGATTTATCAACAAGGAAAGTCTTAAACTGGACAATGTGTCAGCCTCATGGACAGAAACTGGAAGTTGGTTCCACAAGAGAGGAGCCTGAGAACTGAAAGCTCTTCCTCCCACTCTGCTTTTGGAAACTCTAGGAACCACAAGTAAACCTGCAGTCTGAGAGTGATGTGCTCTATAGAAATAAAAATAAAACACAAAAATATCTTTCTCCTTTTTTCTAGCTAATGGTTTCTCAGTAGCGCAGAGCCTAGCTTCCAGTTCTGACAGCTTCTCCTCCAAAGCTTCTATATGAATACATGTTTTACATTTGTCATTACCACTAAAGGAGGCAGAAGAATAACTAAACATCTGACACAAGGAGCAAATGTGAACAGAGGAAGCTGGGAGAGAAGCAGCAGCCATGCTAAGCTAATGCTAGCAAGAGTTAGCAGATCCCAATACACCAATAAACTCGGACAAGTGTTGAAATATAAAGGTTGTTTCAAGCACTATCCAACACTAGAAAAACAACTGTACTGAAGATGTTTGTGAACTAGAATGAAAACTGTGCAAAAGAGAGATAAATCCAGAAAACTAAAGATGACTCGCGCAAACAAATTAATCGAGCTACCTGCAGAGAAAACGGTATGTGACACAATACGTCTCACCACGAGCGTGCAACGTCAGGAAGGAGTATTCAACTGAATGTTAATATTCAACAAACATGTAATGTTTCCAAGATGGTGGCATCTTCTTCTTCTTTTGTTTTTTCTTTCTTCAGCGTCTCCACAGTGAGTCATCCTCCTCCATGTCACTCTTGTCCTCTGCATCCTCTGTTCTCACTCCAACTATCTCCATGTCCTCTCCAACTGCATCCATATATCTCCTCTTTGTCTTTTTCCAGCTGCATTTCTAACATCCTTCTACCATTATACCCACTGTCCCTCCTCTGGACATGTCCAAACCACTGTCCCTCCTCTAGATATGTCCAAACCATCTCAGTCTGGCCTCTCTAACTTTATCTTGCGGTTGTTCAACCTGTGTTGTTCCTCTGATGATCTCATTCCTAATCTTATTTATCCTTGTCGCTTCTAAGAACCTCACCATCTTTATTTCTGCTACTTCCAGTTCTTTTTCCTGTCTTTTTGTCAATGCCTCTGTCTCCAGACCATACAACATAGCTGGTCTCACTGTTTTTTAAACTTTTCCTTTGACCTTTGCTGACACCCCTTTGTCACAAATCACTCATGAAACTTTTGTCCATCCACCACCACTTTTTGACATTCCTCATTTTCCTGGACAGTGGACCCCAAGTACTTGAAGTCTTGCACCTGTGTGACCTCTGCTCCTTGTAGCCTCGCTGTTCCACCAGCCTCCCTCTCATTTACACACATGTACTCTGTCTTACAACGGTTGACTTTCATTCCTCTTCTTTCAAGTGCATACCTCCACCTCTCCAAGTTCTCTTCCACCTGTGCCCTGTTCTTACCACAGATCACAATGTCATCAGCAAACATCATAGTCCACAGGGATTCCTGCTGAACTCATCTGTCAGTCCATAACCAGAGCAAACAAGAAGGGGCTCAGAGCTGATCCTTGATGCACTCCCACCTCCATCTTGAAACCATCTGTCATTCATACAGCACACCTCACCACTGTCCTGCTTTCCTCATACATGTCTTGTACCAGTCTAACATACTTGTCTGCCACTCCAGATTTCCTCATGCAATACCATGCTTCCTCCCTCGGCACCCTATCATATGCTTTTTCTAAATCCACAAAGACACAATGGAGTTCTTTCTGACACTATATTTCTCCAACAGCATCCTCAAAGCAACAATAAACTCTGTATTGCTTTCTTGGCATGAAACCATACTGATGCTCACAGATAGTCAACTCTCATCTAAGTCTAGCTTCCACAACTTTCTTCCAGCTCTTCATTGTGTGACTCATCAACTTAATTCCCCTGTTGTGGCTACAACTCTGTACATCACCCTTGTTCTTATAAATGGTCACCAGCACACTATTCCATTCCTCAGGCATTTTCTCACCCTTAAATATGCCATTTAATATTTGAGTCAAAAGCCTCACTGCCATCTCTCTAAGACCTTTCCAAACTTGCACTGGTTTGTGATCAGGTCCTGCCTTCCCCTTCTTTGTTTTTTTTAGAGCTTTCTGGACTTTGCCCTCATTGATCCTTCCCACTTCATGGTCCACAGTTTATATGACCTTTATTCTTCTTTCTCTTTTTCTCTTCATTCATTAGTTCCTCAAAGCACTCTTTCCATCTTCCAATCACACTCCACTCACTTGTTTGAACATTACCATTCCTATCTTTTTTCATTCATTCAACCTTTATTTAGACAGGTAAATCCTATCTTTAACAAGCCTAAGTTACTGCACATCCTTTCCAGCCTGATCCCTCTGTCTCGCTAATCGGTACAAGTCCTTCTCACCCTCTTTAGTGTCCAACCTCCCATATAACTCATCATCCACTTTCCACTTTGCCTTAGCTACCTCCCTCTTTGATCTACGTTCCATCTCCTGTCTTATCTCTTCAGTCCTCTCACTGTCATATTTCTTTCCACCACCAGGTTTCTGTTTCTTCCATTTTCTGTCAAGATGACACCTCAAGTACATTCCTACCCGCCTCTCTACTTACTGTTGCTGTAGTAGCCAAGTCTATGTCTTACCACCCAGAGTCTTTAACAGCTCCTCTCTGAATTTCTCACAACATTCTTCCTTCTTCATCTTCCACCATTTGGTGTTCTCTGATTTTACTATTTTTCTCTTCTTCACAACAACAGTCATTCTACACACAATCATCCGATGCTGTCTGGCCACGCTCTCCCCTGCCATAACCATACAGTCCACAATCTCCCTCAGGTTTCCTCTTCCACACAGACCACCTGCCCAGTGGTCCAGTCCACCTGCGTACTCCTTCCTCCACTCTTACTGGTCACTCTATGTTCTTATCTCTTTTGGAAATAAGTGTTGACTACAGCCATTTCCATTCTCTTGGCAAAATCCACCACCATCTGTCCTTCCTGGTTTCTTTCCTTGACACCAAACCTACAAATCACTTCCTCATCCCCTGTGTTTCTTTCACAAACATGTCCATTCAGGTCTGCTCCAATCATCACTCTCTCCTCCTTGGGAATACTCTCTATCACTTCATCCAGATCTTTCCAAAATGTATCTTTCTCCTCCACATCACATCCAACCTGTGGAGCATAACCACTGACAACGTTTAACATCAGACCTTCTACTTCTACCTTCAGACACATCACCCTATCTGACACTTTTTTCACCCTCTACTACATTCTTTGCCAACTCCTCCTTCAGGACCGCCCCTACTCCATTTCTCTTTCTATCCACACCATGGTGAAAAAGTTTAAAACCTGATCCAATGCTGCGGGCCTTGCTGGCCTTCCAGTTGGTCTCTTGGACACACAAAACATCTACCTTCCTTCTCAGCATCATGTCAGTCAGTTATCTGCCTTTGCCTGTTATTTTCCCCACATTTAGAGCTGCAACTCTGAGTCCTGCATTCTTCACTTTCCTCTTCTTCCTCTGTCTCCTGACACTTTTCCCTCGTCTTTATCTTTGACTAACAGTAGCACAATATTTTCCGGCACCCTGTTTGTGCATAGCACCGGTGGAGATCGTTGTTAACCCGGGCCTCGACCGATCCGGTATAGTTTCGCTTTGATGAACTCGCATTATAGTTTTAGCAGAAGTGTTTTACATTGGATTCCCTTCCTGACACAACCTTCACCATTTACCCTGGCTTGGAACCAGAACCAGAGATACACTGGCTGGTGCCAGTACATTGGCTGGTTTGGTAGCATAACATTTGAAATATTTGTGAATGTAAATTAATGTTCAGCAATCGAGGGATGATAAATCAACGTTATTCTCTCGCTTCATTTCTGTTCTGTCATCACCACATTTACAGCATTTTCTTTGCACTTTAGCTAATGTTAAAGCTGGTGTGAGCATCAAGGGAAGTGAGAGTACATCTGACTGGACAAATATTTCATTAGCCTGCAGATTATACATGCAGAATCATAGATACATGCAAAAATCAGGTCTCTCTTGTAAATGAGTCTTCGAGGCTCAATGGGATTTACCTGTAGAAATAAAGATTGAATGAATGAAAAAACATGCATGGTCCTTGGAATGGAATAACCCAGTCCTTCGCAAAGTTGATATTGTGCACATTTATTTTGCAAAAACAATGGATTTATAATTTATCTGTAGCCCTAAATGTATTTTCTTAAAGGTTAGATATTATTTGTGGAGGGGCAGGTTAAAACAGTATGTGTTAAAGAAAAAATTATTTACAGATTTTAGTTAAAATTTCAAGCAACAATGTATGGAGTGACAAGTCATGAGATATGTGTGCATATTGCTGTAATGGAAATGATTGGAACTGTATAACTTTAAAGTCTTATACATCTAATTTCACTGAACTTGGATAAAAATAGTCTGGAGCCTATCACGGATGCTGGACTGATACTATTACAGCTGCTTTTTATTGCAATATTTACATGTTCCTGGTGTGAGTGTGGGTATGCTGATCAGATGGATGCCCTGCGGACATCTGGATAGAGATGACTCATTCTTGCAACACATCTTCATTTGGTGTGCGCGTGCGTGTGTGTGGTCCATCTATCAGGAGGTTTTTCTCTCAATATGTTCAGAAAGATTATTTAAAAAACAGCATTTTACTGTCAAGTTTGAAATATAATGTAAATGTTTTCAGGGATTTTGAAGCTTGTTTCATATTTTATTAAATAATTTCAATTTTTTTAAGTTAAGTCTATGAAATTGTGCAGAAATAAATCATCTGGACATATTGACAGAGTAATTCTGTAAAGTAAATGGGGTAATTCTACACTTAACCTGACACCTGAAAGTTGAGACAAAGGAGAAAATGGTTGGAGTCAGCTTACTTGTCGTAAAATCCTTTTTTAATTGTACTTTTTAACAGAGGTCCTGAGGATGAATCAAACAAAGATCATTTAAAACTTGTACCACATGTACTATTTTAGTTATCTTGCTCTTTCAACTCCTGGTAAGTCAGTACATTATGTTTTTAACTAACATTATCTGTGTTCCATGACATTTAAACAAAGTGTTGATCTGTTTTTTTAACCTAAGCTTTCATGACAGTACTGAGCTAAACCAGAATCCATTTTCTCATTCATTGTTCATACAGCATGTCCACGCCCGCGGCCTAACCAGAATGTCTTAAGTTAAAATTATTATTTTAAATAACCTGGTACTTGGTGTACACTAGTGCCAGGATCATCTCATCCCATTTTATTTTAGAAAAGGTTGTGGACCTCAAGTTTTATGGATTGTTTTATTCTCTTAAAGCTTTTCAACATTTTTATTTTACTGATGAGTAAGCTTCTCTAAGGAAATACAGTATATTAGGGGTGCGCCGGCCCCAATTTCCTTAATTTTGGTAAATCGGCCAATACTTGAATGAGAAACCGATTTTACCTATTTTTTTTAGTTTCAACAACAATTGTCTGAACATTTATATTTCAGAGCACTACCTCATGGCCAGTTAAAAAAAAGTTTGTAAAATATTTCTAGGGTATTGTTCAAGGGTATGTTTTTCAACAAAATATTGGAAAATTGAAGGTGCATTGTGACTTTATAACACCTGACAGTGTTGCTTATTAAGCAAAATTGGTATCAGCCAAAATCAGAATTGGCAGGTCAGACTTTTTAGAAATCGTGATCGGCCAAAAAATTGCAATCGGTGCACTACTATAGTATATATGCATTGACAGCATGGTTACCTGGTTTAATTGTTACTCGTATTATAAAAGCAGCAATCTGCAAAGATGTAGCCTTTATCCACAAATCACAAGACACAAAAGAAACCACTAAATGGTAATGGCTTGTAATGTGTGTGGATGGTTCAATGTTCAACATTTTTCAGTCAGGTCATCTGGACAGTTTCTTTTTTTGTGCTGAAACGTTTCGCCTTCGATCCGGAAGGCTTCATCAGTCAAGGAAACACACAACAAAACTGATTCTTCCCCCAGCAGCTTACTCCAAAGTGGAACAAACCAGTTCTGCTTGTGATAAGATGGTGTCTTTGGTACGCCCCTCCTCCATTGCCGGCCCTCTTCCTTGTTGACAGTCTTGTCAAACTGGTTGAAAACAACAAAGTCCATGCTCAATAATCCAGGTATAAAATCCAACATTTTTCAGTCAGGTCATCTGGACAGTTTCTTTTTTTGTGCTGAAACATTTCGCCTTTGATCAGGAAGGCTTCATCAGTCAAGGAAACACACAACAAAACTGATTCTTCCTCCGACAGCTTACTCCAAAGTGGAACAAACCAGTTCTGCTGCTAAAAAAGTTTAGTCTGGTCCTCTGAACATTCACAAAAAAAAAATGTAGAAATGTTTCTTCTTTCATCCTGAGGACTTCCTCAGTCTGAGGTGCTGTATTCAGCTCAGTCTCTTAAATAGCACCTTCTCAGAGTGGATCAACCAGTTTTGCTGCTGACAACCAAAACCAGCTGATCACATGCTCAAGAAGGACCATCAGCCTAACAATGGATCATTAGCACCTGATGGCTGTTTACTACTCACAGGGGGTTGAGTGATACTAGCAATACATAGTTCCCACACACGTCACCAGTATTGCACAATACCGGGTTTTCCGCTATTTGTTGAGGCACATGTGAAGTAGATGGCTTACAGATAAACCTGAGCTCAGTATATTGATACTCTTGACCAAGAACAAGATATAGGCATAAAATAGCGGTGGTCCCTATGAGGTGGAGAAAGAAATCATGTCAGAAGATGCGGATAAGTTACTGTGATATCATTAATAAGTGAACGCGAGTACATACAAAGGAGGAGCTTCACAGCTTTAAATCCATGGATGCTTATAATCAATAACGGATTTGTGACGGACGTCCAAACTTCTCATGTTAATAAGTTCTGGTGACTGGCAGAGTAAGTAGTTACCATAATATACACGTAGATGTCCCTCATAGCTTGCTACATGCTACATCAGCTAAGCTAATCTTTGCTACATTAATGTAGCAAAGATTAGCTTAGCTGATGTAACTTGTGCTACAGTAAATATCAGTGATTATTTCTCACATTATTACATTATTTATTTTGCCTATGACTGCCTTTCATACTTAAATTAGTGGTAACAAAATAAATATATGTAATTATTGCTCATATTATTTAATGTGTTACAGTTAATGTCACTGATATTATTTATTTTCCACTATGACTGCCTTTGTTAAAGTTAGTGGTAAAAAGTCACAATTTGGGAACTCCTTTTAATCCCCTGGTTAAATGTTTTAAAACCCTGAAACAAGAACAGATTTTAATAGTTTCCTCCTGTGTTGTGTTTCTGTGTGAGGTTCTCCCAGAAGATGAAACTCCACTTGGTCCAGAAGTTGTGCAGTCGTGCACCACAGCAGCAAATGAGTGAAAACATCATTTCTATAAATGAATCTGCTTTTGAAGAACATGTGGTTGTGCAACATGCATCCCTAAATGTGCGTGTGCTTATCTTTAATTTGAATAAAACAGTTGCACCAAGTTTCAACTTCTTTATTTCAATCATTAAGATCCTCTGTTTAATCTTCAGTACTGAGAAATAGTTTCATTGTGATGTCGCCTCTACTGGACTTTATTCTACTGCACATCAATAAAACCTGGCTGTAGTGATTGTTCTTTAACAACTTACCAGTTTAGTGTTTTATTGACATGTACAAAACATACAAGCATGCATGTTGCTGTATGTTCCTCCTCCAGGAGGAGACTGACACAGTTCTAAGTCAAAGCCTATAATTAGAAATTCAAAACAGTTGAAAGTGATACAAGATGAGAACTGTGGGTGATTTGATGTCTTTTAATGAAATGACTCCATGCTGCTGATCATAGTGGGCTACAGAATAAATACCAGATCAACAACACTCTTCCACAAGGACTGATGGAGACCAGTGGAGGTTCTGACTTTAAACACACTGGAACAGATTCCTCGTCATGTGGGGCCACCCGACTGGAGCAGCTAACCCCTCAGGATCCAAGACGGGACCCAGGTCTAGGATCTGAGACTGGACCCAGGTCTAGGAGAGTCCTCACTCTGGAGCTTTTCTTTGGATCAAACTCGGCCCTTCACTCGTCTGTACCTTTTAAAAAAAAAAAAGATTAGTAAACATTGTCATGTTGCATCTCAGTCTGAAATAAGACAATTAATACAGTTGCTAACATTTTTTACTCATTCACAAAGATATATGTTCAATTTTATATTGATTTTAGTCATTTTTATCTTAGATTTACTTTAATATCTTTGAATTATTGTGCTGGTTGCTTGTGTCTTTACCTGCTGTTCCTCTGCTGCTGATGTTCTCAGAGTCATTGTGTCTGTAAACTTCAGTGTAGGAGACCAGTCTGTGTTCGACTTGTGTGCACACCTTCCTGAAAAACAAATAATTCAATAGAACAAATGTTGTAATACCCAAAAGATGAGCTTGTGTTATGGAATATTTTCAGTACAGACAGAATCCCACTGCTTTATTCACACATGAGAGTAAAGAGGGGCTCAACATCAAAACAAACTGATAGTTCTAGTCTGACAATGTTGCAGTGTTCAAATATTATGTATATTAAATACAATGTGTGTGATGCATATACTATACAGTATATACAGTATATACAGAATTTAAAGTATCATACACAGTGTGTACTGTATAACATGTATTTATATTAATTATTGAAGATTTGTTTAGTAAATGCTTTAACTGATATTCACTCGCATATTAGTACAATTTTATCTCCATGTGTGTTTTTCTCCTTTTATTCACCATCATTATTTGAAGTGTGCTTTAATAGCTCTGGTTTAATGACGGGTCATGTTTTGTGAGCTGCTGTAACGTCATTTTGACCCAGTCTATCTTGAAATAAATATATGTAAACTGTCTCAATCAGATCCATCCATCCATCCATTTTCCTCCGCTTATCCGGGGTCGGGTTGCGGGGGTAGCAGCCTAAGTAGGGAGGCCCAGACTTCCCTCTCCCCAGCCACTTGGGATAGCTCTTCCGGGGGAATCCTGAGGCGTTCCCAGGCCAGACGAGAAACATAGTCTCTCCAGCGTGTCCTGGGTCTTCCTCTGGACCTCCTTCCGGTGGGACGTGTCCGGAACACCTCAACAGGGAGGCGTCCAGAAGGCATCCTAAACAGATGCCCAAGCCACCTCAACTGGCTCCTCTCGACATGGAGAAGCAGCGGCTCTACTCTGAGTCCCTCCCGGATGATCGAGCTTGTCACCCTGTCTCTAAGGGAGAGCCCAGACACCCTGCGGAGAAAACTCATTTCGGCCGCTTGTATCCGAGATCTCATTCTTTCGGTCACAACCCAAAGCTCGTGACCACAGATGAGGGTAGGAACGTAGATCGATCGGTAAATTGAGAGCTTTGCCTTTTGACTCAGCTCTCTCTTCACCACGACAAACCTGTACAGCGCCCTCTTCACTGCAGACGCTGCACCTATCCTCCTATCAATCTCACGCTCCATTTTTCCCTCATTCGTGAACAAGACCCTAAGATACTTGAACTCTCCACTTGGGGTAGGACCTCCTCCCTGACCCGGAGACGGCACTCTACCCTTTTCCGGCTCCAGAACATGGCCTCGGATTTGGAGGAACTGATCTTCATCCCGGCCGTGTCGCATTCGGCTAAACCGCTCCAGCGAAAGCTGTAGATCACGATCTGATGAAGCCAATAAGACCACATCATCTGCAAAAAGAAGAGACGCAATTCTAAGGCCACCAAAACGGATCCCCTCAACACCTTGGCTGTGCCTAGAAATTCTGTCCATAAAAGTTATGAACAGAATCGGTGACAAAGGGCAACCTTGGCGGAGTCCAACTCTCACTCTCAACAAGCCCGACTTACTGCCGGCAATGCGGACCAGGCTCTGACACCGGTCATACAGGGACCTAACAGCCCGTATGAAAGGGCCCGGTACCCCGTACTCCCAGAGTACCTCTCACAGGGTCCTCCGAGGGACGCGGTCGAACGCCTTCTCCAAGTCCACAAAGCACATGTAGACTGGTTGGGTAAACTCCCATGCACCCTCCAGGACCCTGCTGAGAGTGTAGAGCTGGTCCAGTGTTCTACGGCCAGGACGAAAACCGCACTGCTCATCCTGAATCCAAGGTTCGACTATCCGACGGACCCTCCTCTCCAGAACTCCCGAATAGACCTTACCAGGGAGGCTTAAGAGTGTGATTCCCTGTAGTTGGAACACACTCTACAGTCCCCCTTTTTGAATAGGGGGACCACCACCCCGGTCTGCCAATCCAGGGGAACTTCCCCCGATATTGCAGAGTTGCTTAAGCCAACACAACCCTACAACATCCAGAGCCTTAAGGAACTCTTGGCGAATCTCATCCATCCCTGGGGCCCTGCCACCGAGGAGCTTTTTAACCACCTCGGTGACCTCGGGACCAGAGATTGGAGGGCCCAACCCAGAGTCCCCAGGCTCCGCTTCCTCAGTGGAAGACGTGCCGGTGGGATTGAGGAGGTCTTCAAAGTATTCCACCCACTGACCCACAACATCCCGAGTTGAGGTCAGCAGCACACCACTCCCACTATAAACAGTGTTGGTGGCGTACCGCTTTCCCCCCCCCCCCCCCCGATGGTGGACCAGAATCGCCTCGAAGCGGTGCGGAAGTCGTTCTCCATGGCCTCTCCAAACTCCTCCCATGCCCGAGTTTTTGCCTCAGCAACCACCCGAGCCGCATGTTTCTTGGACTGCTGGTACCCATCAGCTGCTTCTGGAGTCCCACAGGCCAAAAAGGCCCGTAGGACTCCTTCTTCAGCCTGACAGCCTCCCTCACCGACGGTGTCCACCATCGGGTTCGAGGGTTGCCGCCACGACAGGCACCGACAACCTTGCGGCCGCAGCTCTGGTAAGCCACCTCGACAATAGAGGCACTAAACATGGTCCACTCAGACTCAATGTACCCCACCTCCCCCGGAACATGTTCAAAGTTCTCCCGGAGGTGGGAGTTGAAATTCCGTCTCACAGGAGACTCTACCAGACGTTCCCAGCAAGCCCTCACAATACATTTGGGTCTGCCAGGTCTGACCGGCATCCTCCCCCACCATCGGAGCCAACTCATCGCCAGGTAGTGATCAGTTGACAGCTCCGCCCCTCTCTTCACATGAGTGTCCAAGACATGTGGCCGCAGATCAGATGTGACGATGACAAAGTCGATCATCAAACTGCGGCCTAGGGTGTCCTGGTGCCAAGAGCACATATGGACACCCTTATGCCTGAACAAGGTGTTCGTTATTGACAATCCATGACGAGCACAGAAGTCCAACGACAGAACACCACTTTGGTTCAGATCAGGGGGGCCGTTCCTCCCAACCACACCCCTCCAGGTCTCACTGTCATTGCCCACATGAGCATTGAAGTCCCCCAGCAGAACAAGGGAGGTCCCCAGGAGGTGCACTTTCCAGTACCCCCTCCAAGGACTCCAGAAAGGGTGGATAATCTGAACTGCCGTTTGGTGCATAAGCACAAACGACAGTCAGAACCCGTCCCCCCACACGTAGGCGGAGGGAGGCCACCCTCTCATTCACTGGGGTGAACCCCAACACACAGGCACCAAGTTGGGGGGCAATAAGTATGCCCACGCCTGCTCGGCGCCTCTCACCAGGGGCAACTCCAGAGTGGAAGAGTGTCCAGCCCCTCTCAAGGAAACTGGTTCCAGAGCCATGCGTAGAGGTGAGTCCGACTATTTCTAGCTGGAACCTCTCAGCCTCACACACCAGCTCAGGCTCCTTCTCCACCAGTGAGGTGAAATTCCACGTCCCAATAGCCAGCTTCTGTAGCCGAGGATCAGACCGCCAGGGTCCCCGCCCTCGGCCACCACTCATCCCACATTGCACCCGACCCCTTTGGCCCCTCCCACAGGTGGTGAGCCCATGGGAAGGGGGACCCACGTCTCCTCTTCGGGCTGTGCCTGGCCGAGCTCCATTGGTAAAAGCCCGGCCACCAGGCTCTCACCCGCGTGCCCCACCTCCATGCCTGGCTCCAGAGTGGGGCCCCGGTGACCCACGTCCGGGCAAGGGAACACTAGGTCCATTTATTTGTCTCATCATCGGGGTCTTTGGGCTGCATTTTGTCTGGTCCCTCACCTAGGACCTGTCTGCCATGGGTGACCCTACTAGGGGCATAAAGCCCCTGACAGCATAGCTCCTAGGATCATTGGGACACTCAAACCCCTCCACCACGGTAAGGTGGCAGCCCAGGGAGGGGTCAATCAGATCTAACCCGCTAAATAAAGGTTTCAATTAAATAACAATTCAATTCAAAAATACTTTACTAATCCCAGAGGGAAATTATATGTTGACGTAATTCATCATCCTGGTTTCATTAGAGTTGTTCTAGATGCTGATGGCTGTGGGCAGGGAGGATCTCTTGTAGCGTCTGTCCTACAACGGATTTGAAGAAGCCTCTGACTGAAGACACTCTGTTTTTGTATGACAGTCTGATGAAGCGGATGCTGAGGATTGTCTATAATGTTCTTCATTTTATGAACAATCCTTCTTTGTACAATCATCTCCAAAGGTTCTAGAGAAGTCCCCAGAACTGAGCCAGCCTTCTTAATTAGCTTGTCTATCTTTATTTAAGTCACTTGCTCTGGTGCTGCTACCCCAGCAGATGATTGCAGAAGAGACAGCACTCTCTACAACAGACTTATAGAAGATATGCAGCATCTTGCTGCAAACGTTTGAGGACTTCAGCTTCCTCAAGAAGAACAGTCTGCTCTGTCCCTTCTTGTAGACACTTCACTGTTGCATTTCCAGTCCAGTCTATTGTCCAGGTGAACTCCAAGGTATTTATACTTCTCCACCACCTCCACTTTTTCTTCCATGATGGAAATAGGGTTGGACCTGTTCCTGATTCTCCTGAAATCTAAAATCATCTCCTTTGTTCACATTCAAGATGAGATAATTGTTTCCACACCATGCCACAAAGTGGTCCACCAGTTCCTTGTACTCAGCTTCTTGTCCATCTCTGATACACCCGACCACTGCAGAGTCATCTGGATATTTCTGCAGATGACAGGAGTCTGTTTTGTACTGGAAATCTGTGGTGTACAGAGTGAAAAGGAATGATGAGAGTGCAGTCCCCTGTGGTTTTCCTGAGCTACTGACCACCTGGTTAGACACACAACCCTTCAGTTTCACAAACGGTGGTCTGTTTGTCAGGTAGTCTTTGATCCAGGCGATTGTTGAGGCCTCCACCTGAGTCTTCTGAAATTTCTGACAAAGCAAATCCGGCTGGATTGTGTTAAATGCACTGGATAAATCAAAGAGCATGACTCTCACAGTGCCATCTGCCTTTTCTAGATGACAGTGAGTTTGCTGAAGCAGGTGTATGATGGCATCTTCAAATCCAAGTCCATGCTGATAAGCAAACTACAGTGGGTCCTGATATGTGCTTGTTTGTCTAGTCAGGTGGGCCAACAGAAGTCTCTCTAGGACCTTCATGATGTGGGATGTCAGGGCAACAGGTCTATAATCCTTGAGGACTAATGGGTGAGTTTTCTTTGGCACTGGAACAAGACAGGATGTTTTCTACAACACTGGAACCTTCTCCTGGGTCAGGCTAAGGTTGAAGAGGTGCTGCAAAACCCCACAGAGCTGTTCTGCACAGACCTTCAGGACTCTGGGACTGACACCATCTGGACCTGCAGCCTTATTTTGGTTCAGTCTCTCCAGCTGCTTCCTCACCTGACTTCTGGAGATGCAGAGGGGGGAGGCAAAGGAGGTATCAACATATTCTAATTTGGTTCAAGACCAATATGTAGAAGAAGGGTCCATGACTGAGGTTGTAGGTACAGTATTTGAGGTGCAACAGGACAACCTTGGGTCAATGGAGGGTGGTATGTATGTTTGGCTGTGGGCAAGAGAGGAGGATGCTGAGCTTGTTCCTGAACTGAACATATTGAAGAATGTGTTCAGTTCATTGGCTCTGTCCAAGCTCCGTCTCCCTCCCTGAAGGCTCTTTTTTTCCTGGTTTAGCAGTTCCTTCAGGTCAGTGGTTATCCAGGGTTTGTTATTGGGGAAGCATCTCATTGTTCTGGTCGGGATGGTGTTGTTTACACAGAAGTTTATATAGTCGGTCACACACTCAGTCATGGCATTGATGTCCTCTCCATGTGGCTGGCACAGTGCATCCCAGTCTGTAGCCTAAAAAAAAAAACCCACAGGGCTTCTTCAGCTTCCGTTGACCACTTTCTCACTGTTCTCTTTATTGCAGGTTGCATATGAACAAGGGGTTTATATTTTGAGCAGAGAAACACAAGATTGTGATCTGATTTGCCAAGAGGGAGTCTTGCTTTAGCGATGTATGAATCATTGACATTTGCATAAAACAAGTCCAGCGTTTTGTTTTCTCTGGTAGAGCAGCTGACAAACTGTTGGAATGTCGGAAGTGTAGCAGAGAGGCATGATTAAAATCCCCAGATATTGCAACAAACGCACTAGGGTGTTGTGTCTGTAGCTTAGCAACCTCGGAGCTGATGACATCACACGCAGTCTCGGCAACAGCATTGGGTTGAATTAAACAGTTGCCAAAATAACACTGGTGAACTCTCTTGGCAAATAATATGGATGACAACTTAGTGCTAACAGTTCAATATCTGGACTGTAGAGACGACAATTCACAGTAACATGTCCAGGATTACACCATATGTTGTTCACAAGCACTGCCAACCCACCTCTTTTCCTTTTGCCACTCCTCTTTAAATCTCTATCTGCTCGTATTTTCAGAAAGCCTGGCAAGGAAACGCTGGAGTCGGGGATATGATCCTGCAACCATGTCTCAGTGAAACACATAACACTGCATTCCCGATACTCTGGATGGGTCCTTGTTAGGGCTTGAAGTTCATCCAACTTGTTTCCCAGCGATCTCACATTGCCCATCATGATTGATGGAAGAGATTGTTTAAACTTCATTCTTCTCTCTTTCTCCCTCTTCTTTGCTCCTGCTCAGCATCCACGACGCCTCCTTTTCAACTCATTTGGGATTTGAGGCTGTAGTTGAGATATTATTTGAGCTTTGGAGATGTTAATCAGCTGCTCCCGGTTGTAAAAAACAACCTTGTTGTTATGGTTGTGCATCATAACAAATGTCCAAAAGCAAATATATTTCTGTAAAAATCCATCCAGCTGTACAGTATCCGACACCAGAGGAAATAATCATCCAAAAAAAGCAATTTATATCCAGAAAAAAGAGGAATTAAAGTTTTCAAAAGTAATATCTCAGAATGAAAGTAACAGAGCTACTCCAACATGCAGCTTGCTTGAGCGGCACAATTCTAGAACAAGCAGCCTCCTGACAACAAACAGTCCAGGCTCAACATGGGACCAGAACCAGAACTTTGTTGCTGTGAGTGTTACATTGTGGAGGTTAGCACGTAGCATAGCATTCTAAGCTAACTACAGTAGTAGAGATGCTAAATCATGAAAAAAAAAAAAAGTTCCAACACACACTGTTATACTCTGACATTGTTTCACAAAATGATTTATAAAGAATGTTTTGTTTACCAGACAAAAAGTGATTGGAGCACGACATCTTCGAGGGCAGATCCTTAGCCAGACTTGATGTTCTGCGGTTAGCTCCTCCATGGAGGTCCTTCACATTTCATTATTTTTGGGATTAAGTGAAAACTGTACTTTGCCCAAACGTAACGTCCTCTAACCAGCACGAAACAACCAGTGCAATTTACTTAAAGGAAAAAACAAAAACTCGAGTAAATTAACTACCGGTAAACTACTGTCTGTACCTGCTGCTAGAGGCAGCCTCCCAACATGGAGGACGTACCGGAAATGCCCCTGATGTGACGTCACATGGGAACTATGTATAACAACATTGTAAGAGGGGGACAGTTGAACCCGGAGGCTCCACCCCTGTTTAATGATGGACAATTTCTTTTCACAAAGATGGCCTCCTTTACTCCTCTCTCAAACCATTGTTCCTCTCTGTCCAGGATGTGAACATCTTCATCCCTGAAAGAGTGACCGCTGAGAGTTACACAATACACCGAACAGCACCACAAACATGAGTCTGTGTGAGCAGATGAGCACTCATGAACACAGCAACATGAAACAGATCAGGAGCAACATGATGTGATTTTTCACAGTAATTCTCCTGGTTAGAGATTCATGAGTCTAACAGACTCAAGGTAGAAGCTGTTCTTCAGTCTAGTGGTTCTACACCTAATGCTCCTCAACCTCCTCTAGGTGTGTTTGTTCCTTCTGAAGTTCACGACCATCTTCTTTGTCTTCTTCACATTGATGTGAAGGTTATTCTTCCTGCACCAGCTCTCCAGGTGTTCCACCTCCTGCCTGTAACTTGACTCATTGTTGTTTGTGATACATCCCATCACCTCTGTATCTTCTGCAAACTTTACAATGTGACAGCCTGGATGGGTAGCTGCACAATCATACGTGAGCATAGTGAACAGGAGAGGGCTCAACACACATCCCTGAGGGGAGCCAGTGCTGAGGGTTATGGTGGAGGAAGAGGAGTTGTGGATCTTCACAGACTAAGGTCTGTTTGTTAAGAAGTCCAGGACCCAGTTGCAAATGGAGGTGGAGGGGCCTAATCCTAGTGCGAGTAGTTTGTCCATCAGAGTTTGGGGGATCATGGTGTTGAAGGCATATGTGAAATCCACAAAGAGCATACGGATGTAGGAGTCCTTCTTCTCCAGGTGTGTGAGAGCAGTGTGGACCACAGAGGAGATGGCATCCTCTGTTGATTGGTTCTTGTGGTATGTGTACTGGTGAGGATCCTTGTTGATTCTTATGGTTGTTTTGATGTGGGTCATGACCAGTTTTATATGCATTTACTGACTATTGGGTTGAGGGCTACTGGCCGATACTCATTCAGACCAGTCACTGTAGAGCTCTTTTAGACTGGGATGATGGTGGCAGTTTTCAGGCAGGTGGGAACTGTTGCCAGGGTAAGTGAGGTGTTAAAGATGTCGGCCAGCACTGATGCAGAGCTTATTGTCTCTGCAGGTGTTCCACCTCCTCTCTGTATTTAGACTCATACAGTCTAAATACTGTTTATGATGCGTCCCACTGTACCTGTAGATCTTGATTTCCATGGTGTATATATATTCTTGCTAATGTTGACCAAGTGTCTATTCAGTGTATAAATCTATGTAGTTTTAGATGCCTACTAAACTTTATTATTTTTCTGTTCCTGTTTTATCCTTTTCAATGTCAGGCCAAGGGAATGGTTTTGTGGGTCTACATATATACACGCTGTTGTCCAGCCAATGCACGCCATTCTACAGACGTTCCTAATAAGCAAGTTTGATAAAGTCTCATTGACTAGCACATTGTGTTTTATTCATTTTTTATCACTGCTTGTGTCTTTTTGGAATTAAGACTGAATATGCTATTGAATCAGAATCAGTTTATTATTGCCATGTCAATGAACCAGGTTCACAAACTAGGAATTTGCTTCGACATAAGGTGTGAATAGTAATAAAGTCAAATAAAGTCAAAATGAAAACTTAACATAAACATGTGTACACCCATACAATAGAAAACAATAAAAAAGCTTAGAAAACAGTACAGATGGAGTATTCAATTATAATACAGATGTAATGTGACCAAAGCAGAAATTATGAGGTAGCATTATGAGTGTTCAGGAGTCCAACAGCAGAGGGGAAGAAACTGTTCTTATGGCAGGAGGTTCTGGTCCGAATGGACCGAAGCCTCCTGCCTGAGGGGAGTGGTTCAAACAGACCGTGTGCAGGGTGAGCAGGGTCAGCTGTGATCCGACCTGCTCGCCTCACAGTCCTGGAGACGTACAGGTCGTGGAGGGATGGAAGGCTGCAGCCGATCACCTTCTCAGCTGAGCGCACAACACGCTGCAGTCTCAGTCTGTCCCTGGCAGTGGCCCCGGCGTACCACACCGTGATGGAGGAGCTGTGGATGGACTTGATGATGGCCGTGTAGAACTGCACCATCAACTTGGCCGGCAGCTTGGCCTTCTTCAGCTGTCGCAGGAAATACAGTCTCTGCTGGGCCTTCTTGATGAGGGAGCTGATGGTCGGCTCCCACTTGAGGTCCAGGGTGATGGTGGTGCCGAGGAACTGATAAGAGTTTGCAGTGGTGATGGGGGTATCATTAAAGGTTGGGGGGGGGGGGGGGGGGCAGGGGGGCTGTGGCTTTCCTGAAATCCACAATCATCCCCACTGTCTTCTGGGCATTGAGTTCCAGGTTGTTGCTGCTGCACCAGGTCAGCAGCCGGTCCACCTCCCTCCTGTATGCAGACTTATCACTGTCTGAGATGAGCCCGATGAGGGTGGTGTCATCTGCAAACTTAATAAGTTTCACAGAGTCATGGCTGGAGGTGCAGCAGTTGGTGTACAGGGAGAAAAGCAGGGGGGAAAGCACACATCCCTATGGAAATCCTGTGCTTACAGTCAGAGTGTCTGAGACAGCTCTCCCCAGCCGCACGCACTGATTCCGGTCTGTCAGGAAGTCTGTGATCCACCTGCAGGTGGAGTCAGGTACATGGAGCAGGGAGAGCTTGTCTTGGAGCAGAACAGGGAGGATGGTGTTAAATGCGGAGCTTAAGTCCACGAACAGGATCCTGGCGTAGGTTCCTGGGGAGTCCAGGTGCTGCAGGATGAAGTGAAGAGCCAGGTTTATTGCGTCATCTACAGACCTGTTGTCCCTGTAGGCAAACTGCAGGGGTCCAGGAGGGGGTTGGTGATGGACTTGAGGTGTGATGAAACCAAACGTTCAAAGGTTTTCATGACTACAGACGTGAGAGCTACAGGTCTGTAGTCATTTAGTCCTGTGACACGTGGCTTCTTGTGGACAGGGACGATGATGGAGGACTTGAAACAGGCTGGGACGTGGCATGACTCCAGAGAAGAGTGGAAGATCTCTGTGAAGACCAAAGCCAACTCTCCAGCACAATGTCTCAGCATGGAGGGTGACACAAGGTCTGGGCCTGCAGCCTTATGTGTATTCAGCCTTCTAAAAAGCCTCCTTACTTCATCCTCTTGTACAGAGATAGCAGGGGGTTGTCGAGGGCAGTCCAATGTGGTTAAACCAGTTGGGCTGGGGTTGGTGTAGAGGATGGAGGAATATGAGTCCATGACTTCAAAGCGTGAATAGAAGTTGTTCAGATTGTTTGCCAGTTTGAGATTGTCTCTTTCAGCCCCCTCCAGACAGAGGCAGAGTCGTTTGCAGAGAACTGTTGTTCCAGCCGTGTGTTGCACCTAGATTTAGCCTTCGACACCTTCCTGCTAAATCCATACTTCGCACGTCTGTAGTTGTCTCTGTCCCCCTCTCTGAAAGCAGCCTCCTTCTGCTGACGAAGCTGTCTTAGTTTGGATGTGAACCAGGGTTTATCATTATTGAAAATGACTCTGGAGCGTGATAGGATGATGCTGTCCTCACAGAAATGTATATATGACGTCACAGTGTTTGTGTATTCGTCTAGACTGTCTGTAGAAGCCCTGAACAGGTCCCAGTCTGTGGTGTCCAAACACGTGCGTAGCTCCTCCACAGCTTCTCTGGTCCACTTTTTGGATGTCCTCACCACAGGTTTTCTAGAGCCTCAGTCTCTGTCTGTATGCAGGTACTGTATGAGGTGAATCATCTCATGATCTGAGAGACCCAGGGCAGCACGAGGCACAGCACGATAAGCACCGCTCACTGTGGTGTAACAGTGATCCAGCGTGTTTCCTTCTCTGGTCGGGCATTTAATAAACTGTTTATATTTAGGTAGTTCATGCCTGAGGTTTGCTTTGTTAAAATCTCCAAGGATAATAACAAGGGAGTCCGGAAAAGTCCACTCTACATTCGTAATCTGGTCCGCGAGCGCACGCTCAGCTTCGTACATGTCCGCGCACGGTGGGATGTAAACAGCGGCCAGAATGAATGAAGTAAACTCACGTGGACAGTAAAATGGTTTGCAGTTTATGAATAGATATTCCAGAGAAGGAGAGCAGTGCTGGGAGATCACTGTCACGTCGGAGCACCAGGCGTTGTTGATGAAAAACGGACTCCTCCGCCTTTCTTTTTTCCTCCGGAAAGTTCCCGCTGTCTGTCAGTGTGGAGGAGCTGGAATCCCTCTAGATCGAGTGTGGAGTCCGGGGTCTGCTTGTTGAGCCATGTCTCCGTTAAGCGCGGCACACAGGAGGAGGAAAAATTGCTGTTCCTTCTCATCAGCAGCACCACCTCGTCTATTTTGTTGTAGAGGGAACGGACGTTGGAGAGGAATATCCCAGGTAAAGGCGTGCGTGTACCACGCCTGCGGAGACGCACGAGCGCTCCAGCTCTTGTGCCCCTCCTGCGAAGTCTCGCTCTTTTGGCCAAAAAGTGCTCATGTTCTGCAGCAGGCACTAAAAAAACTGGAGTAATATCCTCATGGGTTGTGATTCTGAAGCTTAGTAGCTCCTCGCGAGTGTAGGAGCACGCAGACACATGATTAACGCACAAAAACAGAGCACACCAGAATGCCAGGGCGACCGTGCATGGCGCCATCTTGGATAACCGTATTGGCAATCATGTTTAAAGTTAATGTAATTTATGTAGATCTTCTCAAGATCCCACACTTGGTGTTTCTTACACCACAGTGTGGTCATAACCTCAGCTTTGAAAATAATTGTTTTAGAGAACTTTTGCATATTTTTTAACATATTTAACATATTTTTTATCATGTAGAGGAAAGAGTTGGACTTACTACCAGTAATATAGAAAATCATGGAAAGGTGCAAGGCAAATTTGTGATAAACCTGTTTGTGGCATTGCACTGTTATATTTTCCTCTAAAGCTTTCCTTCAATCCCAAAACCTCCCTGAAGTCATCACCAAGACCCCACTCCGTTGCCTAGTTCCTTTCATTTCACATATTGTCAACACAGTCTTCAGACTAGTGTGAGCATTATCCTAAATGCCTCTAGATGTCTTCTTACCATTACCAGCACTCATTTACTTAGATTCTTCTTTGCACTCCTTAATGGACTTGGCCTTGTTCTTCCTTTGTCTTCCTTGAGTACCATGAAATTCACCTCCAGGAGGGAAAGCCTTCTTTTTTTTCTGCTTCTTTACATTTTGTGAATCTAGTTTAGTTGAATCCATCTCCTCTTTTTATTTTTGCTTGTGTTTTCTCTTTGGCTTTATGTGGTTTGTATTGTTTCCTTGGCACAATGTATTGACAGTAAGGCCACACTTAAGAGAATTCCTTTAGAGCATGCACTGATGAAGCACGTAATCATTTAAAATAGATCCAGGGCACTGTTTTGACCTTATTTTTTTGCTTCCTGTTAAAACAAAGAAGGAGCCTTTGCTGCAACATTGTATGGCATTTACTAACCAGTGAAACGTATCAGTCTGAATCCTATCCCTAAACTTTTACACATCCACACAATGTCAGAATAACTATTTATGAGACCATAGCATAAGAGACTATAGCAGAATGAAAACAAGAGCTTTCCATTTTTAGTTCAGATTGTCATCTATAGGGAAAAATACATCATTGGCCATTCTGCCAGCGTTTACACTCAGCGCCACATCTATAGCTTGTGTGACGCACAGGGCAGCAGATTGTGGAGGGGATGGATAGTCACATAACATTTTATTTTTAGTAGTTGTGACCAAAGTAGCATTTTCTCTCCAACCAATACTCAAAATGATGTATTCATTACATTATTCAGTTGAACCTTTTTCTACATTTTCCATCTGTCTCTAGTAGTTGTAGCTTATAATTAGCCTTTTATTATTATTATTATTATTATTATTATATATATATATATATATATATATATATATATATATATATATGTATATGTATTATTATTTTTATTAGCATTATTAACATGTTCAAAGCTGTTTATATCTTAAGACATCCATCCATCCATTATCTTTACCCACTTCTTCCTTTTCGGGTCACGGGGGTCACAATATTAAGACATATTATGGGGAAAATTACATGAATTTGATTGGAAAATGGTTTTAGGATTTGAGCATGACGCCAGACAACAAGAATTGTTAAAAAGTTCATTGCGAAGCAGCTGCTAGTGGAGGTCTGAATCAAATGGCGGGACCATTCTGAAGAGATAAAATGGTTAGTGAATTGAACTTTTCTGTGAATGATCATCTGAACAGAAAGACAGTCACTAATCTTAATAGTCAGGACAGGGGGGAGCCACCTGAAGGAGTTGGAAGTGATGACATCATCGTCAATGGGTGAAGTGCAGCTGCGAGGCATAGTGTTTTCAAACGGGAAATCCAAGGACGGGGTTCAGAGGCACAGGCGGGGTTCATACACAGGGGGTCAGAGATCCATATTCAACTCCGAGTTTTAATCCGAGAAGCGTAGTCATTGGAGCAGAAAAGGAGGTCAGTACTGAGGCCAGAAAGGTGAATCCAGAACAGACAGGAAGCAGGCAAACCGGAGAATCCAAGAGGCAGACGAGGTCAAGACGAAGCAGGCAAACAAGGCTGTGAACAGAACGCTGGACATTACTACCACTAAAGCCCCCAGTTTACTCAGCGTACATCCATTCACACGTACGTACGCGTGTACTGTACGCAGAGGGTTCAGACTTCGTACTCCAGCGTACACCCTGAGCAGCTGCAGAGCAGCTTCACAGACAACGGGTGTTTACCTTCGGGACAAATTGAGGTCGCCGATTGGTCATTTGCTGACACGCCTACTGGATTGATTGACAGGTCGGAAAAAAGAAAAAAAATGCGCTGGCAGCTTCAGCCGCAGCGGTGTTCTATGTCGTATAAGCTTCGCCCTTTAAGGCCTTCGCTTTAGTGGGTTTATCCCGTTATGCAGAGCATAAGCACTGAAAAAAATAGTCCACGCCCACCTGCTGTGTGGGCCCCACCCGGTCCGTATAAATTACGTTAAGAGCGGGAAATCGGCTCCCATTTTTTCTTCAGCGAGCTAATATAGCACTGTCAGAAGAACAAAGAAGATAAATTGTGTAAATGACCAACCTTTGTGAAGGATGCTTGGCCCGGCAGTCGACATCCGGTCGTCCGGTGAGTTCTCCTCCCCGAGGAGAAGATGACAGCAGTCTTATTCCAAGGTAAGCGTCGGGGAACATTTCCCAGTGACAGGTCACTACACGCTGGACAACGCCATCTTGTGTTTTTTCCTCTTATCGCCGACCCTCGGGGCGAACCGGATGGTTCCTCTGGGGCAAGGCGTGCTCAGCTGCAGCCCCCGCTGCTCATTCCCTCCTGGGGAGCGTAGTGTAGGTGGAGGGGGGCCGAGTGAATGCTCACCCCATCCCACCTCGTTTCGCATCGGCGATCACACCGCTCCCGGCCGACAGCGCCCTCAGGGGTTGCCCGGCGGAACCCGGGAGGAGGCTGACATAAGGGACCCCTTTTTTCTACGTCCCTCGCCTTTTTCCCGCCAGTTCGGATGATCGGCGGAAAGGTTGTTTTTCACTGGGCTCCACTGTGGCTCACCGTCTTGATCCATACGGCCTCACGTTCCAACAGGACGTTCGACGGGCGAGGCCGCAGACGGTTCTTTCCTGGTAGATTAGAGGAGTCGGTCCCCAGTCCGCTCCCATCACCAGAGTTGAGGGATTCACCGAGCGGGGCTATTCCTCGGTAACCCCCCCTGGAGCCAAGCCTCGCGGAAGCTTCCGGAGCGAAGCTGCCCAGGTCGGAGCAGCGTCCCGTCCCTCCGGAGGAACCAGACGGCGACCACGCTCTCCAATCGAGCCCACCAACGTGTTTTCAGGCAGCCGCAGCTAGCAACAACGTGCGCTGCTAGCATATAGCATGTCCAAGGGACTGAAGGCCGCAGACCTGCCTTGGAGACGAAGAACTCCCTCTGTAAGGCAGCTGACGCCGGCTCAACATGTGTGCCTCTCCCACGGTTTGCCTGTAGAGGACTGCAGCGCGGATGACGATGATCCATCGACCCACCTGGCTTCGTTACTCCCCTCGCTGCCGGAGAATCTGCACAAGACCTGATGAAGCCATCGCGGACGCGCTGTTCAGAGCAGCTTCAAACCATGCTGGCGAAGTGAAACAGTCGGAGGAGGTGCCAGAAGCTGTGCGCCACCTCATCAAGCCGGGCGGCCCACCCCGTCCCCGCTGGAGGGACCGTTGCGAGCAAGCTTCGACTTTTCCACGGCCGCGGCTCTCGCTGAGTTCCACCACCAGCCCCGCCCGTCAGAATCCAGCCTGCAGCTCAGCGTTTTCCCCAGAGTTCGCCTGCAAGACAGCGCTCTGGGCAAACAATCGCAGAGCTCATGAGAGAGAAAGTTCTCAAAATGACGGTCTCCGGAGGGTTTGTGTAAAAGTGACACGAAAGTTGAAATAAATCATCATTAATGATCAAAGTGTCTGTTTTTTAGCCAGTCTGTAAGCCCGGATGAGCTCACAGCGGCCGCACACATAAGAGCCGGTGTCCTTAATAAGGCTTTTTAAACTCAGCCCCACACACGAGCCGGTGTCCTTAAATAAAGGTTTTTAAACTCACCGTCGCTCTAAGACATGACGAGTCGATCACAGAACAGCCTCCACACATGAGCCGGTGTCCTTAATTAAAGGTTTTTTAACTCACCGTCGCTCTAGACATGACGAGTCGATCACGGCACAACGGTAAGCGAAAATAACTCGTTACCAACTAGAACTGCACGATCCTCACTCAAGCGGTGTCAACTCGCACTCGTGGGATGGAACAGCCTCCACATGAGCCGGTGTCCTTAAATAGGGTTTTAACTCACTGCCGCTCTTGACATGACGAGTCGATCACTAAAATGAACAGCCTCCATCCAAACGGCGCTGCGTTGATGCTGGCGCACACACAGCTGCCGGCGCTAACCAGTTCACATCGGTATAAATGTGGTCCGCAGGCTGGTTCGGGTGGAGGTCCTTTCTCTCTCACAAGAAACGACACCCGTCTCGACGAATCAACGCGGGCAGCCGTCACCCACCGCGTCTCAGCTTTCGGCAGCTCACCGCAGCTTAAACGTGAAGCAGCTGAAGAACCCGGTAATGAGTCCCGCCTCCCTCCAGCGCGCGCCCCTCCAGCGAGAGCGGCGCGCGTCCCTCCAGAGAACAACGTGTGCTCCCGCGGGGCTAGCAGCCTTCACTCCAACAGCACGGCGTAAATGAAGTCACGCCCTCCGCCTTTTCAACGTTCGCACAGCGACGTCAAACGCGCAGCCCCACCGCGTCATCAGCTGTCACACGCTTCGCCTTCAGCACAAGTTTCGCCCGGGATCACACAGAAAACATTCCCGCGACGCATGACGGCGGTTGAGGGGCGGACTGCTGACAGCCGTACAAAACATGACACATCACTTAACGCACGTTCACCCTACGAACGTTACGTAGAGTGGCTAAAACATGATCGCCGTTTTTCAGATGGATGGACAAGGTTTTATGCAAATGGTACAAGTTACAGTTTGCAACCCGAACCCCTCCATTCAGAGGAGTTATAAAAAAACGGTCCCGTCATCATCAGACTGATTCTCATCCCTAAATGCAGAAATCCAAGTGTTTTCTGATAAAAGTAATCTACAGAGTTCCCCAAGGGAGAGAAAACACAAGGTTTTTACTCACGGATCGGAGGGGTGAGACCGTTTTTGGATCTGTTGGTAACATCCAGAGAACGCATACCGATCATCCTAACACAGAGACGAGAGTTTTTGTTTTACCTGGATGATCTGCTGCTCCTGTCACTTCAGACAGGAGGCGCTGATGCAGGATCAGGTGTTGACATCACACCTGTTAAATCTGGTCTTCGCCATAAATTGGAAGGAAGCTCGATTTTCCCGGCCCAGACATTTGTTTCTGGGAGTGGAATTAAATTCAACCACCATGAAAACTCGTTTATCACAAACTAGATTCGACACTTTTTAAAAAAAAGTCAACTCAGCCACGTAAGACCTGGCAAGTGTTAACAGCTGTCTCCGTCATGAAGCTGTTGGAAATGATGTCACTCACACAGTGTTTTCCGCTGGTTTGTTTCACATGAGACGCCTCCAGAGGTGTTTTGCACGTCTGCATGTGGATCCAGTAAAACAAACGACGGATGATCATTGTCCCTTCCTCTGTGGAAGCAGACCTCCGACTCTGGGGAAACACCTTGTTTTCTGTCAGAGGGAGTCCCCCTCAGCAGACCCACGTCACGGGTCAGTCTTCACGGACACGTTGCTGTCAGGCTGGGGGGGGGGGGGGGGACATGCCTATCTCAAGCAGTAGGGGCGCTGTGGCCCCACTACACATCAGCCCACATCAATGTTTTGGAGTGTCGCACAGTACTGAATGTGATTCAACACTTTGCTCCCGTGCTACAGAATCAACACGTGTTGATTCACACAGACAACATGATGACTGCTGCTTACATAACCATCAAAGGGTGTGCGTTCAGCCCAGATGTTACACATTGTGCGAAAGCTACTGAGTTGGGTTCATCAAAACCTGCTCTCTATTAGAGCGGTTTTACATATCCGGTGTTCTGAACAGAGGGGCAGATGTGACGTCCAAGGGCGGCCCACGTCACGTGGACCAGACCCTCCATCCAGATCTGATGTTTTCAGACGCAGCAGAAGTTGGCAAAGCAGCTGTGGACCTGTTTGCGACGCGAGAAGAACGCTCAGTGTCAACTATGGTTTTCCTTGAGCCCGCGAGACGATCCATCGCTGGGGGGGGACGCATTTGCTCACAGCCGGTGGCCCAAAACGCTTTTATACGCGTTTCTTTTCCCCCACCTCCTCTGTTTTTTACGGTTCCTGAACCGAGTTCAGGAGGAGGGATTGACAGCTCTCCTGGTGGCTCCCGGCGTGTGAACGCACCATGGTTCCCAGGCCTGCAACGTCTGTTGTCGGGTCGCCGTGGAACTGTCGTGGAGGGAGGATGCTCTCCTTCAGGCAGGAGGAGCGACCAAGAGTTACCCAGAAATAGGTCAACACCTGTGGGTCTGACCGCTGAGCGGTCCCACTTAGAGGATGGGTCTCCCTCAGGAGATAGTGTGCACAATTCAAGATTCACGTGCTGCATCTACCACAGTTATGTACACATCAAAGGGGACGGCTTTTCAGCGCTGGTGTACAGAGAAGGTTTAGAGACCACCTCATGCCTTTTAGGCGGCGTGTTGTTTTTCTACAACAGCTGATGGATAGGGAGTTGGTTTTCAGTACGCTTTAACGTACGTTGCAGTCATCTATTCCTGCCACAAAGGTTTCGGAGACAGAACAGCTTTTAATCACCCGCTGATGAAGCGTTTTTCTAAAAGATGTTCAGAGACACAGGCCTGCTTCACGTCCACTTGCTCCACAGTAGGATTTAACGCTGGTCCTGCGAGCCATGATCAAAGCTCCAATTGAGCCTCTGGATCAGGTTTCACTTAAATTCTTGTCTCTTTAAACAGCCCTGCTGCTGGTTTTAACACCCGCTAAGAGGGTAAGTAATTATCTGCCCTCTCTGTTGCTTCGTCATGCCTTAGAATTTAGGCTGACGGGCTGCTCAGCTGATTTAAGACCAACCCAGCTTTTATGCCTAAAACATCACGAGCTCTTTTAAATCAAGAGTGATATCGTTGGAGGGGTCTTTTCCCCCCCACAGATCAGAAGAGGAAGCATCTTTTCATCTTCTCTGCCCGGTGCGGGCGTTGACGTGTTACATAACGCGCACAGCTGCAATGCGTTTCAAACTCAACAATTGTTTGTGCATTATAGAGATGCTTCTGCAGGTCGCCGTTATCCATCCAGCGCTTGTCACACTGGCTGTGTGAGGCCTTTTCTGAAGCCTACAGAGCATCAGATTTAGGGCCTCCTGTCAACCTCTAAGCACACTCGACCAGGGGTATCGCATCTTCGACTGCTCTGCATAATGGTATGTCAATGCAGGACATTTGCACTGCGGCTGCATGGTCAACACCCTGCTCATTTATTCGCTTTTACCTACGTGATGTAACGGTTCGTTCCATGACACATTCTGTCCTTAGTGCTCTAACAGAATGAATATTGTTGTTCTCATGGAACTCTGTTTAAGCTCACTTCTGTCTGCATGCATTACAGTGTGAGATGTTGTTATCAGTCACAAGTCGTGTCTGTGATTTTGGTTTTATTGTCACTAATCAGTTCATGACTATTGTTTACAATCAGTTCATTTGATCAATAATCAATTCATGGACATTAATCTGTTTATACTGTTCAGCCATGAACCAGTTGGTTCATGCCCCCCCCACCCCTCTTTTCAACTTCTTCTTCCCGTTGAAAGTTTTCCGGGGCATTCATGCTTTGTCAGAACGCATAGTTACTCAACATGCGTCTGTGCATGGCACATAATTACGCGATGCGTAGTTATGCACACGGGGAGCTGAGTGACAAGACGTTTTTTGGGCAAGCTTCTGCTTCTTACTGTGTTCGAATGGACCCAGTGAGGCGAGGACCACATCGGCTTCGCCCTTTACCCACTAAAGCGAAGGCCTTAAAGGGCGAAGCTTATACGACATAGAACGTTGGTTACGTACTGTAACCCCAGATTCTATGAGTATAAGCGTAGCCCTTTAAGCGTCGGGCCTCACTGGCTCCTAAATGGCTGAAGAAAAAAGCTATTTTGGGAGCCGATTTCCCGCTCTTAACGTAATTTATACGGACCGGGTGGGGCCCACACAGCAGGTGGGCGTGGACTATTTTTTTCAGTGCTTATGCTCTGCATAACGGGATAAACCCACTAAAGCGAAGGCCTTAAAGGGCTACGCTTATACTCATAGAATCTGGGGTTACAGTACGTAACCAACGTTCTGTGTTTATATGTTGTTAATAAAAAGATCTTTAAAAATAAAAATAAAAAAACAGGGACGCTGGCTCTACAGTCCACACATCAGACCAGCCCACCAGGAAATCTCCAGACCCTCCCGCAGCCACGCTGGACCTGAGTTTAATTTGCTCGTGACAAATTCCTTCATTTGTCACCATTTCAGTCTTGGCATCACCGGAGGAGGAAGAGATCACTGCCTCTTGGCAAAAAAACAAAAGAAAAGGCCAGATCAGGGATGAAGAAGGGGAATTTAATACATTGGTGTCGCATACAAAACAGTCCGTCGCTGGGCAATTTATTGTGCAACACTGTTTACACGTATGCGGTCATAAAAATAGAGCTTTGCACAGACATGCCCTGGGGGGTACGCTCGTACCTCCGCGTACGTACGTGCATACCTCTGCGTATGGACGTACGCGGGAGTATACTGGGGGCTTAAGGGTTTGCGAATCTGGTACAAAATCAGAGTGAGAGTGGATCTTAAATAGAGCGAGGCACAGGTGAAGGGCATGAGCGCTGATTAATCTGAGCGTGGAGAGTGGGTGTGGTTGAATGACGAGGGAGCAGGATCATGACAGAAAATTAAACTTTATTGAGTTGTCCAAAAAAAGTTCAATCTGGTCCTCTGGACATGTCCTCTGGTTTATTGAGTTGTATTTCAGTTTTGAATCTTATTCACCACCTACAGTTTCAGAAAGACTGTGTTGAAGAACTTTAATCTTTTATGTGAAAACGAAGGAATGCATCCTCATAATTTGCAAGGTGGGACTTTACAGCTAATTTACATTGTGGTTTTGGTGATTAACTTTTGGCATCATTCTAATTTCAGATGGCCCCTGCAGCTAATCAATTTTAGTAAACACAAAAGTGTTTTTAATTCAGCCAAGTTTACAGATATGGAAGTAAAATATGATATGGTAGTAGCAGAGAATAATTTCCATAACATGCTGTTGTTAAATATGGGGTATGTTGGCTGCTCTGATGACTAAAATGTGTCATTAGCCATATTTTAAAAAGTTAAGTCACGTCCTCTGGATGGGTCCAAATAAACAAACAAAAAAAATGTAGAAACGTTTCGTCTTTCCTCCAAAAGACTTCCTCAGTCTGAGGTGCTGTATTCAGTTCAGTCTTATAAACAGCACCTTCTCAGAGTGGATCAACCAGTTTTGCTGCTGACAACAAAAACCAGTTGCTCGCATGATCAAGAAGAACCATCAACCTAACGATGGATCATTAGCACCTGATGGCTGTTTACTATTCACAGGAGGCTGAGTTATACTAGCAATAACAGCATTGTAAGAGGGGGACAATTGAACCTGGAAGCCTCCACCCCTGTTTAATGATGGACAATTTCTTCTCTCCTGATGGCTGGCTGGAGTCCTGTTTGGGTTTCTTCTCTGCTTTCAGGAAGGCCCAGTTAGGATATCCACATTGCTCTAGAGCCTGTCTTGTGTGGGATTTGTCCTTCTGCCTGGCTCCTGAGCTAGTGGGGATGCTGTCTGCTCTGTGGTACAGAGTCCTGATGACTCCTAACTTGTGCCCCAAAGGGTGATGGGAGTCAAACTGCAAATACTGGTCTGTGTGGGTGGGTTTGCGGTAAACCTCAGTTTGCAAATGTCCTCTATCAGAGACTGAGACCTCACAGTCCAAGAAAGCCAACCTGCCATTTTTTACATTTGTGAATAGTAAACAGCCATCAGTGTGCTAATTAGGGCTGCAACTAACGATTATTTCAATAATCGATTCATCGGGCGATTATTTTTTCGATTAATCTATGAATCGGCAAAAAAAAAAAAACGTTTTAATTTCCACCCCTTTATTCCAAAATTGAACATTTGACTGACATAGCAATTCACACTAAACACAGGTTGCTATTTGACTATTCTGTTAGTAAAATATTGAATAATAAAAAATAAAAGTTAGTCAAATAGCTTAAAAAAATAAATGTACACAAAAATATATACAAATGTGTCTTTATACCTGCACAATATGTAGCTACTTTGTAAAATGTGTCCTTGAGGGAAGAGTGTAACCTGGATTAAAAGTGTGGATTATTGTAACCTGGATTAAAAGTGTGGATCATTGTAGTGAAGCTTTCGTCTTCAACCATCGACAGAGGCCTCATGTCAGTGTGGTGTCCATGATGTCTGTCCATCATGAAGGCTGTTGTTGTTTGTTGTTGTTTTCTGGAATGAGACAGTAAATATGTTTTATATCATAATTTACAGCAACTCAAGAAATGCCTTGTTTCACTTACAGCGTTAGGTTCAGGCAAAAGTAGCTAAAAGAGCAATTAAACACACACACACACACACACACACACACACACACATATAAAATACTTAATTCCACACATTTGAGTAGATGTAATAAATTACTTTAATTCCTGTTTAAATGCAATTCATCCTGCCATATCTGCAGTGTCTTCAGACTTTGCCAGCAAATTAAAAGTTGAAGCTTAATCATTAAATTATTATCTTTGTGTTAGATTTATTTATAAATCACATTTAAACACTGCTTGTACCAATTAAATTAAATAAAAAGTAACGCACACGTTCTCTATCACCGTCATTAATCAGATAAACAAACAAACAAGCAGCAGCTTCAGCTCCAGACAGACTGACGTTACGTTTTCTCTCTTGAAACAACAAAGTGTTAAATTGTAGAGATTCACCTGCAACACGAGTTGTATCAGCTGCAGCTCCTTCCTCCTCCTCGTGACTCCGACATGTTTACGTTTTATCTCCGTGGTTCTCTCGTGTCGTGTCGGCGATTTTCAAAGCTGCATGTTTCTCATTTTTTATCTTTGTGAAGTTCTCCCACACTTTGGAGGACTTGTGTCGAACAGTTTTCGCTGCGTTGCTCATTTGTAAAATTTACTTAATTTCCTTTGAAAACACTCTGCTCTGCTTCCTCCTCCCCCCCCCGCTCTGTTCAACTCGTGCTGCAGTTTTTTTTTTTTCAAACTTTTTTCAGTCAGTCAGCATTGACAATGAACTGCCCGTGAACAAAACGAAACGGCTCCGCAGCGCCGTGAAAGATGCATAATCGCGCAACACAACGAATCAATAACGAAATTCGTTGCCAACGCTTTTAATCATCGATTTTTATCGATTTTATTGATTCGTTGTTGCAGCCCTAGTGCTAATGATCCATCGTTAGGCTGATGGTCCTTCTTGACCATGTGAGCAGCTGGTTCTGGTTGTCAGCAACAAACTAGTTGATCCACTCTGAGAAGGTGCTATTTAAGAGACTGAGCTGAATACAGCACCTCAGACTGAGGAAGTCTTTCAGATGAAAGACGAAACGTTTCTACATTTTTTTTGTTTGTTTATTTGGACCCATCCAGAGGACGTGACTTAACTTTTTTTTATATTTTTCTACCTGGATTATTGAGCAGCATCAGGACGCCATTAGCCATAGTCAAACCAGATCAATAAAAACCTGTAAATACCAGCTACTTAAACAAAGTACACTGACAGATGTCAACTGTTTTACACAGCTTCACTGTGAGTGTAACAACAGCACTGTGTTTAATTGTGTGATTACAATGTGACGCAGATTGATCTGTGACTGATGCAACACATTGTAGCTTAGGATTATTGAGCATGCATCAGGATATTGTAGCTTACACCACATCAGGCCGGACCAACTCTGAAACGCTAAAAACAACCAAAACAAACGTTGGTTACGTACTGTAACCCCAGATTCTATGAGCATAGGAGTAGCCCTTTAAGACTGTTGCTACTGTTGCTAGTCCCTAGGTGCTCTGCGCAGCACTGAAAACTTTAGTCTACACCCACCTGATGTGTGTGTCTCACCCCCGGTTCATATAAATTACGGTGAGACCGGGTAATCGGGTCCCAAATAGCTTTTTTCTTCAGCCATTTAGAAACCAGTGAGGCACAGAGCTTAAAAGGCTGCACCTATACTCATAGAATCTGGGGTTACAGTACGTAACCAACGTTATTCGTATTGGCTTCACCCTTTAAGACTAGGCTAGTGGGTTAAAGGTGAAGCAGGATGTAGTCTAATCCTCACTGGGTCCGTTCAGACACAACATGAAGCACCTGCTTGCACAAAAAAAATGTCATCACTCAGCATTCTGTGTGCGTAATTTTGTGCTGCGTAATTGCATGCTCCATGCGCAGGAGCGCACCGGAGAAGATCTCTGGTGAGCAAAAAAAGGCTGAGAAAGCAGACCTGCTGCTGTGAATAGGAACAACGGAGATTATGAATTGTAACAGTGTAACAATAAACAGAGCAGACTAACAGCTCCTCAGGATGAACTAGTTAATAACAATAAAATCAGCAGTCATGAACTTATGACTGATAATAAATATCTCACACTGCAACTGCATGCAGGCAGGTGTGAGCTCAAAAGTGAGGCTCAGTGAAACAAATAATCATTCTGTCAGAACCCTGAGAACACAATGGGTCATGGAGAAAGTAGAAACATCACTTAGATACAAACGAATAATTAAACATGGCGATGACCAGGCAGCCGCCATACAGATGTAGATGAACAGATGCTCAGATATATTCATCAATTAACACGGATTCCTCATTTTTCTGGACTGAATAAAACGTGCATTGAATTTAATGAAATGCAAACGTGAGACGTCATTTATCTTTGACCCATCAAAATGAATGCAGTCATTTATTTACAGAATCAAAGTTTAACATCAAACATTTACATTAATTTGGCAAAATATGAAAATAACACATAATCAATCAGGAAAACCATACGGCCATGATTTTCCGTTGCTTCACCACAGACATTTATGAAACTGTACAATTATGATTTTCATCCACACGGCGGTGGATGAGCACTTTACACAGACATTTCTAAATTATCTGGAAGGATTTCTACTTTAGAGAAGAATTTAAAGATGAAAAGATGAAGTTTAAAGGGGGTGAAAGATGGTGTTTGAGGGAGAGTGTTGAACAGAACGGCACTCTCCGGGCTTTCTTCAGCTTCTTCCTTACAGTACACTTAAGTGGTGAAATCGACTCTTTTACCTGGAGATGTCTCAGGCGAGATTCCGTTTAACGCACCCTTTCAGCGTCTCCGTAGGATGGCTGTGAATCGTCCGGAGTAATGGCGAGATTCTGTCCGACACAAGCTCACCTCAGTGGAAAATGTTATAATCCCATGAAACTCGGAAGAGCTCTGTGGTCATGTCAGGGTCTTCCCGGCTCCCACAGCAACTGCCAGCACTAGGACATATTAGAACTGTCCGCACTGCCGAACTTCTCCAAACCCACAGAACTCTGAGAGAACTAGGAAGTACCGGCATTTTTAAGAGCTCTTTTCCCGGTTCATTTGATCGTCCCGGATTGGTCCAAAACAACCAGACAGGGGTGTGTTTTGTGATGTAAGAGGGTTACTAAAAGTCAGAAGACAGCAAGAATGTTATTGAACAGATTAAACTGTTCTCACAGACAGAGAGTGTTTTGTTTTGGCGAGTTTTAGAAACAGGTGCCAAAACCCCCCTGTTGACGTCTGAGAGGATGTAAAAACAAGGCAGTTGTTCCAACACATGTCTGCTTCGACTCCTGACCTCGGAAAACGCACACTTGCTCATTCAAAGACAGAAATCAGAAAATGCATAATTACTCTGTAACAGCTTTAACATGAATTCTAACTTTGCATGAGAATTAAAAATCATTACACTGTTTCAGTTAATAAAATCAATTAGTTCACTGCAACATCTAAAATGGTTTGAACTAAGACACTTTGATTATCAACATTTGTAAAATAGTAATGATAATAGAAAAGCGAGTGTTCTTCCACTTGAATTTTCAAGAAAGAAAGTCTCAGGATGGGTGAACCTGTATTTCTGAATTCAAATCAATGAAATGACAGTTTCTGTCCCACAAGGTTCTTAAGGTCAAGGGATTTGACCTTAGGCTTAGTATTGACATCAGGTTAAGTTCACTACACAGATATTCTCCACTGTCATCCCTCCATGCAGAGCCATGGAAGATGAAAACCCTCTGGTGGAATGAGCTCTGAGATTCTCTGGAGGATCCAGTCCAGATGAACTGTAAGCTTCAGAAATAGCCTCACACAACCAGTGTGAGAGGCTCTGGGTGGATAGAGGACGTCCTGAAGAGCTGTCCCAGTAATGCACGAACATACGCTGAAAGCGGCGCAGTGCGGCCGTGTGTGCCATGTAACATGAAAAATTTGCGCATGGGACAGAAGGAGGTGAGATGTTGCTTCCTCCTCAGAATTATGAGGAAGAGGATAAAACCCATCCAAGGTTATCACTGTCAATCTGAATGAGCTTGTGATGTTTTTCAGAGCAGGGTTAAAAACGCAGTACAGCTGAACTGCCGTCAGCTTGAATTCTGAGACATGAGGGAGTAACAGAGAGAGCAAACAAACACTCACTCGCTTTGCCGATGTCAGATCTAACAGCAGGGCTGTTTTAATAACAGAATTTAAGTGATACCTGATCTTAAAGCTCAGAATGAGCTTTGATCAGAGAGTGTAGCATCATTAGATCTCACTGTGAAGCTAGTGGACATGACACTGGTCTGTCTCTGTACACCTTTCAGGAAACGCTTCATCAACGGGTGATTAAAAACTGTTCTGTCACTGAAGCCCTCATGACAGGAAGAAATAGCTGCAGCATAAGTTTTAATTGTGATGAACGTTAGATCTCTGTCCATCAGCTGCCACAGAAAGGATAGCATGCCACCTAGTGGCCATGAGATGGCCTCCACGCCTTTTTCTGCGCACCAGCGCTGAAAAACTGTCCACTTGATGTGTACAGCATTGTGGTGGAAGCAGCTCATGTGCCCTGAACGTACGCACCACATCCCGTGGGAGGCCCATCTTTTCTAAATGGTCTGTTCAGCGGACAGACCCAAAGATGCTGACGTATTGTTGGGTAACTCCTGATCGCTCTTCCTGCCTGGAGGAGAGCGCCCCCCCCCCCCCCCCACAGCAGTTCCCACGGCCGACCCGATATCAGTCGCTGCAGATTCGGGAACCACGGAGTGCATATGCGTTGGGGAGCTACGAGGATGAATGACGGTTCTTCCTCCCGGACCCAGTCCAGAGTCCGTGATATCGGCCGGACTGGTGGGAATGCATAAAGGAGCATTTTTTGGCCACAGGCTGTGAGCGAAGGTGTCCACTCCTAACGGTGGGTCATCTCGTGGGCTCATTGAGAACCATAATTGACACTGGGCGTTCTCCCGTGTGGCCGACAGATCCACTGCTGCTCGGCCAAACCTACTCCAAAAACCGAGAAATCAGCTCAAGGTGGAGGCTCCAGTCTCTGTGGTGGGGACTGCCCCTCGACATGATATCTGCTCACTTGTTCAGGACGCTAGGAATGTACACTGCTGATGGAGAGCAGGTTTTTGTGTGTGTCCAACACAACAGCAGTTTCGCGATGCGTAACAGTTGGGCTGAGCGCATGTCTCCCTGACGGTTTATGTAAACTTTTGTCACTTGTTGTCTGTGTGGATCAGAACATGCTGATCCCACAGCAGGGGGCAAATTCTGAGTCACGTTTCAGACCATAAAACATTCTAGCATATTATGTAAAGCGACATGTGGTCCAGCCACTGTGCTCTCACTGCTACACATTCCTCCCAGCTTGACAGGAACACGTCTGTGGAACCTGAGACATGTGACGTAGGCCTGCTGATGGGAACTCCCTCTGACAGAATGAGAGGGTTTCCCCTGTGATTCAGATTGGTTCTCACGGAGGGGGGCACAGAGATGACCCACTTCTTCTGGCGCACAGGATCTATGCACAGGCGGGCAAACCATCTCTGAAGGTGTCTCGTGAAGTAGGCCCAGCGGAACCACATGTGGGCCACTGACATCGTCCCAAGAGTCGCATGACAGGCAGAACTGTCACTATGCTGCAGTGTTTGATACGGCGGAGTTGGGTTTGACACGGAGGAGCTGAGCTGATAGAGCTTCGGCTCTCAGCTGTGATAAACGGGCTCTCATTGTAGTTGAGTTTAGCTCCACTTCCAGATAAACAATCATCTGGGACGGACAAACGGAAGCTTTTCCCAGTTTATAGAAACCCTAGGATTAGTAGGTGGAACACTAGCGTTTTGGTCTGTGCGACAGCTTTCTAACTGGACTGAGCAGATCGTCCAGATAAAAATAATTCTCATTCCTGCCATGTGTAACAACTGCAGAGCCGTCTCTACGCATTTCGAGAACGTGCGTGGGGTGTTTCAGAATGATGGAAATGTGAAAAATGCGCTCTTCATATCTATGGAGGTGAAAACCAGTCGTTCTCCAGCAGCTGTTTGCCAGCATGTGGAATTGTCTCCCAGTGATTGAATTGCTGAACATGAACAGGTCGAGAATGGTCTCATCCCTGCGTTTTTTTCTCAGAACCAGGAAGTAGTGGGAGGAAAAAAATATATATTTTCCTCTCCGTTGGGAATTCTGGAAACCAAGTTTTTCGTCAGAAATTCCTGAACTTCTGACTGGAGAGACGAGCTTGGTTCTGGAGAAGACAGAACCGTCTCTATAATTCCTCTGAACGGTGGGGGTTGACCTAGGAACTGCTACGTGTAACCCCTTCTGATCAGACTGCCCATCCATCTGTCCAGGGAACACACTCTTTGCCACTCTGAGTAACGCACGGAGAGCGGGCACGCATTTGTGTTGTCATGTTTCTCATGAATGTCAGCCAGACTAAAAATCTTTACTGCCATCACTTGCTCCGGAGATTCTCCGGTTGGAACCCGAGGAGGGCTCCGACAGAAAAAAAGGGCTGTATGTGTGTCTCTGTGCTGAGCCCAGGCTGCGGTCTCGCATAGAGCTGAGGTGAGCTGGCGCACACTGAGAGGAGGCGTGAGCGCTTTCTGAGTGAGACGCCGTTTCGGTGGAGGCTGCAGCTGTCATGGAGAAAACATGTTTACTCCCGCTGCGCAGTGAGTAGACAGAAAACAGCAGAAATTAAAAATGAGCTCTGGCTGAAAACGAGGTATTTTACCGGACTCTGTCTCCTGAAAAAACATAATTTTAGCTGACGTGGCAGACAAGTGTTTTGTGATATATACTGAACTGCGGTGCCATTTAAACCACTGTTTAGAGGTTACTGGCTCATTTTGTGTGGGGAATGTGTGAAAAGAGGCAGCTGTGAGCTCAGTTGATCTGACAGTCTCGGATGAAAAAACTTGACTTCCTGAGGTGTTTCTGTTTTATGTCAAGAAAACATACATCATCAAAAAAACACATACCTTTCCCTCAAGGATCTGTTACCTTGTGGAGGGGGCCGGCGGAGGAGCGGGGCGTGAAGTCGCTGCCGCAGCTATGGAACACTTCTGCTGCTGTTGCTGGACAAGACGGTCCCTCCAGTGGCCGGAGGGTTGAGAGGAGGACTGTTATGTCACCAGATTGTGTACAGTCTCTTAGACCTCCTCGGACCTCTGCAATTTTTCAGGGATGGTCCTGAAGTTGGCCCCGAAAAAACACAAACCGGTAAAACCCTCCACTCTGGAGAAGGAGGCGAAGGTGGAGACAGATGTCTTCAGCTTGCCAGGCCCAGCTGCAGCCTCGTTCTAGTGTGACATCACAGCTGGACAGCGAAGCCAGATGGGGTCAGAGCGACGAGCCGGGGCGGAGCCAACCTTGCCACCAGATCATCCGATCAGGGCGGAGGGAGACGAGGGACAGAAAGTCCCTTATGTTAACATCCTCCTGGATTATGCCGGGTAGCTCCAAGAGGAGGGCGCCGACGTCTGGGAGCTGTGTGGTCGCCGATGTGGGAAGATCCGAGGTGGCTGAGCATCCGCTCGGCCACTCGTCTTCCGTCACTACGCTCTCCAGGAGGGAAGGGGCAGCTCCGCATCACCTTTCTCGGAGGAATCATTCGATTCACTGCATGACTCTGCGTCAAAGAAGGTGGTGGCGTCGTCCAGCGAGTAGCGGTCCTCCTTGGAAAAAACACTCAGCGGAGCTGCTGCCAACAATGCCTTTTTGAGGAAATCATTCTATTACCACGAGGAAAAAAACACGTTAGAAAAGGTGTTGGCGTTGTCCAGTGGGTAGTGGCCCTCCATGGAAACAAACATTCCGTGGGGCTGATGCCAACATCGCCTTATTCGAGGAAATCATTAAATTACCGCGGGGGAAAAAAAACGTTAAAAACGGTGATGGCGTTGTCCAGTGAGTAGCGGCCCTCCACGGAAAAACATTCTGCAGGGCTGCTGCTAACATCGCCTTTTTGAAGAAATCATTTGATTACCACGAGGAAAAAAGGTGGTGGTGTCGTCTAGCGGGTAGCAGTCCTCCACGGAAAAAACATTCAGCGGGGCTGCTGCTAACATCGCTTTATTTGAGGAAATCGTTCGATTAATGCAAGGAAAAAATGCGATGGCGTCGTCCCACCGGGTAGCGGGTGGCCCGGCACGGAAAAGCACTCCTCTGCGCTTACCTTGAACAAGGCTGCTCGTCTGCTTCTCCTCAGGGAGGAAGAGCTCACCAGGACTGCAGGAGGTTGGCGTGGCAGAGACCCAGGCATCCTTAGCAAAGGTTGTGCCGGTGAAAGCTGGACAACTTTTCCTTGTTCGTTCTTCTGACAATGCTAGCTAGCTGGCTGAAGAAAAAATGGGAGCCGGTTACCCGGTCTCAACGTAATTTATACGGACCGGGGGTAACGCCCACACACAGCAGGTGGGTGTGGACTAAAGTTTTCAGTGCTGCACTGCGCGCCTAGGGATAAACCCACTAGAGACAGTCTTAAAGGGCGAAGCCTATACGAAATAGAACATTAAACTAGAGAAAAAATTATCCACACAGCACAGCACAATACGACACAAAACAGCACAACACAGCACAACACAACATAGCACAACACACCACAACACAATACAACATGACACAACACAATAC
>NC_056499.1:803776-807603 GCF_014905685.2 Nematolebias whitei
ATAGCACAACACACCACAACACAATACAACATGACACAACACAATACAAAACAGCACAACACGACACAGCGCAACACGACACAGCACAACACGACACAGCACAACACGACACAACACAGCTCAACACCATACAACACAGAACAACACGACGCAACACAGCACAACACATCATAGCACAACACGACACAACACAATACAGCACAACACACCACAACATGACTCAACACAACACAATACAACATACCACAGCACAACACGACACAGCACAGCACAATACGATACAACACAATACAAAACAGCACAACACGATACAACACAATACAACACAGCACAACACAACACTGTACAACACAGCACAACCTAACACAGCACAACATGACAAAACACAGCACAACACAGCACAATACAATACAACACAACTCAACAAAGCACAACACGACACAAAACAGCACGACACAACGCAATACACGACAACTCAACACAGTACAACATGACACAGAACAGCATGACACAGAACAGCACAACACTGCCCAACACAACACAATACAACACAGCACAACACAACACAAAACGTTGGTTACGTACTGTAACCCCAGATTCTATGAGTATAGGCGTAGCCCTTTAAGGTTGTCGCTGATGGGTTTATCCCGATATGCGAAGCGTTGCACTGAAAAATTTAGTCCACGCCCACCTGCTGTGGGCCCCACCCGGTCCCTATAAATTACGTTAAGAGCGGGTAATCGGCTCCCAAATAGCTTTTTCTTCAGCCATTTAGGAGCCAGTGAGGCCCGACGCTTAAAGGGCTACGCCTATATTCATAGAATCTGGGGTTACAGTACGTAACCAACGTTCTATTTCGTATAGGCTTCGCCCTTTAAGGCTGTCGCTGATGGGTTATGGGCGAAGCGGATGTTGTCCTCGCCTCACTGGGTCCATTCGAACACCGTATGAAGCAGAAGCTTGCCCAAAAAACGTCTTGTCTCTCAGCTCCCCATGTGCGTAATTACGCATTGCGTAATTATGTGTGCCATGCACAGACGCATGTTGTATAACTATGCATTCTGAATGCATGAACGCCCTGGAAAACTTCAACGGGAAGGTAAAAAAGCTGAAAAGAGCCATGAACCAACCGATTTACGGCTGAACAGTATGAACAGATTAATAATAACAGGAGAGCTGATTATTAATCAAATGAACTGATTGGTAACAATAGTCGTGAACTGATTAGTGACAATATAACCAAAATAACAATCACACTTTGTGACTGATAACATCTCACACTGTAATGCATGCAGACAGATGTGAGTAAAACGGAGTTCCATGAAACAACAATATTAATTCTGTAAACACTAAGGACAGAATGTGTCATGGGACGAGCCGTCACATCACATAGATAAAAGCAAATAAATGAGCAGGCTGTTGACCACGTGGCCGCAGTGCAAATGTCCTGCATTGTCATACCATTATGCGAAGCAGTCAAAGATGTGATACCCCTGGTCGAATGTGCTCTGAGGTTGACAGGAGGCTCTTAATCTGATGCTCTGTAGGCTTCAGAAATGGCCTCACAAAGCCGGTGTGACAAGCGCTGGATGGATAACGGGCGACCTGCAGATGCATCTATATAATGCACAAACAAATGTTGAGTTTGACGCATTGCAGCTGTGCACGCTATGTAACACGTCATCGCCCGCACCGGACAGAGAAGATGGAAAAACGCTTCTTCTTCTGATCTGTGGGGGGAAGAGAAAAAACCCCTCCAACGATATCACTCTTGATTTAAAAGAGCTCGTAATGTTTTAGGCATAAAAGCTGGGTTTGTCAGGATTTGGTGGTCAGGGATGAACCCAGTAGTGCAGACAGGACTCAACTCGACAGATTAAAAAACTAAATATTTTAATGATGAATACAGTTACAAAATAACACGCTGACGGGGCAGCAAAACTTACATGAAGAAGACGACTCAGCAGGAAGCTCAGGGAAGACTCAGGAGACGCAGGAGAATACTGAAGACCCAACGAGTACGACGCGACCAGGAACAAGACTAAACAGACGGCTTATATACAGGGACAAGACGAGACGTGATTACAAACAGCTGTGACGAGACAAGGGTGGCACCAATTAAGCTAAAGAGAAAACACTAGGGAAACACAGACACAAACCGAGCCACCAAATGGTACCATCCTTACAGTACCCCCCCTCAAGGACGCCCCCAGGCGTCCCCAAAAAATCCCCCTCCCGAAGGACTTGGGCGGGTGGAGGGCCCGAGGAAACACAAGGAAGAAAATAAAGACCTGACAAAAACTAAGGCAAAACACAAGCAGGAAAACACAAAAGATCTGAACGGTCAAGAGACCGTCCCTAGAGTCATTGTTCCGGCGGGCGGCCGGTAGGCCGTCCATCACGGGAACCACGTTCCGGGGGGCGGCCGGGAGGCCGTCCAACACATAGGACCTTGGAGGCCGCGGCAGGCGGCGATGGCGACTTGGAGGCTGCGGCAGGCGGCGATGGCGACTTGGAGGCCGCGGCAGGCGGCGATGGCGACTTGTAGGCCGCGGCAGGCGGCGATGGCGACTTGGAGGCCGCGGCAGGCGGCGATGGCGACTTGGAGGCCGCGGCAGGCGGCGATGGCGACTTGGAGGCCACGGCAGGCGGCGATGGCGACTTGAAGACCGCGGCAGGCGGCGAAGAGACCCCGGAGACCGCAGCTGGCGGCGAAGAGACCCCGGAGACCGCAGCTGGCGGCGAAGAGACCCCAGAGACCGCAGCTGACGGCGAGGAGACCCCAGAGACCGCAGCTGGCGGCGAGGAGACCCCAGAGACCGCAGCTGGCGGAGAGGAGACCCCGGAGGCCGCAGCTGGCGGCGAAGAGGACTTGGGGCTCTGGAGAACTGCAGTGTACCACATAGAGTCCTGGGGAGCTGCAGCGTGCATCATAAGCCTGGTATCCACAGGTCTGGTTCTTGTTGTAGCCTGTTGTGTCTGGTTCTAGTGGGACCTCTATTTTTGTGTCTCCACTTTGCCTATAGTTCCCGTTTAGTGGGCGGATTGTTCACCTCTAGTGGGCGGATTATTAATATCAACGCACCTTACCAGCTGGTGGCGGTAGTGCTACATTAAGCTCTTTTCTAAGCACCACTAACATGTATTAGAAGAAGAGCCGGAAAATAACACAACCAAAATGGATGACCTCGATGAACTTGAAGCAGAACCAGCCGCACAGCCTGTCCTGGTCTCTGTCCCGCAAGATGGAGAGCAGGGCCGAGGTGTCAGAGATGCTCTGATGGAGTACCTCATGAGCTGTAACTTATCCTAATTCCACCCCTTAATCTTTTTTTACCTCCCCAGCCTTCCTTAGATACAAGTGAACGTTAAAGTGTTGATTTGAAAATAAACATGGATTAATAATTATTCTTGTTTTTTTAATGTACAGACATGTCTTATTACCAGGTTCGTGTAAAAATGGCAAAACAAACACTGCTGCTGTGCTTCTATCACATATGCTGCGTTTTTTAGTGGCTGTAGTTTTAGAAAAACTCTTTTACTCTTTAATTTTTGTTTTTAACAAAGAACCAAAACCTACAACAAGATCTTTATATTTGTTTATGCATATATACATTAATCTATTTTAATATTTATATATATATATATATATATGTCTTCAGCCAGAGACTTCTTCAGATCCCTTGTAAGACAGACGCTACAAGAGATCCTTCCTGCCCACAGCATCAGCATCTAGAACAACTCTTTAATGAAACCAGGATGATGAATTACATTTAATTTCCCTCTGGGATTAATAGTCTTTTTGTAATTTGATTTGTATATATGTA
>NC_056499.1:807703-840134 GCF_014905685.2 Nematolebias whitei
TATATATATATATATATATATATATATATATATATATATATATATAATTACGTACATTACATAATAACCTACATTTGATTTGATATTTAACAACTCTTTCAGAGCTTATGCTTACCACGCAGCTCTTTAAATTAAGCTGTCACAAATTATCTTCATGATTGAAGTGCTGTTAAGTAATATTAAGTTAGTGCTCCTTTGTACCACAGTGAAAGTCGTGGAGAGAATTTTTGACCTTGGGTGAAAAAGATACAGAAGCTGCTGGATCCACAGGATGGACATCATGGCCGAGGTGTTTGACATGCAATGACTGAAAACCTCCTGAATGAGGAGGATTGTAAACGTAGATTACACAAGTCCTACACCTTTTTAACTCCACTGCAATGTTCATTTACAACACATGGACATTCTGTATTATGGTTACGTTTTTCAGTACTCATTACAGATAAAACCAAAAAAAATACATAGATAAAAATACTGGACTTTATTTGTAACTGAAGATGTATCACTTTTCATCCGAAGCTCTTTCTCAATTGAATGAAACGAGGAGTGTGATTCAAGTTATAAAGCTGTGGTGTGCCGTAAGCTTGTATTATGGAGACTGACACATGCAGATCAATCTCCAGCAAGCTTACAGAACACCACAGCTTTATAACTTTAATCCCATATTCCTTTTTTCATTGAATTGTGAGTGCTCCTCGGATGATTAGCGAAAAGTCTTCAGTTTTAAAAAAAGTCCTGTGGTTTTGTTTCCATCTTTTTTGGGGGGGATTTGCCGTGTCAAGGATAACTGAGAATCTTCACCAGCATTGTTACAGGTAAAAAACAATTACTTCACTTATCTACACTATTGACGTAAAAAAACACTGTAAGCACTTCACTTTTGATGATCAGATGGAAGCTCAAGACTTGAAAATGTTTCTTTTATTAGAAATAAAGACCTGTACAAAAAAACCAATTATACACTAATTATATATGCAAACTTAACAAGCTACATGTTTGGCTATTTGTGGGCTTACCTTGCAGGATCTACATTTATATAGATCAACTATGATCTACTCTAAATATTTTTAAACATGTCTGTTTGCCATGGAACGGGCAATGGATTCCAGCACCCCAAGGAGTGCCTGATTGAAAGCAGCACTCTGTTCAGCCTCCTGCCCTCGCTGTGCTGCTTCCTCTCTGCGAACATCTGCTTCCTCTCTCCTCAAGGCCATCTCCTCCCTCCTAATTGCCTTCTCCTGCTTCCTCGCTGCTGCAGCTTCTTCTTGCCTTGCCTTTTTGGCATCCTCACAAATAAAATGGAAGTGTTCCTCTCTCTGCTTCCGGTTCATCTCCTCTTGTTCTGTATGTGCAGAAACAAAGCTCTCTGCTGCACTTGTTGATCTGCGCTTTCTATTGCCTAGGAATAACACACAAGAAAATGTCTGTTAGAAGATGAAGTACAGGTAGAGTTTTTAAATAAATTATTTACATTAAAGTTCCTGCTAATTTCAAAAGGTGTTTGTTCACAAGATCAGAAATGATTCTGTTCATAAAGCAGTCTAGTACTTTAATGATAGTAAGCAGGTGGGCATAAATAAACTACATGTAGTCATTTACAACGGTTTGTGCTAATTTAGAAAAAGAACAGAGCATCGTTAATCTGAACAAAAATCCCTACACCCTGTATAATTTCAATAATAAACTTCATAAATGAAAGTTTAAGTAATAAATGAATAACTAAATTTAACATTTATCCATTACAACTGAATAAACAAGTAGTTTGAATACATGCAAGGTGTTTTACAACAAAAACAAAACAACATTCATATCGACATGATCAATGTGATGTTAAACACGATTGTTGCTTCTTACCTAGTAACGGGTGCTGTTTGGTGCCGCTCTGCTGCGTGTTGCCTGGTGGTGTGGATGTGCCCGGTGGTGTGGATGTGCCCGGTGGCGTGGATGTGCCTGGTGGCGTGGATGTACTTGGAGCTGGTGTGGTCGGGAAGGGTCAGAAGCGGGGAGGATTGGACAGTCAAAAGCAGAATCTGGCGAACCTTCATCTTCAGTGGGACTTTCTGCATCAAAATAAGAGTGGAAAAACAGCAACAGAGTACAGTTAGCAATGATGCTAACTAATGACGACGTAACCGCGTCAGCCTCGTTTGTTCAGAGTACTTTCAGAAAACGCAAAGAAACGGTTGCATGAGGAAAAGGAAATATGCTTAAAGTAAATAAAATACACTCACCATCAACTATTAGTTTTTTAAGCTTTCCTCTTTGCTTTGGTGTGCGATGGAGCCCTGCACCGCCATCTGCGCAGACACCTCTTGAAAAATCTTTTCATTTCGTTTCGTTCCATCTAGCTCGCGCTGCACTTGTTCATCGGCCAGCAAACAGAGAAATGCCTGAACTTCAGCATTCGACCACGGTTGTGCCATGATTATTTGTTTTACCTTATAAAATATTCCAAAATAAGCTCCTCCGATTTCTTGTTGTCTGTTATGCGGGTGAAAAAGAAAATGGTGGATTGTGATTTCCGGTGGAAGACTGAATCTCCGCCCTCCACCAATGAATACGCCCCCTGACCAATCAGTGACCTACAGTGCGCTGATGTCACAACTAGACCCTACAAGAACCAGACCTGGGACCTCAGTGATTTAGGTCCCAAAAATGGGGTGGGTTCCGCCACTAGAGGCATTGTTGATAAAACACGCAATCGGCCACAACTAGTTACATAGGAGTACCAAAAAGCCCCGTGGATAAGAGGCTATAGAGGACCATGGAGGCGAATCCTCTGTGGTAGTGGAGAGCGCCGGCCCCTCTGGGGACTTGGAGAGCGCCGGCCCCTCTGGAGACTTGGAGAGCGCCGGCCCCTCTGGAGATTTGGAGAGTGCTGCTGCTGTCATGGAGGCCTGGAGCTCTGCAGCAGACGACGGCGAGACCTGTGGCTCTGCAGCAGACGGCGGAGAGACCTGTGGCTCTGCAGCAGACGACGGAGAGACCTTGGGCGCGGCGAAGGTGATGGGTGCAGGATGAATTATGGGTTCAGAATGAGTATTAGTGACCCTGGGGGTGCTGAGAGTCCTAATTTCTATTAATAACTGATTGTACTCTGGGAGCAAAATAAGACCAGGCCATGAAACTAAAAACTTCTCCATCAGGGAAAATATGACTTCTGAACAGTCCGGGTTATGTTTAGCATTAATAAATGAATCAAGTAAAGTCTGGTTTATAAATGCAAGATCCTGGGGTGAATATGTGACTGACGGACAAGTGTCTTTAAGTGAGGGTGTGGTGTCAGGTGTCGCCCATACCGGAAACCTGGGAGGTGGGGCGGCGGAACACGCCCCCACAGAGTCACTGGGAGTATGCACAGGAGGTACGGTCAGACTGGGTTGGACAGGCGCGGTGTGACGGTGAGAGGCCGGACTCCGCCCCCACCAGGAACATGGAGGGTGAGGCCACGGAATCCGCCCCTGTGACGTCAAGTGGACCGGACTCGCCGAACCGAACAGGAGTGGACCGGAGCTCCCACGGGACGTCGGACTTCGCCCCCACCGGATTGTGGACTTGCATTACTCCAGGCCAGCGGTCACTCTTTCAGGGATGAAGATGTTCACATCCTGGACAGAGAGGAACGATGGTTTGAGAGAGGAGTAAAGGAGGCCATCTTTGTGGAAAGAAACCGTCCATCATTAAACAGGGGTGGAGCCTCCAGGTTCAACTGTCCCCCTCTTACAATGCTGTGATTGCTAGTATCACTCAGCCCTCTGTGAACAGTAAACAGCCATCAGGTGCTAATGATCCATTGTTAGGCTGATGGTCCTTCTTGAGCATGTGATCAGCTGGTTTTGGTTGTCAGCAGCAAAACTGGTTGATCCACTCTGAGAAGGTGCTATTTAAGAGACTGAGCTGAATACAGCACCTCAGACTGAGGAAGTCCTCAGGATGAGAGACGAAACGTTTCTACATTTTTTGGTTGATTTGCTTTGTTTTGTTTTTTTGAATGTCCAGAGGACCAGATTTAACTTTTTTAGATTTTTAAACAGTAATAAAGATCTAAGATATGAAATAAACTAAGAAATACTCTAAACACTAGTAGCACAAAAACAATACGCAGCACGAACATGAGTCTGTGTGAGCAGATGAGTATGAATGAACACAGCAACATGAAACAGTTCAGCAGCATGGATAATCAGCAGCACATATCAACAATCAAAGTGGCATTAGATTACAGTGATTTAAATATTTTCTTTGGGGTTTTTTTAAGAGCTGAGTGCCACAACTGTTTCTGAATACTGTCTTGTTGCTGTGTGTTTTGTGAACATCAGTTAGGTAAAAAAAGACATTTAAATCCAAAGTGAAACTTCAAATCAAACATTGTAGAAATGTCTAATATATTTTGCCAGGGACTGCTCACTCTGTATGTAATCTACACAAAGAGAGAGAGAGATGGAGAATGAGTGATTTCTCCAAGAGCAAATAAATGTGAGAACAGTCTTCTTGTATCAGACTGAGCATACATCAGCCTGCCATACTCGTGACATAACAAGAAAAACACTTTGTGCAAAGACTGTTTCTGCAGCCCCATTTTGCCCCCAATTCTTTTTAGCTTTGAACCAATGGAACAACAAAGCTATGTAGAAAATGTAAATATTATTCATGATTTAGATTTTTTTATGTTAAATTCAGCTCATGTTACATAAGCAAAAACATTTTTGCCCTTCCAGCTACAGCGGCAGGCAATAATAATGAAGCCTTAAAGTTTTTAAGATTTTGTATTCAGGATTTCCATTAACGAAGGGAATATTTTGTAAGTAGTATGTTGTGTTTATTTAAATAAATCTGTTCACGTTACATTCTTATTGCTCAAGTATGACAGGATGCACACCGTGTATTTTAGTGCAACTTGTACGATCTACAAGGATCTTCCGGTGAATCACTTTAAGATGTTACAGTTTCATCTCTCTGCAGATTTAACTTTTGACATCACTTCTGGCTATCTGTTTATTAAGTTCTGCCTAAATATTTTTGCAGAAAGAAATCGTTCCATGAGAGAGCATGCTGCTCAGTACCTGCAGGATAAAAAAACAGTTTGACAGGGATGGGGGGTGTAGAGAGTGATGACTCATGCACGCAGCAGAGTTCCTCCCTTTCCATTCCTTCCATTGTCCACTAAGTTTTTTCACAGCTGTCACTCAGTGCTTCAGATCAGATCTCCACAGTCCTTTAATTTGCAAACGTTTGGAACAGGAAAATAAAAATGTTTGTATTGTTTAGTTACACAGATTGTCTCTGGATGATTTGACCACCCCTGGGTGCAGATAAGAATTCTCATGGATGGTGAGGCTGAATCCCCTAATGCTCCAAGAAACATTTCAAAATTAATTGATGTGTGTCAAGCAAATGCATTTAAAAAATACTTTGTGTCATTACAGCTCCCAGATTACTTCTCTATGGCAAAAGCTGCATGTAAAACAGAAAAAAACAAATTGTTGCTTTGCACTGCCCACGTAGCGTAAATACTGAGTAATGTGCTCATAGTTTTAGGGAGGATGTAAGTATCTTTCATTCCTGCTTCTCGGGGGATCTCTTCAGCAGCAGCAACAGTGTAAGAGGTGTCGTGGGACTCCTTGAAGTAGGTGGACACCTGACATGGACTTTATTAATCTTTTCCACGTAGAGGAGAAAGGGGACTGGGGTTTTCCTTGTTACCGTCAGACTTCTCTGGACTCAATATGAGCAAGATGGCTTACAAGCTGATCTAAAAAAATAAAATCTGAAAATGGTAAGAAAACGTAAAACCGCATAAATCTTCTTTTTTTTCTTTCGGCTGTTCCCTTTTCAGGGTTTCTACAACAAGTCATCCTCCTCCATCTCACTCTGTCCTCTGTGTCCTCTATCCTCACTCCAACTTCCTCCATGTCCTCTTTAACTGCATCCATATATCTCCTCTTTGTCTTTTTCCTGCAGCTGCATTTCTAACATCCTTCTACCAATATACCCACTGTCCCTCCTCTGGACATGTCCAAACCATCTCAGTGTGTCCTCTCTAACATTATATCCCTGTTGTTCAGCCTATGCTGTACCTCTGATGATCTCTTTCCTGATCTTCTCCATCTTTGTCCCTCCTAATTCAATTCAATTCAGTTTATTTATATAGCACAAATCACAACCAAGTTGTCTCAGGGACTTTACAGGAACATTCACATCAAAGCCAATTAGTAAAGTTCTCTATCTAAGGAATCCAGCAGACGAGTTGAATCTTGGCTTCGTTGCAGTCTCCCATCCTGAGCAAGCACAGTGGAGACAGTGGAAAGAAAAACTCCCTTTTAACAGGAAGAAACCTCCAGCAGAACCAGCTCAGGACAAGAGACCATCTGCTTTGACCGGCTGGTTGAGAGGACAGGAAGGAGAGACAGACGAACACAGAGTGGTAGGTCCAGATATAGGTCCAGGTCCAGATATGGGTCCAGGTGTACCTGAAAGACAAAAAAAAAAAAAAAAAAACATATTAAGGATAGAAAAATAATTACAAATACAAAACAGGTTGAGCAGAGTAAGTAAAGACAGAAGTAGAGTGAAAAGTGTGGTCTGTTTGTCCTCCAGCAGTCTAAGCCTATAGCAGCAGAACTAAGGGACAGCTCAGGAAACCCAAGCCGACCCTAACTATAGGATTTATCAAAAAGGAAAGTCTTAAGCCTAGTTTTAAAACTGGACAATGTGTCAGCCTCACTGACAGAAACTGGAAGTTGGTTCCACAAGAGAGGAGCCTGAGAACTGAAAGATCTGCCTCCCATTCTGTTTTTGTAAACTCTAGGAACCACAAGTAAACCTGCAGTCTGAGAGTGAAGTGCTCTGTTAGTAAAATATGGAACAATAAGATCTGTAATATAAGATGGAGCTAGGTTGTTGAGAGCTTTGTAGGTTAGAAGTAAGATTTTGAATTCAATTCTGGATTTGACAGGGAGCCAATGGAGAGAAGCTAAAACTGGAGAAATATGATCTCTCCCAGTAACTCCAGTTAAGACTCTGGCAGCAGCATTTTGGATCAACCGAAGACGTTTTAAAGAAGTATTTGGACACCCAGATAATAAACCATTGCAATAGTCCAGTCTAGACGTGACAAATGCATGGACCAGTTTTTCTGCATCATCTTTAGATCAGATGTTTCTAATGTTAGTGATATTACGCAGGTGGAAGAAGGAGGTTCTAGTAACGTTTTTAATGTGGGGGATAAAAGACATGTCCTGATCAAAAATAACACCAAGATTTTTAACATTAGAGCTGGAGGACAGATTAATGCATCTAAGGAGGGAGAAAGACTGAAACATTCATTCCTAAGGTGCTCAGGTCCAAAAACTAAAACCTCAGTCTTGTCTGTTCAACAGGAGAAAATTAAGGGTCATCCAGGTTTTTATGTCTTTAAGACATGCTTGTAGTCTAAGTAGCTGATTGGATTCATTGGGTTTAATGGACAAATATAATTGTGTGTTATCAGCATAACAATAAAAATTTATCCCATGTTGTTTAATAATTTTACCTAATGGAAGCATATATAAAGTAAAGAGTATTGGCCCAAGCACTGAACCTTGAGGAACTCCATGACTAACTTTGGTGTATGAAGAAGATTTATTATTTACATTTACAAACTGGAATCTATCAGATAGATATGATTTAAACCATTTTAGAGCTGTTCCTGTAATCCCAACATCATATTTAAACCTCTCTAGTAAAATATTGTGATGAACTGTATCAAATGCAGCACTGAGGTCTAACAGGACCAGTAGAGACACAAGTCCATTGTCTGAGGCCATGAGAATATCATTAGTGACTTTTACTAGTGCTGTTTCTGTGCTATGATGAGCTCTAAACCCTGACTGAAACTCTTCAAACTGATTATTTCTTTGTAGATGTTCACGCAACTGACCTGCAACTATTTTCTCTAGAATTTTTGAGATGAAAGTTAGATCAGATATAGATCTATAGTTGGCCAGAATTTCTGAATCAAGGTCAGACTTCTTAAGTAAAGGTTTAATTACAGCAACCTTAAAGCTCTGTGGTACATAACCATTCATTAAAGACAAATTAAGTAGATCCAAAATGTGGACATTAATTAGAGGAAATACCTCTTTAAACAGTCTGGTTGGGATGGGATCTAGCAGGCATGTGGATGGTTTGGATGAGGTTATTATTTTTGACAATTCAGAGCTCAACAGGACAAAAACTGTCCAAACATAAATCAGGCTCTAGTGAAATTTTTAAAGTTGCCTCATTTGAAGGGGACTAGAGAGAGTAGAAGGAAGGATGGTTTGAATTTTCTCTCTAATTGAAATAATTTTATTTATAAAGAATCTCATGAAGTCATCACTACTTATAGTTGTAGGGATACATGGTTCAACAGAAATGGGACTTTTAATTAGACTAGCAATAGTACTAAACAGAAACCTAGGGTTATTTTTATTCTCCTCTATTAAAGATGAGTAATATAAAGTTCTAGCTTTACGGAGAGCTTTTTTATATGTTAGCAGACTATCTTTCCAAGTTAAATAAAATTCTTCAACATTAGTAGAGCGCCATTTTCTCTCCTGGTTTCTAGATGCTGCTTTAAAGTACGTAACTCAGAATTGAACCAAGGAGCCAGTTTCCTCTGATTGATTACTTTCTTTTTCAGTGGAGCAGTTTTATCAAGTGAAGTTTGCATTGAAGTTGTAAGATGATCAACTAGATGATCTATGTCTCTGTTCTCTGATGCATTACTCTGCAAGACAGAGGAAAACATTGATGGAAGAGATTGTTTCAATTTGGTTACAGCATTTTCTGATAAGCACCTGCTGAGATGAAATTTACTCTCAGTGACTGTGTAGTCATTTAATGTAAACTCAAAGTTATTAAAAAATGGTCGGACAGAACAGGATTTTGAGGAACTATTACCAAGTCCTTAATCTCTACACCATAGGTCAGAACTAAATCAAGAGTGTGATGATAAGAATGAGTAGATGTGCGGACGTTTTGGGTAAAACCAAATGACTCTATTAAATTATTAAAGGCTATGCTTAAGCTATCACTTTCAACATCCACATGAATATTGAAATCACCCATTATGATGATTTTATCAGTATTTAATAGTAAGTCAGTTAATAATTCTGATAATTCAGACAAAAACTGAGAGTAAGCTCCTGGTGGACGATATATAACAACTAGTAAAAGTGTCTTTTCTGAATTCCATTTTGGATGAGAAAGACTGAGGGACAGTGATTCAAAAGAATCATAACTAATAACTGGTTTGGCATTAATCAATAATCCTGACTGAAAAATAGAAGCTGCTCCTCCACCTCGGCCAGTTGTTCTAGGAACATGAACATTTAAATAATTAACAGGAGTGGATTCATTTATACCAACAAAATCCTCCTGTTGTAGCCAAGTTTCTGTCAGACACAATAAATCAATATGATGAAGATTAAAATCAGACACCACTCTGAGCAGCAGGACCACGTTTTCCACAGAACAACTGTGTCAACTCTTGAACCTGTGCCTGCAGTCAACCTACTTCACGTATGGGGAGCAATAATTTGCCCCTTTTCCACTGTCACAGTGCGGATCAGGTCAGTTCGGGTCGGTTCAGATCGGCTCGGGTCTGATGTGTTTCCGTTTACACTTCTGGACCGGCTCTGTAGGCGGGGACTAGAATCCAACTGGTCTTACCACCTGGTGGCAGTAGTGCTCCCTTAAGCTACTTACTAGCCACCACTAAACGTATTAGAAGAAGAACACCCTGAAGGTTTTGTCTCAAGATGTTGTGGAAGAGATGTCATGCTCTAATGGAGCTGTAACTTTTAAACCTGATTCATAATCCTACCTTACTGCCTTCTCTGCTGCTTTAAATCCATGTGTTTTACATTTTAATATAGATGTTTACAATAAAGATGTATTAAAAATATCTTCACTTTTATTATTTACAGATATGCACAAGGTTCATGTTAAAATTACAAAACATCACACTGTGCTGTAATCTTTGAAACTGCTTTTACAATAAGATACAGACTTGAAAACTATTAGATTAAATTTTGTCCTTGAATTTTAAAGATTTGTCTTTCATTAAATTAAAACATAAATTTATTACTTATTAATCTAAAAAAGTTAAGTCTGGTCCTCTGGACATTCAAAAAACAAAACAAACAAAAAACATTTGGTTTATTTATTATGAACTGTATTGTTTGTTTTGTGAATGTCCAGAGGACCAGACTTAACTTTTTAGATTTTTCTACCTGGATTATTGAGCAGCATCAGGATATTAATTAATAAATAGTCAGTTGGTCTGTGAACACCATGGGGTCCTAGAAGAGTTGAAGAGGTGGCTGTTCATGTCTGTGCCTCCCTGGTGAAGATGCTGCTCCCACAACCCTGAAGCAGAAGAGGACGGACGGACGGACGGACGGCGAAGGAGGAGACCATCAAACAGCAGGAGTGGTCAGTTCAGGTGAACTCCTGCCTGTTTGCTTCAGATCAGCTGTTCAAATCTCTGCAGGTTCAAATAAAAGGTGCACCAGGACTTTCAGCTGAATCTCTCGGGGGTCACAGTTGTATGGACGATAAACGATAACTGCTAAATGATCACTGATAACTGATAAATGATCACTGATAACTGATAACTGATAAATGATCACTGATAACTGATAAATGATAACTGATAAATGATAACTGATGATTTCTCAACTTCCAGTATGAATTTAAACAAACACTATATGAACTTAACATTGTAACATTTATTTAGAAAATTTAATGTTCAAGGACACCACTTAAGAAAAAAATGTTTAAAAGGAAAAGTAAGAAGTGAAAAATGTAGAAAAATAAAAATCACTGCGTCCAACTAATGATTGTGTATCTGTGTGTCCCTCGTCTCACGGGCTCATCCAGAAGAAGACACAAGTGTTGTTCCTGCTGTGTCCGCTTCAGTTCTTCATGTTCATTCAGTGATGGAATAAGACTTTTCTTTACTGGACTCTTTTCTCTTTCTCTTCACTAGAAAGAAGAAACAGGTGGTTAATTCAAGCTATATACTGTTTTTGAATAAATGCATCAAACAAAGAAAGGTGCTGCTAACAGCTATAATAGATATATTAATAATAATAAACTGATCAAATAAGAAAATGAAAAATAAATTGATTTAAAAATAATGAAAATGATAATAATGGATATATGAATCAGAAAGTATTATACAGATGCAGATATTCTTTGTCATTCACACCACATGTGGTCCATGTGGTGGATGATCAAAATTATGTTCACAGGGTCCCAGTTACATCCAACAATAAAATATAAAAGAAAAACTGTAATAAGATCAAAGATATGAACTAAGAAAAATATCAACTAAAAATATGATAAGCTCTAATAGCATAAAAACATTAAACTTAATACGCGAACAGCAGCACGGACATGAGTCTGTGTGAACAGACGAGCATGCATGAACACAGCAACATGAAACAGATCAGCAGCAACATGAAACTGATCAGCAGCAACATGAAACTGATCAGCAGCAGCATGAAACTGATCAGCAGCAACATGAAACTGATCAGCAGCAACATGAAACTGATCAGCAGCAACATGATGTGATTCTTCACAGTGTTATATATTCATGAGGCTGCACAAACTCAAGTTCATGTTGCTGTTTGACGTATTGTTTTGATTGTTTACTGCTATTAGTGCTTAGTGTTTTATTAGTAGATGTTTTTTAGTTGATATTTTTCTTAATTCATATCTTAGATCTTATTACTGTTTTTCTTTTATATTTTATTGTCTGTAACTGGGACCCTGTGTACGAAGTACATAATTTCATCCCAATTCAGTATTTATTCAACATTTTATTTTTTTTACTTTAAAAATAAAATAAATCAAGTCCTTATCGGCACAAATAAAGTGATGTGGAACATGTTGCATCTGTTCTTACCGAGCACAGAAGCTGCAGCGTTGTGCTGCTCTGTGAGGTGCAGCTGGGCTGTGATGGAGCTCTGTCAGGTGTAGACTCCTCTCATGGAGCAGGAGCCGGGAGGCTTGGAGGGTTTAATGTGGAGTTTAGAGACGAATCGTCACGCGCTGAAATACGTTCTGGATAAAATACAGTGAGAAACGGGACCGGAGGACAGTTAGCGTTTATGCAAATTAGCTTAGCATCGTAGCACCGACATTGTCCTATTATGGCGTCAGCCTCTTTTGTTAGTTAAAAATATGTTCAGAACCGATGGGATGAGTCACTTAAAATATGTTTAAAGTTAGAAAACACTCACCATCTTCTATAAATGATTCAAGTAGAGCAGTGGCCGTGTCCAAACCACCCTCCAATCCTCCATCTAGCTCGCTTTGACTTTTTTCGTCGGCCAACAAGCACAACAACACCTGCACTTCTGCATTTGACCACGGCTTTGATATTATTGTTTTTTTATAGCTTCAAAATACTAAAAGATACGCTCCTCGAGTTATTGCTAATGGCAAGCGGTAGAGAAAAAATGGTGGATCGGGTTGTTTGGAAAGACTCCACAGACTCCTCCCCCTGACCAATCAGTGACCGACAGTGTTTCTGACGTCACGGCGCGGCTCACTTGGACCCCTTGAGAAGCCGGGCCAGAATTTAGGGAGGCAAGCCGGGCCCAGGAACAGTGGAAAACAGTGGAACATGCAAACTCCACCCAGAAGGCCCCTGGACCGGGGTTTGAACCAAGGACCTGTTCGCTGAGAGGCAGCAGCTCTACCAGTTGCGCCACCGTGCTGCGCGGGGGGGGGGGGGGGGTCGACTTATCCCAGTCAATGTTTAACTCTCTTGCCAAAAAAGATCTCTTTGAGTTTTAAATTACCAAGAAATTTCATCAAGGAGGGCAGAGCCTCAGGTGTTGCTGAGGGAGGACAATGACAACACACTACAGATAGAATCTGGCCTCCATTCAAAGTGATGTTTACAGCTAAGGCATCCAACTGGTTTGGAATGGTTTTGGAAGACGCAAGACTAGAAACCAGAGAATCTCTAATATAAATAATGACTCCCCCCCCCCCCCCCCCCCTTTTTGACGATCACAGCGGTAGATGTTAAATTCATTGATTACCAGGTCGTTATTGAGTACAGATTTGTTGAGCCAGGTTTCAGAGATGAAGATAACATCTGCCCCAGAAGAACTGATCAGAATTTTCAAGGCATCAAGTTTTCTCAGAAGGCTACATGTGTTTACATGCAGAAAATGAAGTCCTGACATGTTTTTAAAAGTCATTTGGTGTGCTGTAATTAGTGGGGGGTCCAGGGTTGGGCTGAATCCTTGAGAGCAGTAACAACATTATTATCAGACATTTTCTTGAGTTTTTTGTGACAGATGTGTAATTACAGGAGTTAACAGTGTGACAATTAGCCCCCATAATCGAACCATGAGAAACATTAATGAAGACGCGATCATTCAGAACCCAAAAACAGTGAAAGTTGCAGCGATGGGCAGATCCAGGTGTATTAACAAGATTCAGTGACTCCAGATAATCTGAGATCAGCACGAGAGGCACCTCTGGTGACAACTTCGAGACTGACCTGAGAGGCCGAAGTCGTCACTGGTCCAGTCCGGTTCTCCTCCAGTCCGGCTCTGGCGCTCCACAGCACGAGAGACAAAGAGGATGAAGTTGTCTCTGGCCCGGTTCTGCTCCGGTCCGGTTCCGGCGGCGCTTCAAAGCATCAGAGTGTCTCACACAGCAACTCCACGGAGGTGGACAGTCCTTCATTAAAAGTAACGGGCTGCTCACTGAAGCTGAGACCGGCTCTGTTGAAGACGAAGTCCCCCACAGCCAACACGGTTCGGTTCTGGTCCCGTTCAGGGGACACAGATAAACTTCCCCCACACCAATGAAGACACCATGAGGCCAGTCCAGCAGAAAACCAGCGAAATACCACCCAGCGATTCTCGTCGGAACCAGGTAGAACCACAAAGGTCCAGATGAGAAGTTCGTTGGGGTCCAGAGAGTGAGAATAAACACCGGACTTTCGTGAGACGACTCCCCAGCTCGAGGGTTCACCTGGCCAGCAGGGTGCGCTCAAAGTGACCGGAGGGTAGTAGCGGCCGGTCCTGGACTAAAGTAATTTTTTTTGGACGGTCCCATCCGGCTCTCTGAGTCACTGAACACCGAATTCGGTTGGAAGGGGGACCAACTTTAGTCTGGTTCGAAAAACGGGTCAGTTTGATGATAAAAGACTGCAGAGAAGCCGGAGGGAGCGGCCGTCCATCAGCTCGCCGGAAGTGATACTTATATACTTATAAATACTTATATACTTATAAATACCTAGCTACACTGATTTTTAAACTTTTGTCATCAGGTAATCTTGGTGAAAATGTTAATTTAATGATGTGTTAGCAGTAAATTTAAAATCCACGTCTATTAAAATACTGATGAGCCAGAAGACTGTAGAACATTTGAAACAGATGTGCACATAAGTGAAAGGTCTAATGCAGAATAAACAGCAGCTCAGTTTAGTTGGTTTGTTTTCTGTACCTCACTCCCTGGTCTAAACCAAGTGAGGAGCCATATCACAAGAACCGACATGCTAGCTCTCTTAGCGTGATGAAAGCATTCGTTTTTCAATAATGTTTTCTAAAATGGTGACAGGTGACAGTCATCTGGGGCAAACTATATCTCTTTCCAACTTCACCTTTGTTTAGGGATGGAGAAGTTAGTGGAAATGTTCTTTCAGCAGTTGTTCACAGCTGGCAGCAACAGGTGGAGGACGAACGTTACTCTGAGCTACATATGAGCAGAGAAAAACGCACATCTGGCATTTTGTTAAGAGGAATTTAAATCTGAAACTTAATGGGTTTGACTCAGTAATCTTTGAGAAACCATGGTATACTTTGAAACTAAAAGTTACTGATAACGAGTCCACTTCCAAACCCAAACTATCCGTTTAAACACACGCCAACATCCCGATGCCCCAAGATTCTTGTTTTGTAGCTACAGTCACATTTTCCTTCACAAAAGTCCCAAAACTAATTTTAAGGTCGTACTTTATTCAATTAATTCAGTTTATTTCTAAAGCACCACGTCACAGCAGAGCTCGTCTCAGGGCACTGGACAGAAACATATATATAAACATATATACATAATACTCTAAAAAAGTTAAATCAGGTCCTCTGGACAGTCAAAAAGCAAATCAACAAAAAAATGTAGAAACGTTTCATCTCTCATCCGAGAGACTTCTTCAGTCTGAGGTGCTGTATTCAGCTCAGTCTCTTAAATAGCACCTTCTCAGAGTGGATAAACCAGTTTGCTACTGACAACAAAAACCAGCTGATCACATGCTCAAGAAGGACCATCAGCCTAACAATGGATCATTAGCACCTGATGGCTGTTTACTGTTCACAGAGGGCTGAGTGATACTAGCAATCACAGCATTGTAAGAGGGGGACAGTTGAACCCGGAGGCCTCCACCCCTGTTTAACGATGGACGATTTCTTTTCACAAAGATGGCCTCCTTTACTCCTCTCTCAAACCATCGTTCCTCTCTGTCCAGGATGTGAACATCTTCATCCCTGAAAGAGTGACCTCTGACCTGGAGATGAGTGTAGACCTCAGAGTCCTGGCCTGATGATGTTGATCTTCTGTGCTGGTCCATCCTTTTGGCCAGTGGCTGTTTAGTTTCCCCGATGTAAGACTGATCACCCTCCTGACACTGAACAGCATACACAATATTACTCTGTTTGTGCCGGGGGACTGGATCTTTGGGATGAACCAGTCTTTGCCGTAATGTATTTTGGGGTTTAAAAGCCACTGGGACGTTATGTTTAGAAAATAAACGTCTCAGTTTCTCTGATACTCCCTCAACATATGGAATGACCACTGGTCTGGGTCTGGGTTCCTCCTTTTCACCTGATGGCTGACTGGAGTCCTGTTTGGGTTTCTTCTCTGCTTTCAGGAAGGCCCAGTTAGGATATCCACATTGCTCTAGAGCCTGTCTTGTGTGGGATTTCTCCTTCTGCCTGGCTCCTGAGCTAGTGGGGACGCTGTCTGCTCTGTGGTACAGAGTCCTGATGACTCCTAACTTGTGCTCCAAAGGGTGATGGGAGTCAAACTGCAGACGGTGCTATTTAAGAGACTGAGCTGAATACAGCACCTCAGACTGAGGAAGTCTCTCGGATGAGAGACGAAACGTTTCTACATTTTTTTGTTGATTTGCTTTGTTTTTTTGTTTTTTTTGAATGTCCAGAGGACCAGATTTAACTTTTTTAGATTTTTCTACCTGGATTATTGAGCATGCATCAGGATATATACATAATAATTTCACATTATTTATCTGAGGAGCAGACTGCTTTGCACAGCTGTCACTATACACTTTGTAACGCCACAAGACTATTGTAAAAGTAATACTGACGTTTTATTAAAAAGGCTGATTTTGTGTTTCATGTTAGCACCTGAGAGGATTTGATGACCCACATAACTTGAGATGGATGTGTTTTTGTCAGGAATTGAACTAAAGCTGCTTTTACACACGTAGACGTGTCTTGACCAGTTGAAATACCTTTTTGGGAGCATTTATTTAAACTCTTGCCAAAAGAGTGCAAACAGCAGTGAAAAGACAAGGAATGAAAGTATTTGTTGCAACTCTACAGCATTCCTTTGACAAAAGAGAGATTAGTTCATCACACAGAGAGGCATTTGAAAAAAATCCCTCCAGCATTAGAGTTTTGTCAGCATTTCATGGTCGTGTTTCACTCCCTGGCCCACTCTCTCTGAACTCATGTACTACTTAATGTATGTGAAGTAATTCATTTAGGTGGATGAGGCAGAAGGCTGCATGCATCTCAGACGTGACTGATCTCTATCAACATAATCTCCTGACAGGATAATTGTGAGAAGCTTTCATTCCATTTGAGTTTGTCGGCTCTCACTGGCCATCTGTTTTGTGCACGTCCGCCTCCTACCTGCTACACCAGCGTACGAAGCGATGACACTCGTTTGAATGAGATAGAACGAAGTGCAGAGATGATTTGTTCACGCAGTTTTAAACAGAAATCTAAATATGTCTGATAACTGTAAAGAAATTGCTGTTGTGAAGAGTTTCAAGCAGGAAAAATAAATTTGTCCAGTTTTCCGAGTGATATCAGTCAACCTTTATTTATACAGGTAAATCCCATTATATCTGTGTCGAGCGCATGTGTCTCTGCAGTCAGTCAAACCTTTGTTCTTAATCCAAACTTTTTATTTTCTCATGTCACACTTTCCTGCTTCAAACCAGCTAACTTTGTTCACACTTGCATCTTGCTATGAACTTTGTGTGCCAGAGAAAGAAATGCAAACCGGTTACCTCCAGTCTTACCATGGCAACGGACGCGACAAGAAAAGCGATCCTGTACCTGTGTACCCGTCTCCCTAATGGTCTGCGTGTTGGTGTAACAAGATCTGTAAAAACTCCCCTCAGTGACATTTTAGATCCCCCACTGTAACTGACCTGGGCTGGGGTGTCACGAGTAGGATTTAGGTGAGTACTCAGGCTTCTCTCAGGTTCCTGCTCCCCTTCTCTTAATGAATTCAACCACAAGAACACTTGAGACGAGGGTCTTTTTTCCACATGATCAGGACATAATTGGACGAGCTGTTTTCTGTTGTGAGATTGTGTTAGCACAAAAAGATTATGTTTTTCCCCTCAGATTGCATCGGTTTGAAAGAACTGTAAAGAAAGCCAACAAACCAAATAAAGATCTGTGAGGTGTTTATCATTTTCTTTAGCTTTTTGAAGGAAAGCAGTAGATGACAGCTGAAGTGTCCTGCATTAAAGCACTTTGTAGACTGCGCCACTCGGACCACTCCTAACTCTGCTGTTCCCTCTGCTGGGAAAGGCAGATATTACACACCTAACATAGAGTGCAAATGCACAAACAAGAGCAGTTCTTTTTATTTGCATTTATTTGTTCTGTATTTAAGCACCAAAACTCACCACGAGGTTGTTCGAGCCTGCTTTGCTGCCTTCTTTGAAAAGGTACGGTCTAGGTGAGGCGCCTCGCCGAGGCTCTGTATGAAATATCAACGTCAGTGACTCATTCCCAAGTTTGGTGTCAGTCATCGTTGCAAATGTCAAAGCTATTATCACCAAGTCCTTTCAAGTTGCTGCGTCCATCTGGAGGCAGGAGTAACGTGAGGATTTTTACAGCAACATCCGCAACTTTTGAAAAGCTTGCTTTGCTTCAACGTGAATAAACAAGTCTTATAAACAACTTCATCAACATCAATCTTTTTTTAACTTAGTTCATTTTTATTTCAGTGGAGCTCTTTAGCTTCGAGTATAAAGGATGAAACTTTGATTGAACCTGTCAAAAACATTTTATTTATTTGTGCTCAGTGTTGAAATGATCTAAAAAGAATCAGCAAAAAATATTAAGAGTCATCTTTCTGTTGTTTGCATCTGTGTAATAAATAAGTTTACCTTAGATTTTTTTTCAGACTAAAAGGTTCCAGCAGAGAGGCGGTTTGTCTTCAGGTTCTCTTGTGTGGACAGTGTTGATCAAATCCAGCCCACTTTGCTGTATGTGTTTCTGTTTTCCCTTTTTTATTGAATAGCACAACAGGCAAGTTCATTATGCGTGTGACTCATCCCACTAGCCCACACCCCCTCCCCATCTGCTGCTGTGCGCTGGAAAGGAGAGGGAACCGCCATTGATCACTTCTTGCCTCACACATGCACGCACACACTCCACCTTCAACGTCACCATCGATTGGCATGGTTAATGTTTTTGTGGAGAATAGGTGGCATTTCCTTTTTGTATCATTTCACATCTGTTTCACACCATTTGCTGGTATTAGAATAAATGTCAAGCCATGCATGGACATACATTTTACAAAGTTGAACATGTTCATAACATTTTTCTGTAAATTGTTGTCACTCAAGTAACATGTCAAGCTACTGTATTTCTAAATGAATGACATCTGCACAGATGTTGAGCATGCATCAGGAAACACCTGCACAGATATTTTCCAGTGTATTCATGAACTCCACTGAGACAACCTGACATACAGAAATACTGGTCATTTTTTCAGCTCCTCATTCTCTCGATTGATTACTAAATAATGTTTAACAATTAATTGTTGGTACAATAACCACGACAGTTTTAAGAAAATGCAGGTAGTTTAACCACAAAGTTTTAATTAATTCATCTTAACATGCATTGTATTTCTATCAATAACAAGGAAAACTTACAATTGTTCAAAGAAAGAACGAAGACTAAATTTTCATTTGTTTGATAAAATTTGTGATAAAAGCTAAGCCCACCACTTTTCACACTAAAGTTTTAAACTAAAATCTTGTCCTGAGAAAGGACAGCATTGTTTCTGTTTTCAGACCTTGTAAATTATGTTACATGCAATCTAATTCAAATTGAAAAATACTTTATTAATCCCAGAGGGAAATTATTTGTTGTAGTAACTCATTATCCTCATTTCATTAAGAGATGTTATAGATGCTGATGCTGTAGACAGGAAGGATCTCTTGTAAAGGTCCATCCCACACTGGATCCTAAGAAACTGGCTGCAGATGTCGTCTGATCTGTCCATCCAGTCTCGGCTGGCCTCTCGGTTCCCTCGGGGCTGTAGGACCGCCTGAATGCTTGGCTGAACTCCTCCCAGCAGTCTGCTGAGCTCCTCCTCACTGCGGACAGCCAACTGTAGGTGCAGAGGGACAATCCTGTCCTTCTGCTGTTATGAGCCGTGTTTCTGCCAGTTCCAGGATCTCAGTAGTCAGGCACTCGAGCACAGCTGGCAGGTAGATGATAATACATCCACAGAACATCCTTTTCAACTCACTTGAGATTTGGGGCTGTAGTTGAGATATTATTTGAGCTTTTGAGATGTTAATCAGCTGTTGGTTGTAGAAAACTGCCTTGTTGCCATGGTTACGCATCATAACAAATGTCCAAAACTAAAAAAGTTTCAGTAAAAATCCTTCCAGCTGCACAGCATCTGATACCAGAGGAAACAACCGTTTAAAAAAATGTGATTTACATCCAGAAAAAGAAGAATTAAAGTTTCCAAAAGCAAAATCTCACAATGAATGTAACAGAGCTGCTCCAACATGCAGCCACCTGGAGCGGAGCAATTCTAGAACATAGTAATGCTATCTAATACAATTATGCAAGATGGATAGCACTCAAAATATGTGTTGACAATGACTGTCAGCTACTACCACACCAAAATTAGCTGTGGTGTCCAGCTTGAATTAGGTTGACTCCTATTAATAATTAGTTCTAGACATACTGTATATTCAGTGATCACCTTCTGACATTTTCACTACATTATGTTCTTAATGGTTCATGAGTGGTTTTGCCAACAGGCAGACAGGGTTGACCTCGACAGTGAACGCCAAACATTTTATCAAAAACATTAGGCAAAGTGTAGGGCTCAGGATATGTGTTAGCATTAGTTTTTATTTACCACTAAACCAAATTTTAGCTCAATATTTGTAAAATTGTCAGTTACAGCAATAGCCACTTTTACGCTCTACAGTGGCCGTCTTTAATTGGGTTGACACACATCCATTGGTTGTGCAATGGTTCATGGTTTTGTCTACTGGTCTATGGGATATTTTCCTAATGCTACTGACAAACATACTTAAACATGGGCAGAAGCATTACCACTGCTTTACTTTGTAAGGTGAAGGGAAGACTAAATCTGCCATACTTTTTTTTTTTAACATTTAATTATGTTTTGAGTAATATACAATAACAAAGCTGGCCAATAAATAAAAGAAAGCGTTATATTTCACAACTTTTGTTCATTCTTTTATAACCAATACCTCTTGCTGGCCTTATTTATTTTGAGCATTTTCCACACTCTAAAGTAGTTTTACTTTTTTTTTTTCTTTTGCGAAACATGAGAGCTTTAGATAAGAACCTCTAAAATAGTTAAATCTGGTCCTCTGGACATTCAAAAAAACAAAACAAAAAAAAAAATATAGAAAAGTTTCATCTTTCAATCGAAAGACTTCCTCAGTCTGAGGTGCTGTATTATATATTATATATTATATATTATATATTATATATTATATAATTGTCCCCCTCTTACAATGCTGTGATTGCTAGTATCACTCAGCCCTCTGTGAACAGTAAACAGCCATCAGGTGCTAATGATCCATTGTTAGGCTGATGGTCCTTCTTGAGCATGTGAGCAGCTGGTTCTGGTTGTCAGCAGCAAACTGGTTGATCCACCCTGAGAAGGTGCTATTTAAGAGACTGAGCTGAATACAGCTCCTCAGACTGAGGAAGTCCTCAGGATGAGAGATGAAACGTTTCTACATTTTTTTGTTGATTTGTTTTTTGTTTTTTTGAATGTCCAGAGGACCAGATTGAACTTTTTTTGATTTTTCTACCTGGATTATTGAGCATGCATCAGGATATATTTTATATATATATTATAATATACAAACCAGATTCCAAAACAGTTGGGACACTAAACAAATAGTGAATAAAAACTGAATGCAATGATGTGGAGGTGCCAACATCTAATATTTTATTCAGAATAGAACACAAATCACAGATCAAAAGTTTAAACTGAGAGAATGTATCATTTTAAGGGAAAAATCTGTTGTTTCCAAATTTCATGGCATCAACAAATCCCAAAAAAGTTGGGACAAGTCCATTTTTCCCACTGTGTGGCATCCCCCTTCTTCTTCCAACACTCAACAGATGTCTGGGGACAGAGGAGACCAGTTTCTCCAGTTTAGAAATAGGAATGCTCTCCCATTCATGTCTAATACAGGCCTCTAACTGTTCAATCGTCTTGGGCCTTCTTTGTCTCACCTTCCTCTTTATGATGCACCAAATGTTCTCTATAGGTGAAAGATCTGGACTGCAGGCTGGCCATTTCAGTACCCGGATCCTTCTCCTACGTAGCCATGATGTTGTGATTGCTGCAGAATGTGGTCTGGCATTATCGTGTTGAAAAATGCAGGGTCTTCCCTGAAAGAGATGACGTCTAGATGGGAGCACATGTTGTTCTAGAACCTGAACATAGTTCTCTGCATTAATGGTGCCTTTCCAGACATGCAAGCTGCCCATGCCACAAGCGCTCATGCAACCCCATACCATCAGTGATGCAGGCTTCTGAACGGAGCGTTGATAACAACTTGGGCTATCCTTGTCCTCTCTGGTCCGGATGACATGGCGTCCCAGTGTTCCATAAAAAACTTCAAATCGTGACTCATCTGACCACAGAACAGTCTTCCATTTTGCCACACTCCATTTTAAATGACCCCTGGCCCAGTGCAAACGTCTGAGCTTGTGGAGCTAGCTTAGAAATGGCTTCCTCTTTGCACTGTAGAGTTTCAGCTGGCAACGGCAGATGGCACGGTGGATTGTGTTCACTGACAATGCTTTCTGGAAGTATTCCTGAGCCCATTCTGTTATTTCCTTGACAGTGGCATTCCTGTTTGAGGTGCAGTGACGTTTAAGGGCCCGGAGATCACGAGCATCCAGTAGAGTTTTACAGCCTTGACCCTTACGCACAGCGATTGTTCCAGATTCTCTGAATCTTTTGATGATGTTATGCACGGTTGATGATGATAACTTAAAAGTCTTTGCTATTTTACGCTGGGTAACACCATCCTGGTATTGCTGCACTATCTTTCTGCTCAACAATGGTGGAACTGGTGATCCTCTTACCATCTTGGCTTCTGAGAGACACTGACACTCTGAGAAGCTCTTTTTATACCCAATCATGTTGTCAATTGACCTAATTAGTGTTAATTGGTCTTCCAGGTTCATTATATGCTCAATTTCCTTTTTCCAGTCACTTATTGCTACGTGTCCCAACTTTTTTGGGATTTGTTGACACTGTGAAATTTTGAATCAACATATTTTTCCTTTAAAATGTTACATTTACTCAGATTAAACTTTTGATCTGTCATCTATGTTATATTACGAATAAAATATTGACATTTGCCGTCTCCACATCATTGCATTCAGTTTTTATTCATAATTTGTTTAGTGTCCCAAGGTTTGATTTGATTGTTGATATGTGCTGCTGACTGTCCGTGTTGCTGAGCTCATCATTTTCTTCTTTCGGCTTTTCCCTTTTCAAGGGTGTTTACAGTGAGTCATCCTCCTCCATCTCACTCTGTCCTCTGTCCTCACTCCAACTACCTCCATGTCCTCTCTAACTGCATCCATACATCTCTGTCTTTTTCCTGCAGCTGCGTTTCTAACATCCTTCTACCAATATACCCATTGTCCCTCTTCTGGACATGTCCAAACCACTGTCCCTCCTCTGGACGTGTCCAAACCACTGTCCCTCCTCTGGACATGTCCAAATAACTGTACCTCCTCTGAACATGTCCAAGCCATCTCAGTCTGGTCCCTAACTTTATCTCCCAGTTGTTCAAACTGTGCTGTACCTCTGATGATCTCATTCCTAATCTTCTCCACCCTTGTCACTCCTAAGGAGAACCTCAACATCTTCATTTATGCCACTTCCAGTTCTTTCTCCTGTTATTGTCAATGCCACTGTCTCCAGACCATACCAGACTTTTAGCATCACACCTTCCTTCCACTTCTACCTTCAGACACATCACCCTGACACTCCTTCAGGACCACGCCTACTCCATTTCTGTTTCTATCCACACCATGGTGAAAAAGTTTAAAACCTTCTCCAATGCTGCGAGCCTTGTTGCCCTTCCACTTGGTCCTCTTGCAGTGGTGGAGAAAGTACTCAAACACTGTACTTAAGTAAAAGTACAAATAAACAGACAAAAATGTACTCTAGTAAAAGTAGAAATACCACATTAATGTTTTTACTTAAGTAAAAGTAAAAAGTACTTGCTTTTAAAATACTTAAGTATTAAAATTAAAAGTACTTGCTGAATGTATTACCTAATGCAATGGTCTACAATACCATTAAGTGTTCTTACTATATGTATATTTTCTGTAATACATTAATAGTGTTACATTTTACTGAACACTGAACCAGGGCAGCACGGTGGCGCAACTGGTAGAGCTGCTGCCTCTCAGCGAGCAGGTCCCCGGTTCAAATCCTGGTTCGGGGGCCTTTCTGGGTGGAGTTTGCATGTTCTCTCCGTGCATGCGTGGGTTACTCCGGGTACTCCGGTTTCCTCCCACAGACCAAAAACATGCATGTTAGGCTGATTGGTAACTCTGAATTGTCCCTAGGTGAGAGAGAGAGAGTGAATGTTTGTTTGTCTCGTTTGTCTCTATGTGGCCCTGTGATGGACTTGCGACCCGTTCAAGGTGTACCCCGCCCCTCGCACAGTGATTGCTGGACATGGGCACCACCAACCCCCGTGACCCAAAATGGAATAAGCTGGTAAAGAAAATGGATGGATGGATTTACTGAACAATGCTGCGGATAATGCATGTTTTTATTGTGTTACTCTGTGACATAGTTCCGGACTTGTGATTCTGTGCATCAGAACTTCAGGGATGACATGCAGAGTTAAATGACATTAAGCAAAATAAGAGAGGAATGATTATACCTTTGAAAGTTTTTATTTAACACAAAGCAAAACCTCCTGATGCATGCTCAATCCAGATAGAAAAATCTAAACATGTTAAATCTGGTCCTCTGCACATTCAAAAAACAAAACAAAGCAAAACAACAAAAAAATGTAGAAACGTTTCGTCTCTCATCCGAAAGACTTCCTCAGTCTGAGGTGCTGTATTTAGCTCAGTCTTATAAACAGCACCTTCTCAGAGTGGATTAACCAGTTTGCTGCTGTCAGGGTGCTAATGATCCATTGTTAGGCTGATGGTCCTTCTTGAGCATGCGATCAGCTGGTTCTGGTTGTCAGCAGCAAACTGGTTGATCCACTCTGAGACGGTGCTATTTAAGAGACTGAGCTGAATACAGCTCCTCAGACTGAGGAAGTCTTTCGGATGAGAGACAAAACGTTTCTACATTTTTTGTTGTTTTGCTTTGTTTTGTTTTTTGAATGTCCAGAGGACCAGATTTAACTTTTTTAGACAAAGCAAAACCAATGTGTCGTTTTAACTGAAATAAACACCTTTAATTAAAACGGTCTGCCTGAAAAAAGGGGCATTAGACACATCTAACAAAGGAATAGGCACTGATCATTTCAACTCCAGTTTGTCATCAATGCTAATTAAAAAAAAAAGTCTACTTAACCTTGTAATGGGTTAATAGTGAACAATATTTTAACTTCCTGACACCATTTACAAAACTTGGACCCAAGTGACTAGACATTTGGAGACATCTCGTCTCCTGTACTAACATCATGAACTGAAACATTTTAATATTGTGGCAAGAATTTCTTGTTCAAGTTCAGAAGAAGTTGATTTTCAAAGTTTTTGGAGTCCAGTCTAGCACTTTTGGGAGAGAAAATCTGTCCTGCTGTACTGAACAGTCTCTCACATGCTGTTGAGGCAGGCAAGGGTGTGTTTACCTGCAAAGACAAATTGCACACTGCAGGGACTGACGAGAACATCCATGGTAGTGGCTGTGCTGGCCAAGTATCCATCTAGCTTTCTGGCACTTTCTGGAATGTTTCCCTTCATGACACTAAAGTAGTCCTCCTCCTCTGATGAGCTTGAGTTGTTACCAGGGAGCTGCACTGACTCCTGTTCCAAGCGGGTCTTGATGTAGTTCAGGCCTACACACAACAATCATCATTATTACCAAATAGAGGAGACATAATTCATCCAATTACCTAAATGAGACGCATGAATGACACCACTGTACTTTCAAAACAACAAAGTATGTGTCTCAATAACCAGAAATGACCATAAAGAGAAGCAACTCTAATTTTGCTCTTCAGTGGAATGAGAAAAACAGATGGGGATGTGGAGACTGCATATAATTTCATTAGATAATACACTGCTGTATACTGTGAAATGCATTCAGATTTTGCTTTAAAACATTTTATGATGAGGAGCTGTTCTTTGCATTAGAGAACACTACAGCATTTATTAATTATAAAAAGATGGCAATGTGAGGAACAGTTTAAATGATTTACCCAATTCTATTTCATATAGGCTTCGCCCTTTAAGGCTGTCGCTTAGTGGGTTTATCCCGATATGCAAAGGATCGCACTGAAAAATTTAGTCCACGCCCACCTGCTGTGTGGACCCCACTCGGTCCGTATAAATTACATTAAGAGCGGGAAATCGGCTCCCATTTTTTCTTCAGCAAGCTAATAGCACTGTCAGAAGAACGAAGAAGGAAAGTTGTGTAGATGACCAACCTTTCTTAAGAATGCTTGGCCCGGCAGTCGACCTCCGGCCGTCCAGTGAGTTCTCCTCCTCAAGGAGAAGCTGCCGAGCAGTCTTGTTTCAAGGTAAGCGCCGAGGAATATTTCTCAGTGACAGGTTGCTACACGCTGGACAACGCCATCTTGTAATTTTCCTCTTATCGCCGACCCTCGGAGCGAATCGGATGGTTCCTCCGGGACAGGCGGCGCTCAGCTGCAGCCCCCCGCTGCTCTTTCCCTCCTGGAGAGCATAGTGTCGGTGGAGGGGGGCTGAGTGAATGCTCACCCCATCCCACCTCGTTTCGCATCGGCGATCACACCGCTCCCAGCCGACGGCGCCCTCTGGGGTTGCCCGGCGTAACCCAGGAGGCGGCTGACATGAAGGGACCTTTTTTACATCCCACGCCTTTTCCCGCCAGTTCGGCTGATCCGGCGGGAAGGTTGTTTTTACTAGGTTCCATTCCGGCTCACTGTCTTGATCCATCTGGCCTCGTTTTCCCAACAGGACGTCCTATGGGCGAGGCCACAGATGTTTTTTTCCTGGTAGATTGGGGGGGCCGGTCTCCACAGTCCGCACCCATCTCCAGAGCAGGGGTTCACCTATCGGAAAGTCCCTCAGTGCCCCATGGAGCCAAGCCTGACAGAGGCTTCATTGGAGCAAGATGTCAAGGTGGACCAGCATCCCATGCCTCCGGTTAGCGTAACCAAGACGGTGACACCGCTCTCCAACTGAGCTCACCAGCATGTGTTCCACACGGCCGCAGCGAACAACACGTTACACTGTTGGCGTACACGTTCAGAGGCAGGAAGAGACGGTGGGCCCCTCTGACCTTCGGCTCGTTCCACTCTCTTAGCGGCTGCTTGCTAACGACGCTATCGGCCCCTGCAGTACGCTCCGTCTACAGGGCAGCTGACGTCATCCCCAACCGGTGCGCCTCTTTTGCTGTCTGCCGCCCCGCATCGCAGCCGGAGAACGAGGTCCCAGAGGTTCTCCTGGCTCGTCACTCCACCTTCCTCTCAGGAGAGCTGCAGGAGGTTGTTGGAGGTCCTCTTTTCATCAGCGAGAGATCATTTCAAGATGCTCCATGGCTGCACAACACCTCCCCAGCTCTGCTATGCCAGCCCCTCCCGTCAGACGTCCCCGGCATCCCGAAGTTCATTTTTTTCCCAGACTTTGCCAACAGGGGGCCCTCCAGGACAACAAACAGAGCGCAAGGGAGGATAACCAGGTGTCGGTTTGCTGGAGGTGTGTTGATGACACGATGTGAAATAAACATCATTTTATGATGAAGTGTCTTTTAGCCAGGCTGTCAGAACGGATGATGTGACAAATGGCCCCATCACACACACTCATCACGAATGAGCCTTTTAAGGTTGTTTTCATTCACTGCCAGCGGTGCCAACACGTGCTCCCACGGCATGAAATCGTGCACGCAGCTCTCAGCGCCCGCCATTCACGTCAACGTTAACGTGAGACCGCGGTACGAGCCCAGTAACGTATCACGCTCTCAGCAGGAGCGACATGCGTTTTTCATCGCAGTGGTGTCAAACGTGCGCTCCCGCGGCGTCAGCAGTTTCACAAGCCTCACAGCGGCTCCGCTCCTTCATCCTCGAAGAAGGTTTTCTGAATTAATACTGCAGCTCGTGGAATCACTCAAAAGTTCACGTGATTCGCAGCCAAGAATGAAGGTGTTTCTGCAGACCGAGCCCAGTGGTAACCTCGCCCCACCGATGCTGCGTGCTACTTCCTGACCGCACCAGCGTCAACGTGCGCTCCCGCGGCAATCCTGGCTTAAGGCGTCGCATGAATTCTTGGTCGACTCACATCTCTCTTTTAAGCTCCATGTGGAAAACTTAATAAAGAAACTGAAAGTTAAACTGGGTTTCTTTTTCAGAAACAGATCCTGTCTAACCCTGAATGCTAGAAAACGCCTTGTATCTGTGACTTTCCTCCCTCAATTGATTATGGTGATATTATTTACATGAACGCTCCTACAAGAACCCTGCAGATGTTGGATGCTGTCTATCATGGTGCACTAAGATTCATAACTGGCTGTGATTATCGTACCCACCACTGCACCCAGTATTCACTGGTTAACTGGACATCATTAACTTTACGCAGACTCTCTCACTGGTATATTTTCATCTTTAAATCACTTCTTGGTCTGTTGCCTTCATAAATCTCCTCCTACATGTCTCTGCGTGAGTGCAGCTACGGAGTGCGCTCTTAGGACATTATTACCTGCAGTGTTCCCTCAATGAGGACTGAACTAGGCAAAAGGGCCTTCTCCTATTCCGCTCCTGTTTCCTGGAATATCTTACAAAAAGATTTGAAGCTCTCGACCTTGACCTCTCTAAGTGTCTTTAAGAATCTGTTGGACACCTGGCAGGATCCAATGCTGACATGTTCCTGTTTTTAGTTTTCTACATTTGTCTTGGAATCTAGCTGTTTTTTGTTTTGTTACCTTTTCCTTTTAGCATCCTATTTGTTAAAAAAAAAAACTGTAGTATGCTTTTTTATAACTGTTTATTGTTGTTGCTGTTGTCCATTGTCATCTTTCTTTGTTGAAATCAGGTCTCTTGTAAATGAGTCCTCGAGGCTCAATGGGATTTACCTGTATAAATAAAGGTTGATTGATTGAATGAGGGCGCGCACACACGACTCTTCAGGGCACCTCGGCTCATACTTGCACCCGCTCCCCGAACATTTACACGGATCAGCTGCACACAACGTGAGCACAGCATATGAGCTGCGTCCCGCACCATCAGCAAACGCACAACGATTTGCATGCTCGGGGGCGCGCGTGTTTTCTTTCTCATTCAGCGAGCACCAGCTCACATCAGCATGCATGTGAGTTTCACAGCATAAATGCGTGCCCGCTTTATAACTTATAAACGAGTGGCAATGAGCACGCGCTCCAGACGGATGGGCGAACCGTTTTTCATCTGGGGATTCACGCTGCAGTACAGCTCAAACCCCGGTGTGGAGGAACTCTGTGACGTTTTCTGTCATTTCTGAACAGGTCTCGTCCCCTCTCGCAGAAGTTCAGGAAATTCTGTTTTAAATGTAATTTCTAGAGTCTCAGAAGGAGAGGAAAATGTAAGATCCCTCTCTCATCACTTCCTGGTCCCAACGAACTGGAAAGATGAGATTTATTCTAGATTTGTCAATTTTTGAACTGAGAAACAACACTCCATTAATGTGCCCGGGCAGGAAGAGCGATCAAGAGTTACCCAGAAATAGGCCAGCACCTGTGGTCTGGCCGCTGAGCCGATCCGCTTAGAGGATGGGTCTCCCACAGGATGTAGTGTGCACAATTCTGTTTTCACGTGCTGCATCTACCACAGCGCTGTATACATCAAAGCGGACAGCTTTTCAGCGCTGGTGTACAGAGAAGGGTGTAGAGGCCACCTCATGTCCATTAGGTGGCATGCTGTCCTTTCTGCAGCAGCTGATGGACAGAAATTTGGCGTCCAGCACGATTAAAACGTACGCTGCAGCCATCTCTTCCTGCCACGAAAGGTTTCGGAGACAGAACAGGTTTTAATCATCCGCTGATGAAGCATTTTCTAAAAGGTGTACAGAGACGCAGGCCTGTTTCACACCCACTTGTTCCACAGTGGGATTAATACTGGTCCTGCAGGTCCTGATCAAAGCTCCATTTGAGTCTTTGGATCAGGTTCCACTTAAATGCTTGTCTCTTTAAACAGTCCTGCTGCTGGCTTTAACATCCGCTAAGAGCATGAGTGATTTATCTGCCCTCTCTGTCGCTCCGTCATGTCTCAGAATTCAGGCTGACGGCAGCTCAGCTGATTTAAGACCAAACCCAGCTTTTATGCCTAAAACATCACGAGCTCTTTTAAATCAAGAGCGATATCGTTGGAGGGTTCCCCCCCCCCACACACACACACAGATCAGAAGAAGTAATGTCTTTTCATCTCCTCTGTCCGGTGCAGGCGTTGACGTGTTACATAGCGTGCACAGCTGCAGTGCATCAACATTTGTTTGTGCATTATAGAGATGCATCTGCAGGTCGCCCGTTATCCACCCAGCGCTTGTCACACTGGCTGTGTGAGGCCTTTTCTGAAGCCTACAGAGCATCAGATTTAGAGCCTCCTGTCAACCTCAGAGCACACTCGATCAGGGGTATCGCATCTTCGACTGCTCTGCATAATGGTATGTCAATGCAGGACATTTTGCACTGCGGCCACGTGGTCAACACCCTGCTCTTTTATTCACTTTGATCTATGTGATGTGACGGCTCGTTCCATGACACATTCTGTCCTTAGTGTTTTACAGAATGAATATTGTTGTTTCATGGAACTCCGTTTTACTCACATCTGTCTGCATGCATTACAGTGTGAGATGTTATCAGTCACAAAGTGTGATTGTTATTCTGGTTCTATTGTCACTAATCAGTTCACGACTATTCTTACCAATCAGTTCATTTGATTAATAATCAGCTCTCCTGTTATTATTAATCTGTTTATACGGTTCAGCCGTAAACCGGTTGGTTCATGGCTCTTTTCAGCTTTTTTCCCTCCCCTTTGAAGTTTTCCGGGGCGTTCATGCATTCAGAACGCATAGTTACACAAAATGTGTCTGTGCATGGCTTCACAGTCAGGAGGGTTATGGTGGGCACCAGCCATCCCATATGGAGATTTGCTTGTGCTTGCATTATGTTGAGGGCCTCGGCAACTGGGCTCATTGTCGCAACATATTCAGTCAGGAACGCACACTTGGCAGGATTTAACTTGGTACACAAACAAACAATCATATTATATAATTTATCCATGTAATGTATGTTAGTATGAACTATTTCATAAATTAATATACCACTATCAACATGTTATTTACAATTCACCAGCAAATGAGCCTGATCACAATCAACCATTTGCACAAACATAGAAATTAAGGGTTATATTGTGGCCAGAGTATTTCCGTAGTTTGATTTTATAATAGAAGAGTTTGTGTAGGTTAAATTTTTCATGGACTTTCTACAGCATTAGTATCAATAATAGTCACATCTGGATCACTGAAAAAAGAATAAAAATGTATGACTATGTGCCACTTACATGGGGACTTTAAGTGCAATGGAAACTGCTCTGATGGCCCCTTCTCCACTGTCCTTGATGATCCTTAGTATACGTTCCACTGCCAGAAACAAGGAGTTCCACCTGGTGTCGTTAGGGCGGATGAGCTGGAGTTTACACACTCTTCCAATTACTTCAGCAGCTATCGTGGATTGAGCACTCTTGTTCCATAGTGCCCAGCACTTGGCAAACGCTGCATGAGAAACCTTTTTGTAGGTCTCATTTGAGTTTGCTTTTGTGGCATCCACTGTTGAGATCAGGTTAAGAACATGGCAAGCACAGTGATGATGCTTTGGCAGCTGATATTCTGAACAATCATCTTCTTCATCCATGAGGGAGGCAACCTCAACAGCCTCTATATCTACTCCCAGATCTTCATCTTCGTCATCATCATTCACTTCCACTACTTTTTGCCCTTCAGCTGAACTTCCTGCTCTATATGTGTCCATATTGTTGTTTTCGTCAGGGCCATAAACCCTAAAGGCCTTGATGAAATTGGAGCCATTGTCAGTGGTGGTTCTTACAGTTTTCTCCCGGATGTTGTACTCTGTATGTATATCGTTGAGGACACCAGCTAATGCATCAAATGTGTGGGAACCTTTAAGCCGCCTGCAAGCAAGAGCTACTGAAGATCTCTCAAGACTGTCAGGATCTATCCAGTGAGCAGTCACTCCAATAAAGCTCTGCCGATGTGCAGTCCAGGAATCTGTTGTTGTTGCTATGTATTTGATAGTTTGCATTGCTTTCCTTATATTTGCCTTCATTTCAGCAGTAGCTTGTTCAATCATGGTTCGAACTGTTGAACGAGACATCACAGTGGAATTCGGCTGAAGCTGCTGCACCAGACTTTGAAATCCTGACTGTTCCAAAAGGGTGCAAACCCTGGACAATGAAGTTTATCACTGCATGGTCAATGCTCTTTTGAGAAACTTTAGTGGTTTCCCCCAGTTTTCGCTGCTTGCTGGTTGAAGCACCTTCACTGGACTCTTGTCCTTTCCTTTTGATGGTTGTTGCAGTCAGTGCAAGGTATCGCTGGAGATGAGTGTTGTGCTTTCTCTGAAAATAAAAATATACTCTTAGTACCGGTAAATATAAAAAAGTTAAGTCAGGTCCTCTGGATAGATAAAAAAAAAA
>NC_056499.1:840234-841519 GCF_014905685.2 Nematolebias whitei
AAATATAAAAAAGTTAAGTCAGGTCCTCTGGATAGATAAAAAAAAAAAAAAGTTGTCGAAATGTTTCATCTTGAATCCAAAATACTTTGTCGGTTTGAGGAGCTATAAAAAGCTCAGTCTTCTAATATCACCTCATCGTGGGTCAACCAGTTTGTTGTTGACATTCAAACTAGCTGTTCACATGTAAAAGGAGGACCATCAGCCTAACAATGGATCGAGCTAACGATCTATTGTTGGGCTATAATAAATCTTAATCCCAATTTATACAAATTATATAAACCTAATAAAGAATTGCATAGTGTTCACACACTACACCTTCAAATAAAAAAACAATTAAGGGCTGGACCCTTTAAAGCAGAGGTCTCAAAGTGATCTGTGAAAGGGCAGAGTGGCTGCAGGTTTTTGTCACAACCATATGATGGTACATCTGATTTGGATCATTCAATCAACTAAACCAGGGGTCTGCAACCTTTATGATCAAAATATAAATTTGTACGCCTTTGTTCACTACATTAAACATGTCCAGAACTGCAGCAACCTGCTACAACTGTGGTCATCAACTGGAGGCCCGTGAGCCACTTTAGGTTTTCTGTAGTGGACTTTTATGGCCAGTAGGGGTGACATTATAAAGCAAACAAATATCTAATGCTTTTTAACATTTAAAGTAAAAAAGACCAGATTCTTTTAAAAAAGAGGGAAAACAATAAGTTTTTAACCAACTTTTTTAAATAAAAAAAAAATCTATAAATTATGCAGACAGTTCTTCATAAAGCATCAAGTTAAAGTATGTTTCTCCTTGTACTCGCACCAGTGTTCAAGAAACAACATATACATTTTGTAAAAATTAAAATATCTAAGTCCATGGCAGTACTGTATAAAGTAAGGGACCTTTTGAATGATAATGCTTTGTGTTTGCTGTACAATACTTTTATAGTCCCGCATTTAATTTACTGTTGATGTTTGGGGAACAGCTTGTAAAACTATAACTAAGCCTATTTTTGTGTTACAGAAAAGAGCTATAAGAATTATAACAAGAAAACATTACTGTCATCCTACAACTACTTTATTTTATAAATTGAAATTACTTAAGTTTTATGATCTGGTGGATTATAATATTCTCCTACTTATGTATAAAGCTCAGAATTATATACTACCCTCGAACATTCAAGCATATTTTGTGAAAAGGAAAAGTTGTTATAATCTAAAGGGAACAGATATATTTGTGAAACCAAAGTATCGGACTAGTTTAAGGGGTAGGTCTACTTCAGTACAGGGAATGGGTTTT
>NC_056499.1:841619-849411 GCF_014905685.2 Nematolebias whitei
TAATGTATTTTGGGGTTTAAAAGCCACTGGGACGTTATGTTTAGAAAATAAACGTCTCAGTTTCTCTGATACTCCCTCAACATACGGAATGACCACTGGTCTGGGTCTGGGTTCCTCCTTTTCACCTGATGGCTGACTGGAGTCCTGTTTGGGTTTCTTCTTTTAGGAAGGCCCAGTTAGGATATCCACATTGCTCTAGAGCCTGTCTTGTGTGGGATTTCTCCTTCTGCCTGGCTCCTGAGCTAGTGGGGACGCTGTCTGCTCTGTGATACAGAGTCCTGATGACTCCTAACTTGTGCTCCAAAGGGTGATGGGAGTCAAACTGCAAATACTGGTCTGTGTGGGTGGGTTTGCGGTACACCTCAGTTTGCAAATGTCCTCTATCAGAGACTGAGACCTCACAGTCCAAGAAAGCCAACCTGCCATTTTTTACATCTTCTCGTGTGAACTTGATGTATTTATCCACAGAGTTGATGTGGCCATCTTTGTGAAAAGAAATCGTCCATCGTTAAACAGGGGTGGAGCCTCCGGGTTCAACTGTCCCCCTCTTACAATGCTGTGATTGCTAGTATCACTCAGCCCTCTGTGAACAGTAAACAGCCATCAGGTGCTAATGATCCATTGTTAGGCTGATGGTCCTTCTTGAGCATGTGATCAGCTGGTTCTGGTTGTCAGCAGCAAAACTGGTTGATCCACTCTGAGAAGGTGCTATTTAAGAGACTGAGCTGAATACAGCACCTCAGACTGAGGAAGTCTCTCGGATGAGAGACGAAACGTTTCTACATTTTTTTGTTGATTTTGCTTTGTTTTGTTTTTTTGAATGTCCAGAGGACCAGATTTAACTTTTTTAGATTTTTCTACCTGGATTATTGAACATGCATCAGGAAAATCCTTTATGTTTTGCTCTAATATAGAACTTGTGTATCTTCAAATGAGGCAGAAAACAGTCTATCGATGTTATACTTGAGCACGTAAAACGAAACACTTAATGATGAACTTACATTGCGATGATTATGATGAATCGTGTTTAAAGCGCCCTGTTGTGAGAAAGAATGTGTTGTTTTCTTTCTTTCTTGCACGTAGGTGGTCCTGGATATGACATTTGGAGGTGGTGGCCATACCAAAGAAATTCTGAGCACGGTTCCTGAAGTCACAGTCCTGGCCTTGGACCGAGATCCTACAGCATTTTCTCTGGCCCAGCAGTTGGCCAAGGAACACTCGTGAGTGTTTGATTTATTTTTTTATTTTTTTATCTACTTGAACACAAGCCATTGCCTAAAACTACAACACGTCTAGACAAAAAATAATACTGTAACAAGACTAATATTTCTCAGTGAGTTTTTATTATCACAGTTGACAGCTTGACAGTTTTAAGAAGTGTTAGATTTTGTGGTCATTCTTTTCTTAAACATACTGTGGGTTTGATGAACAGCAGTAATGCAGCTTTCCCTCTATTTCTCACTTCTTCCCTGAACCCGATCCAATAGAGCTTGCCAAGAAACAACCCCTGAGTTTCACCATCCAATCAAATCATCCTTCCTTCTTAACTTAAAGCTATTTTCCCCCCACGCAAAGCTGGTGGGCTCTGCATGTCATTTGTCAGTGTAAGGGCCCACGCCTGCTGTGTGAGGGAGATGCTGCCTCCCACGAAGGATCTATAAGTTATGGGGATGGGTAGAAAGATCGAGCAAAGAAAAAAACAGAAACCGAGAACTTAAAAGTGAGCGAACAGGGAGACACGAGGACAGTGCCAGGGTGAGCAGGAGTGTGTGTGTTCGCATGAGCAAGGCGCGGGTGGATGAAATTGAGATGTTCCTAAGACTGTGGCGTGGGAAGGAATCCTTTTACGTAGATTCTGGGGAAACCTCTCTCAAGGGAATCTGCCGGAGACATGTGCCTGTGAGCGGGGAATGACAATTAATGGAGAGTAAATAAGAACACTGTATTCTGTCAGCAGCAATATACCCCCACTGTAAACTCTTCCACGCCTACTCATGATGCAAGTTGAGAGAGGCTAGAGAAATCTAGCAATTAACCAGTATTGTTGGGAGCCTGAGTAAAAGACCCTGCCTGCCTACGCTGTGCACGTCAGTGTTAGAGGATTTTCTCTCTCTTCCGTACTCTTGTGTCTGGAGGAAAGTATACCCTTAATTCAAACTATTGAACGTTGGTGTCAGTCAGAACAAAGTTTTACTAAACCCTGAGAATAATGTGGTATCCAAGCTCCTCAATAAACATTAGATTGAGAAAACTCAGCCATGTCTGTAATACGATCTTCCTCCTGCATGTTGAGCCATGCTGCTCTCTGCATCATTATTCCTGTTGCTATGACTTACCTACACTGGAAGCTTTGTAATTGTTGCACCCACTGTAAACATAAATCTGAAAAGGCATGATTCATTATTGAACAAACCTTGAATCTGCAGTTATAAATAAGGTTCCACAGATTAATAAGATATTTTTAATTATTTGCCATATCTATTGTGCATTCTGTGGCTTGTAAATTAGGTTCTGTATTAACTGTCAGTGTTGATGGATAAAAAATGTTTACTACCAAAAGACAAGTTGTTTACAAGTCCACATAGTGTTGGCTCTTTGGGTTGCTTGGCTTATTAATAGGATTTATATCCTAGATCATCATATGTTGAGAAATGGCACAGAGCTGTTTGGTGTAATGTTAAAATTGAAGGCACATACTGTCTTGCCATACGATTTGTTAGAGCTTAGAACATGTGTTCTAAACTACTCTCATCTACTCTGACATACATTTTAAGCTCAATATCTGTGGCATGAATTGAGCATTGACTCCAACAGTTAATGCCAATTTTTTAGGCATAGATGTCCAATCAATTGGCTTTGCAATTACAAGTGCTGGGGACCAATCACAGCTATTCCTACACTAAGGTTTTACTCGTTTTTAAAATTGTCTGCAGTACAGTAGTCCTTCGCTACTTCGCGGTTCGACTTTCGCAGACTCGCTCTACTGTGGTTTGTGATCGTACAATTGGTAATATATAATATTGGAAAAAAAATATATAACATTCCTCATGTGATTGGGACAGTACTAGAGACAGTACTGTACAGTAAAAATTTTACAAAAAATATATATATTTATTTCAGACAGGTGCTGCCATTTTGTAGTTGTTTCTCAGTAAGGCTCCACTGTATTTCCTCTCATAATGATCACATTTCCCAGAAGGCAACAGGGCCCTGCCCTGAAGCCCCGTTTCCTTCTGCTGAAAAACCAGAGGGAAAATTTTGATCTGATCAGCGCCCAGCGGATGCAGAGACACCACACTGAATCCACCGAACTGGATCATAACTGGAGCAGAATCGGACCTTCAGACACATCTGTGAATTTTGAGAGCTGGTAGCTGGTCCACAAGGACTTCTAAGTGGGGATGTGCGGAAGGTCCAGAGCTGTTCTGTATCTCATCGGGACTATTTTCATTGAGACTTAGATTCAATTCGACCACCTATGGTCCCACTCTGGCCAACAGAGGCCTGTCCTTCCCCCAAATGTGCTTTGACGCTCAAGAGCTGCATCTGGACCAGATCCGGACCTCCAGACCCACTGGTGAATCTTGAGAGCTGGTAGCTGGTCCACGAGGACTTCTAAGTGAGGACGTGCACCGAAGGTCCAGAGCTGTTTTGTAGCCCATCTGGACTTTTTCATCCAGACTTGGGCTCAATTGAAATTCAAACACCTACGGTCCCACGCCGGCCAACAGAAGGTATACCCTCTGCCCAAATGCGTTTCAACCAGAACCGGACCTCCAGACACCGGTGAACCCGAGAGCTCCAGAGATGCACATGTAATTTTTTTTTTTTTTTTTTTTTGGTGCAGGGGGTGGAGGAGGATTTTGGGTTTACACTGCCTGACCCCCTAAAAAAGTTACCATCAAAAAAAAAAAAGGTCACACGATTATTTTGTTGGACCGCCTTTAGCTTTGATTACGGCATGCATTTGCTGTAAATCTGGACTCATCAGACCACATGACCTTCTTCCATTGCTCCAGAGTCCAATCTTTATGCTCCCTAGCTAATTGAAGCTTTTTTTCCCAGTTAGCCTCACTGGTTAGTGGTTTTCTTAAGGCTCCACAGCTGTTCAGTCCCAGTCCCTTGAGTTCCTTCACATGGTGCATGTTTAAATGTTCTTACTGTCTCTATGAACCACAGCCCTGAGTGCTGCTGGTGTTCTTCTTCCATTTGATTTCACCAAACATTTAAATGATCACCGATCACGATCGTTCAGGATTTTTTTCCGGCCACATTTCTTCCTGGAAGACGATGGGTCCCCACTATCCTTCCAGTTTTTAATAATTCATTGGACAGTTCTTAACCCAATTTTAGTAGTTTATACAATCTCCTTAGATGTTTCCTCTGCTTGATGCCAATGATTTGACCCTTCTCCAACAGATGGACATCTTTTCCACGACCACGCCATGAGTCTTTCCACATGGTTGTTTAAGAAATGAGAAGCAACTCATTGCACCAGTTGGGGTTAAATACCTTGCTGCAGCTGAAATATAATCACCCATGCAGTAATTTTCCAATAGGAGGCTTGGCCCATTTACTTATTTAAATCCAGGTGGCAACTTTTTTTTTTTGCCAGGCAGTGCATGATTCAATGCAATAAAATAAACAAATTTAAAAAGTAACAGATCATTTAAACTTTGGTTTATTTACATAAAGATTTTAATTGCTGGATGTCCGGCCCCCGAGCTATTGGCTTTCAGAGACTGTGGTCCCCTGAGCAGTTTTGTTGAATAGCCCTGGTCTAGCTCGTGTAGCTTAGCTGCAGAGCTAGTACCAGTAAGTAAAATTTAGTAGCTACTTATAAGTATGTAGTTAAAATTTGTAGGTTTAAGAGTTTAGAGGACTGATTTGGGGCTTTGTTGTAGCAGGATAGTCTGCAGAAATGAAGTGGGTCATACAGAACCAAGTCAAACCACTGTTGCTGTGTTCTACAGAGCCTGGTGAGTAAAATTTAGTATTTACATATACAGTACTGTATGTATGTTCTTAAAATGATGCATGCTTAAGAGTTTAGCACATTGCAAGAGTGGGAAGGGTTTCTAAAGCCTTAATATATATATAAATATTAAAATAAACATAGCGTCTCTTAATCGCAGTTTTTCACTTATTGCCAGGAGGGGTGGAACAAAACTTCCGCGATAAACAAGGGACTACTGTATAGATATTATTGTGTTGGCTAATGTCATTTAGCTTTGATAATATTGATAATATTGATATTGAGATGGCCGCGCTCAGAGCAGTTGCAGCTTCACAGGCTCCCGGTACCATCCCAGTTTTTAGAAGTTTTGATATTGACTCTGTGCCTGACTCCGCGCGATTTATGCGTGTGAACTATAGCCGAACCGAACTGATGAGAATAGGAGCGGATTTGCCACGAAATATAGCAGAAATCAGCAACAAACTCAAAGCTACGCTCGGCAGAATGCAGATCTTAAAGTCATCTACCTGGAAGCTGCAGCAGAGGCGTTCCAGCGGGCAGAAGAGGAAGCGCTGCTCCCGGCTTAAGAGGAGAGGATGCCGGGCGGGGGTTATGGTGAGGCTACGAGCTAACGCTAAAGCCGGTAAACTCCCCATGCCGTCTCTCTTTCTGTCGAATGTCCGCTCGTTGGACAACAAGGTGGATTTACTTCGTCTGAGAGCGGGCGCCTCAGAAGAGATGAAGAAGTGTGCAGTGCTTTGCCTCACGGAAACGTGGATTACAAGTGAAACGCCGGACTCAGTCTTCCAGCTGGATGACAGACTTTTTTTTCGAGCGGACCGCTGCAGCGAGCTAACGGGGAAATCACGGGGGGGCGGAGTGTGCATTTACGTGAGTAAGAGTTGGTCCACGAACTGTACTGTTGTAAATAGCTCATGCTCGAAGGCTTTGGAGCAAATAACAGTGAAATGTCGGCCACATTATCTACCCCGAGAGTTCACAGTGACTTTTATCACAGTTGTTTACATTCCTCCGGACGCTAATGCTAATGAATCACTACAGGAGCTTCATGATATCATCAGCTCGCTGCAGAACAAACACCCCGAGGCTCTTTACGTTGTAGCCGGAGACTTTAACCACGTGAATCTAAAGGACTGTCTCCCAAGCTTTAATCAGCATGTGACGATTCCAACACGTGGAGACCGCACGCTGGACCGTGTTTACACGAACGTAAAAGATGCATACAAAGCCGAACCCCGCCCCCACCTAGGACTGTCAGACCACATCTCAATCTTCCTGGCTCCTGCTTACATGCCCCCGCTGAGACGCTCCAGACCGGTACAAAAGAAAGTTAAATGTTGGAGCCAGGACAGTGGACCCATACTGAGAGATTGTTTTGATCGAACAGACTGGCAGGTTTTCAGAGAAGCTGCTGAAAATGGAGGTTCGCTTGATCTTGACCAATACACATCCTCAGTACTGGGTTACATTAGTACATGTACTGACACAGTCTCCACTATCAGAAATGTTAAAAGCTACCCAAACAGAAAACCTTGGCTGAATGCAGAGGTGCGTACCCTGCTGGAAGCCAGGAACACTGCCTTCAGGTCTGGAAACTCAGAGGAGCTGAGTAGGACAAGAAAAGAGCTGGTTGCTGGTATTAAGAGGGCCAAGGCCGCATATGCAAAGAGGATCGAGGGTCAATTCATCTCACAAGACCCTCGGAGCATGTGGAGGGGCATTAAGTGCATAACAGATTATAAAGGAAGGAGTGAACAATGCCCCAAAGACCCATCTCTGCCTGATGCCCTCAACAAGTTCTATGCACGCTTTGAAGACCCGAACAGACCACCCAGCACCAGACTCACCTCACCACCGGATGAAGAGCATCTCAGCGTGACCTCAGCAGAAGTAAGGAGTACCTTCAGGAGGATTAATCCGCACAAAGCAACTGGCCCAGACAACATCCCCGGAAAAGTGTTGAAGGAATGTGCTGATCAGCTCTGTGAGGTGCTGGCAGACATCTTTAACACCTCACTTACCCTGGAGACAGTTCCCACCTGCCTGAAGACTGCCACCATCATCCCAGTCCCAAAAAGCTCTACAGTGACTGGTCTGAATGACTATCGGCCAGTGGCCCTCACCCCGATAGTTGCTAAATGCTTCGAAAAACTGGTCATGACTCACATCAAAACAACCATCAACATCAACGAGGACCCTCATCAGTACGCATACCGTGAGAACCGATCAACAGAGGATGCAATCTCCTCTGTGGTCCACACTGCACTCAACCACCTGGAGCAGAAAAACTCTTACGTCCGTATGCTCTTTGTGGACTTCACATCCGCCTTCAACACCATGATCCCCCAAACCCTGATGGACAAACTATCCACACTAGGACTAAGCCCCTCCATCTGCAACTGGGTACTAGACTTTTTAACAAACAGACCACAGTTAGTGAGGATCCACAACCTCTCCTCCTCCACCATAACCCTCAGCACTGGCTCTCCTCAGGGATGTGTGTTGAGCCCCCTTCTGTTTACTCTGCTCACATATGATTGTGCAGCTACCCATCCAGGCTGTCACATTGTAAAGTTTGCAGATGATACAGCGGTGGTGGGATGCATCACAAACAATGATGAGTCCAGCTACAGGCAAGAGGTGGAACACCTGGAGAGCTGGTGCAGAGAGAATAACCTTCACATCAATGTGAAGAAGACAAAGGAGATGATTGTGGACTTCAGAAGGAACAAAAACACCTACACCCCCCTGAACATAAGAGGATCTGCGGTGGAAGTGGTCTCCAGCTACAAGTACTTGGGTGTACACATGAAT
>NC_056499.1:849511-850849 GCF_014905685.2 Nematolebias whitei
CCTGATGGCTGTTTACTACTCACAGAGGGCTGAGTGATACTAGCAATCACAGCATTGTAAGAGGGGGACAGTTGAACCCGGAGGCTCCACCCCTGTTTAATGATGGACGGTTTCTTTTCACAAAGATGGCCTCCTTTACTCCTCTCTCAAACCATCGTTCCTCTCTGTCCAGGATGTGAACATCTTCATCCCTGAAAGAGTGACCTCTGACCTGGAGATGAGTGTAGACCTCAGAGTCCTGGCCTGATGATGTTGATCTTCTGTGCTGGGCCATCCTCAATAGTCTCTTGGATGAGAGACGAAACGTTTCTAGAATTTTTTTTGCTTTGTTTTGCTTTTGTTTTTTTGAATGTCCAGAGGACCAGATTGAACTTTTTTGGACTTTACTCCAAAAGTCGAGCTCACAGCTTCTCCAGATTATCCCACCATTCATGAGTGCTGCCAGGAAGATCACAGTCCTGATAACAGCTGCTGCAGCTCCACATTCAGTCCGAACACTGTCGAGCTTCAACACCTCCACACGAATTTGAAGACTATCCAGATTTCACCAACCCAAACAGCAAAAACCAGTTGTCACCATGAATCCAATTGTTTCCGTTGAGGTAAGAGTGTCCTCCTTACCCTGACTCCTGTCGGGAGAAGTTGATCGATTTTGTTGAGAGACCAGCTAATCCTTCCAATTAAGAGGTATGCAGAAAAAAAAATAGGCTTTTTAAGGGTTCACAGGACAAAAGAGCGCAGCAGGGAAGTGGGTGGGTGGGTGGCACATCTGGTTCCACCGGAGAATACAAGGGAAAAAAAAACTGAGATTAAAATGCATTTATAATGGAGTTCAATATAGCCAATTTTTCCCAAAGATATGCTATAGGATACTAAAGTGACTGGGAGTGTAAAAGAGCATTTAGAACAATTCTGAAATATAAAAAACGTTTAAATTTTTTTTTTAGGATTTGTCAGGAATGGCAGTATGTATTGACAATACCAAAAAAATAAAATAATTAAATACAAACAAAAATAGTTATGTTGCTGATGTTCCCACACAAATCCTTAAGGTTATAAACACTAACAGATTTTAAAAAACTTTCAGAAAGTAATTATTGGATGTTAATCTATAACTGAATAAATTTGAGTTAACCTGATTCAAGATGGTTATCAGAGAGTCAGAGTCAGAGTCAGAGTTTCTTTATTGTCATTCGCACCTCATGTGGTACATGTGGTGGAGCGAAATTATGTTCACAGGGTCCCAGTTACATCCAACAATAAAATGTATAAGAAAAACAGTAATGACATCTAAGATATGAACTAAGAAAAACATCAACTAAATATACACTAAGCACT
>NC_056499.1:850949-859248 GCF_014905685.2 Nematolebias whitei
CTCGCCCAAACATTTCTCTCGCCTGTCTGAAAAACATTTTCAATCTGTTCCATAACATTCTTGCTGTTTTCTGACTTCTAGTAACTTTTTACGTCACAAAACACACCCCTGTCTGGTCGACATTGACCAATAAGAAAACTCCCAAATGAACCGGAAATAGAGCCCTTTAAAATTTCGGTACTTCCTAGTTCTCTCGGTTCTGTGAGTTGCCGTTGGAGTCGGGCTGGAGAGTTTGCAGCTCCAGTCGTTTGGGAGAACAGAAGTCCAGCCATGATAAGGCTCTTCCGAGATTGGGATTATAACATCTTCCACCTCTGAGTGGAACTCGGACGAACCCCACTCATGTGAGGTCCACTGGCTGAGGTGAACTTGTGTCAGACTGTTGGGATCCTGCCCTGCACTCCTCTCTCTCCTCAAGCTCCTTAATTACCAGCAGCTGCAGCTGATCAGCACCACACCTGAGGAGGAGTATAAGAAGATTCAGAAGCCACTCTACAGGCGCTGGGACATTGCCTGCCAACGGTAGTAAATGTTCTAGCCAGCAAACTGCGTTCTCTAGTTAAACAACTAAAGTTTTTGTCTCTCTCTGCGTTCCCAGAGCCTTCCTGTTTTCGTGTTGTCATCGAACCTGCCTGAGTCTCCTGAGTTCCTCCTCAATCCCTCCTGTGACCCTGCAGCTGCCTTTTGCCTTCCACCACTTGCCACTTCAACCTGGATTCATATTTGGATCCCTCTTACTCAACCTCTCGCCACGTAAGGAAGATTCCTCACAGATTGCTCCAGTCCCTCCTACATTCCCTTAACCTCTTCCTCTGCCCCTCAGGTGATCCTGTATATATATATATATATATATATATACAGGATCACCTGAGGGGCAGAGGAAATGGTTAAATATCTATTGTAAATATCTTCCTGACACCTGTACAGAGACGTCATCACCTTGAATATCACTTTTGTAAATAAACACTGTTCTTTTGGTACTTTGAGTCCTGGTCTCTGTTCAGTTTTCTGGTCCTTCATCCTGGGTACGATCTCGATCATAACACAGACGGAATATCGTCACTACTTCGGACGAGTCACAGCCATCCTATGGAGACGCTGGACAGGTAGCGTTAACTGGAACTCCGTATCCGCTGATTCATCTTCAGAGAGGTAACGAGTCAAGTTTACTACCGAGCGTACCGAGGAAAGCTGGGTTCAAATGGAGAGTGTCGTTTCTGGTCAACACTCTCCCTCACACACCATCTTTTACTCCCTTTAAACTTCATTTTCCATCTTTAAATTCTTCTATCAAGTAGAAATCATTCCAGATATTTTAGAAATGTCTGTGTAAAGTCTTCCAATCACCGCTGTGTGGTTGATCATAATTGTACAGCTTGCTGATTAATTATGTTGTTATTTTCATATTTTGCCAAATTAATGTAAATGTTTGATGTTAAACTTTGATTCTGTAAATAAATGACCACATTCATTTTGATGGGTCAAAGATAAATAACGTCTCACGTTACATTTTTATTAAATTCAATGCACGTTTATATTCAGTCCAGAAAAATGAAAGAATCCGTTTTAATCAGGTGAATATCTCAGCATATGTTCATCTACACTGGGAATACTCTCTATCACTTCATCCACATCTTTCCAAAATGTATCTTTCTCCTCCTCATCACATCCAACCTGTGGAGCATAACCACTGACAATATTTAGTATAAGACCTTCTACTTCTACCTTCAGGCACATCACCCTATCTGACACTCTTTTCACCTCTACTACATTCTTTGCCAACTCCTCCTTCAGGACCACCCCTACTCCATTTCTCTTTCTATCCACACCATAGTGAATCAGTTTGAACCCTGCTCCAATGCTGCGAGCCTTGCTGCCCTTCCACTTGGTCTCTTGGACACATGAATCTGGTCTGCTGACCTCACCAAATGCTTCTCTCAGTCCCAGAAACCCGTCGTAAGCTCAGAAGTGACAGGGCTTTCTCTGTTGCAGGTCCACGACTGTGGAATGAGTTGCCACTGAGTGTCCGGCAGGCTCCCACACTCTGTCTTTAAGTCTCGCTTGAAGACCCACTTCTATTCTCTTGCCTTTAACACGGTGTGATTTGTTTTGGTCCGGTCTGTTCTCTACTCTGTTGGCCATTTTAGTTAGCTTCTGCTGCTATTTGTATCTGTATTTTTATTTTATGTTTTGCTGTCCGCTGTGCATGTTTGTTTTCTTTTGTACAGCACTTTGGTTGGCCTTGTTGCTGTTTTAAGTGCTCTATAAATAAATTGGTATGGTATGGTATGGTAGAAAACCTCTACTTTCCTTCTCTGCATCATGTCAGCCACCTTTCTACCTTTGCCTGTCATTGTCCCCATATTTAGAGTTGCAACCCTCAGTCCTACATTCTTCACTTTCCTCTTCTCCCTCTGTCTCCTGACACGTTTCCCTCCTCGTGGTCTTCAACTAACAGTAGCACAATTTCCGCCGACACCCTGTTTGTCAACAGCACCGGTGGCGGTTGTTGTTAACCCAGGCCTCGACCAATCCGGTATGGTTTCGCTTTGATGAACTTGCATTATGGTTTTGGCAAAAATGTTTTACATCAGATGCCATTCCTGACACAACCCTCACCATTTACCCGGGCTTGGGGCAGGCACAAGAGAAACAGTGGCTTGTGCTCCCTAGTGGCTGGTTTAACATCTTTATTTTTTTGTATCTTTTTTTTTTTTTTACAGACTTCAAAATGCTTGAACAAGAGAGAATTGTATAAATATGTATTTATTGCCTGACATCCAGGGGCCCCGTACAGTACAATTCTGACATGCGTCAAGTCTGTTCTCACATTTATAGACTGTTTTCTCCACCCCGTGACGCTTCCTGTTTTAAATTTCTATCCAATCGGGCACACATTAGCAGTCATCTCTTTCAGCTGAGTACATGACACATTTCTCTTCCCATTAGACAAATTTTAGCACACACACATAATCTCACAACGACTGTGAGACTCTGATTGTCCATTTGATAACTTATTACCTTATCAAGTCTTAGATTGCTTCTATGGTCGCTCTGACCTATTAAGTTGCTCTTTAACTCATCATTAATTATTTTATAATCCCCACACATACTCAGATGATGCAAACTACAATTTAACTTTATAGTTAATTTATGTAAACTGAGCAAGAACCTTTGAATGCCAGTACATCATTTCTTTGAGACAATAGTTTCTTTGTCTTTGTTGCTAGATTCCTTCACTTGTTCTTCCTTCTGGGAACATTCAGAATACAGAAATACTGTAGTCCCTCGTTTATCGTGATGGTTCTATAACCTGAAGCCCCGCAAAACGTGAAAAACCGTGAAGTAGAGATACAGTGGTCTAAGTTCAAGTTTATGTTCAAGTACAGTAAACTTTATATTAAAGCTTTATAAACCCTTCCCACACTTTTCCAATGTTCTAAACTCTTAAATCTTCGTCATTTTAACAACATACTTGTACATTACTAAATTTTACTTACTACCTCTGCAGAAAAGCAGCAGCTCTTGTTCCAGTCCAACTCTGTTTTATTCCGACTCAATTTATTTCTGCAGACCTATCCTGTAGCAATGAAGCCCACAAATCAGTCCTCTAAACTCTTAAACCTACTAATTTTAACAACAAGCTATGTATAAGTATATGTAGCTACTAAATTTTACTTACTAGGCTCTGCAGAACAGGAGCATTTCGGTTCCGTCCGACTCGATAGATGAAACAAAAAGCCCCGGTGCAGCTTGGCCACAGCCCACCGCCCCATCCAGCTTGTTGTGCATGTGCTGCCGCTCCAGGATGGACACTTTGCGTGCAAAGCTGGCCAGGTCCAGACCAGCACCACGTGACCAGAACCAGACTGAACTCCGCAGCCGTCTCTTTCCTGCAGCTCCCAGGATCTGGGTCACACTGAGTCCAGATGAACTACAGCCCAGCTACTCATCAGTGAAGATACAATTTGAAGGATGAGTTCATCTTCAGGATTATTTGAGACCTTCCTGCCAGTCCTGTGAGCTGATCTTGACAGAACTTCTGACTTTGCTGCAAAACTTTCTCTCCATTTGCAGAAAGCAGTGATTGGAAGCAGTGTTGATTTCTGCGACGTGAACTGATGGCTTCTGGGTAACGTAGTTCTTTAGACCAGCAAAACCATGTAGGCTTATTGAAAGAAAACTATAAAATGGTGGTGCTTCAAAAAAAATTATAAATAAATTAAATATATATATTTTTTTCTTGTTTTTGTACAATATTATGTACAGTACTGTACTTACACAAACCGTGATAGAGCGAGTCTGCGAAAGTCGAACCGCGATAGAGCGAGGGACTATTGTATGTTTAAAGTGGTATTATTATAGCCACATCCCATCTACATTTGGTTTCTGCATTTTGTTTTGTTCCCACCCAAACTTTCGACTAAATTTTTTGTTCTGATACAACAGAATGTCTTTTTTTTTCTTTTTGAGAATTTGAAATTTATAGCATGCCAGGATTAACTCTGATCATATGACATACCTATTCGGTAAATCTAATGTCAGAGCGTCAGAGATTATTTATTGTCCTTCATGTACCACATGTGGTAGAATGAAATTATGTACACATGGTCCCAGTTACATCCATCAATAAAATGTGAAGAAAAAAAAACAATGATAACTTCTAAGATATGTACTAAGAAAAACATCAACTAAATCTACACTAAGGACTAATAGCATAAAAACATTACGTCAAACAGCAGCACGGACATGAGTCTGTGTGAGCAGATGAGCACGAATGAACACAGCAACATGGAACAGATCAGCAGCAGCATGAAATAAATCAGCAGCAACATGAAACAGATGAGCAGCAACATAAAACAGATCAGCAGCAACATGAAACGGATCAGCAGCAGCATGAAACAGATCAGCAGCAACATGAAACAGATCAGCAGCAACATTGAAACAGATCAGCAGCAACATTGAAACAGATCCACTGTTGCCACTATGCTTGCTCAGGATGGGAGACTGCAACGAAGCCACGATTCAACTTGTCTGCTGGATTCCTTAGATAGAGAACTTTACTAATTGGCTTTTATGTGAATGTTCCTGTAAAGTTCCTGAGACAACTTTGTTGTGACTTGGCGCTATATAAATAAACTGAATTGAATTGAATTGAATTGAATTAGATCAGCAGCAACGTGAAACAGATCAGCAGTAACATGATGTGATTTTTCACAGTGAATATTCTGGTTAGAGATTCATGAGTCTAACAGCCTTAGGGTAGAAGCTGTTCTTCAGTCTAGTGGTTCTAAACTTAATGCTCCTCAACCTCCTTCCTGAGGGGAGTGGGGCAAAAAGTGTGTGTGCTGGGTGAGTGAGGTCCTTCATGATGCAGGTAGCCCTCTTCCTGCATCTGGAGGTGTAGATGTCTGTGATGGTGGGAAGGCTGATTCCAACAGATTTCTGTGCAGCCTTCACCACTCTCTGTAAAGCTTTTCTTTCTGCAGCTGTGCAGCCTCCATGCCACACGTTGATGCTGGAGCACAGGATGCTCTCCACTGCACACCTGTAGAAGGAGGTGAGGACTGAGCTTCCAGACCAGCTCGTCTCAGCCGCCTGAGGAAGTAGAGTCTCTGATGAGCTTTCTTCATTAGGCTGGTGGTGTTGTTGCTCCAGCTGAGGTTGTTGTTCAGGTGTACACCCAAGTACTTGTAGCCGGAGACCACTTCCATCACAGATCCTCTTATGTTCAGGGGTACTCGCTGAAATTACCAGTGGTCATTCCGTATGTTCAAATAGTTCCCTCTGGAGAGATCCGTGCACACTTGGGGGGTGCCGAGAACAACCAGAGATGAATCCAGACTCGGAATGACCACTGGTATGTTGAGGAAGTATCAGAGAAACTGAGACGTTTATTTTCTAAACATAACGTCCCAGTGGCTTTTAAACCCAAAAATACATGAAAGACTGGTTCATCCCAAAGATCCAGTCCCCCGGCACAAACAGAGTAATATTGTGTATGTTGTTCAGTGTCAGGAGGGCTGTGATCAGTCTTACATCGGGGAAACTAAACAGCTACTGGCCAAAAGGATGGACCAGCACAGAAGATCAACATCATCAGGCCAGGACTCTGAGGTCTACACTCATCTCCAGGCCAGCGGTCACTCTTTCAGAGATGAAGATGTTCACATCCTGGACAGAGAGGAACGATGGTTTGAGAGAGGAGTAAAGGAGGCCATCTTTGTGAAAAGAAACCGTCCATCATTAAACAGGGGTGGAGCCTCCAGGTTCAACTGTCCCCCTCTTACAATGCTGTGATTGCTAGTATCATTCAGCCCTCTGTGAACAGTAAACAGCCATCAGGTGCTAATGATCTATTGTTAGGCTGATGGTCCTTCTTGAGCATGTGATCAGCTGGTTTTGGTTGTCAGCAGCAAACTGGTTGATCCACTCTGAGAAGGTGCTATTTAAGAGACTGAGCTGAATACAGCACCTCAGACTGAGGAAGTCTCTCGGATGAGAGACGAAACGTTTCTGCATTTTTTTGTTGTTGTTTTACTTTGTTTTGTTTTTTTATAATGTTATGTAACCTTAACCTTAAATGGAGTTACTAAACTGTCACCTTAAAGGGACTACAGTGCCATTTTAAGTAATGACCACAGATATCCAGTAGTCTGTTACAAAGAAGGCAATAACACAAAGGGATTGAAACGGTGATGGGGAAAACAGCAAAGTTCACCATAGATTTTTCAACAAAATATCAGTGTAAGATAATGAATAACAGCAGCAAAGCAAAGGAAGACCCTGGAAGCGTGGGAGAAATGCTCCCTTGCCATTTTGTCTTCAGTGGGTTTTGAAATAAAGGACCTGTCAGTTTGTGTTCTTTTCTGCAACGCCCCTAATTAATCATGGCAGAGTTAGAGTCATTGTAACGTACATAAAAAGTTCAAACTGAGTAAATAAATATCTGAAGAGACGTTATTGTCCCAGAGGGCAGCTTGGCCTATAGATGGAAGCAAAAGTAGAGAAAAAGAACTGGACTCAACCTCACAATACATATATGCTTAAAATGATAGCTACCTTGAAGTAAGGGTTTGTGAAATGGTTTTGAGCCATTAATATCTTACCTGTTGTAGATGTTGCTTTGAACAGCCTAGTTTTGGAGAAATTAAAGTTTAAATCTGACCAAACTTATGACTATTGACTAGTTTGAGTTCAGCCAAAACAAAAGGGATTGCCATCTTAAAACAACTTCAATCTGAAAATTTGTAAACCCTAAAATTAAAAGAGGACATAGTGGCTTACATAAACACTATTTTACAAAGGTTTACACCACCATCAATTTCCCATTACATGATTGTTAACATTAACTTTTGTGTTTTTTTGCAAGGGCAAATAATGGTATAGCAACTAGCTGTAGCATTTCTGGCATGAATAGGATTAACTGTATTTGTGTAGAGAAAAACTAATGATGGTTGAATAAGTAAGCAGCTGAAAGAAAGAAAAATACATCCATCCATCCATTATCGTTACCCGTTTCTTCCTTTTCGGGTCACAGGGGACACTGGCACCTGTGTCCAGCAATTACTGTGCGAGAGGCAGGGGACACCTGGACAGGTCTCCAGTCCATCACAGGAACATATGGAGACAAACGAGACAAACAACCAAGTTCAAGTTATCTTTATTTGTCATATGCAGGTTAACACGGGGTTAACGGTACAATGAAATGTTCAGGATGAGAAGAACCGATTTGACTCGCTAAAAAAATCAAAGAACAAACAAAAAAGAAACACTAAAAGCATGCAATAAGGGTGCACAAAAAAACATACCAAAAAGTGAAAAAGTAATTATAATACTGTATTTACAATGTTCTAAAGATAAATTGTAAACTGATACACAGACACTGATCTTGTCCACCTGGACTCTCTTCAGCCATATCTGAAGCAGTCTGGTAAAAATCTCAGGATGGTTTTAGACTCTGACTTCAAGTTTGACAAACAAATCAACTCTTTTCTACAGAAAAGCTTCTTCGAACTCAGACAGGTAGCTAAGCTCAAGCCAGTGTTGTCCAGACCCGACCTTGAGAAACTGGTCCACGCCTTTGTCACGACCCGATTGGACTATTGCAACGCACTGTATGCTGGGGTCAGCCAGGCCTCCATCTCACGTCTTCAGCGCGTTCAGAATGCTGCTGCTCGGCTTTTAACCAGAACTCATAGGTCTGAACATATTACTCCAGTTCTGTCCTCCCTTCACCTGCTCCCTGCTCCCGGTGGAAGTGGTCTCCAGCTACAAGTACTTGGGTGTACACATGAAT
>NC_056499.1:859348-863880 GCF_014905685.2 Nematolebias whitei
CAGTGGTGGGTACGGTAGTTACAGCCAGTTATGAATCTTAGTGCACCATGATAGACAGCATCCAACATCTGCAGCATCCAACATCTGCAGCATCCAACATCTGCAGGGTTCTTGTAGGAGCGTTCATGTAAATAATATCACCATAATCAATGGAGGGAAGGAAAGTCACAGATACAAGGTGTTTCCTAACATTCAGGGTTAGACAGGATCTGTTTCTGAAAAAGAAACCCAGTTTAACTTTAAGTTTCTTTACCAAGTTTTCCACATGGAGCTTAAAAGAGAGATGCGAGTCGACCAAGATACACAAATATTTATAGGAATCAACAAATTCAATGGGGACACCATTTGAGGATAAAAACAGGAAGAACTGCTGGGACCAACTTCCTATTTGTAAAAAGCATCCCTTTGGTTTTATCAGCATTTAGGACAAGTTTGAGGTGGAACAAATCTGTCTGGATGATGTTAAATGCAGATTGGAAAAGCTGAAAAGCCTTTTCAACAGTTTTAGCTCGACAATAAACAACTGTGTCATCAGCATAGAAATGTATGGATGCATCAGGGATGTTTTTATCTATATTATTTATGTAGATTGTAAAGAGGATGGGTCCTAAGGCTGAGCCTTTTGGTACACCATTGTTGACTGTTAAATAACTGGAGGAAGTACCATTATGTTGAACACATTGCCTCTGATCTGAGAGATAGTTAGAGAACCAACCAATGGTGTGATCTGAGAAACCGATTTCTGAGAGTTTATGACACAAGATGTTCTGATCCACAGTGTCAAAATCTTTAGACAGGTCTAAGAAAAGTGCAGCACAATAATCCTTAGCATCCAGTGCTTCAACAACATCATTAAGAACCTTCAGTGAAGCAGTCGTTGTGCTGTGTTGTTTCCTGAAACCAGATTGAAGGCGAGGTAAGATGTTAAATGAGTCCAGGTCTTCTGTGGTTTGAGAGTTTATCAGTTTTTCTAGAACCTTGGCTAAAATGTAGAATTTAGGGATTGGCCGATAGTTGTTCAGTGAGGTGGGGTCACCTCCCTTCAGCAAAGAAGAACAAAGGCTGTTTTCCAAGTGTCTGGGATGGAGTTTTGGTTTATGGAGAGATTGAAGATGTGGGTCACAGGGACTGTGATGATATGAGCAGCCAGCCTTAAGAAATAAGGTGGAAGTTCATCTGGACCTGCAGATTTTTTAGGATCAAGATCTTTTAACAGTTTTTTTACCTCACTAACTGAGAATGGAAAAAAGGAGAAGGTGTGATTAACTGAGGATTGACTTGTAGGAGGGATTTGATTTGTAGAAGTTTGATTATTAAGTGAAGTGGCTGATTTTTTGTTAGTAACTGTGTCAAATAAAGAACTAGAAGCAACAAAATGTTTGTTGAAACAGTTTGGGATCTCGTGCTTATCTGACACAGGAACAGAGTTAATGAGAAGTTGAGATGGGAGGTCAGATGATTGGGGGGTGCCTAAGAGAGATGTGATGGTTTTCCAGAAGCTGTTAGGGTCATTTAGATTTTTGGAGGTCTGAGATAAGAAATAGTTAAGTTTTGCTGCTTTAACAGCAGTTGTACATTTATTCCTCATCTGTTGAAAACTCAACCAATCAGTGTCTGAGTCAGATTTTCTCGCTGCGGCCCAAAGATGATCTCTCCTGTGCAGGAGGTCAGCTAGCTCTGGAGTAAACCAGGGGCTGTCTCGTCCCTTTATTCTGAACTGACGAAAAGGAGCATGTTTGTTCACAAAATAAATGAAACTATTATGGAAATAGTTCCAAGCGGAGTTCACGTCATCAATTAACAGAATACGATGCCAGTCAAAGTGAGACAGATCCCAGAGGAATGACTGTTCACAAAAACGTTTCAGATCCCTTTTTTGAATTAATCTGGGCTTAGAAGGTAGAAGTTTAATATCTCTGAGTCACTGTCACACAGTGATCACTCAAAATGTTAGCGAATACACCTGTACCAATTTTGAAATTGAATTTGTGAGGCATATTAGTTAGAAACAGGTCTAAGATGGAGGATTTTTTAGGACAGTTTTTGTTTAGTCTAGTGGGAGAGTTGATTACTTGGGTTAGATTGAGAGACAGGCAACATTCCTTGAATTTATCCGGGGGGGGGGGTCAATTTATCCCAGTCAATGTTGAAATCTCCTGCCAAAAAAATCTCTTTGAATTTTAAATTTCCAAGGAATTCCATCATGGAGCCTCAGGTGTTGCTGAAGGGGGACGATACCAACCCACTTCAGATAAAATCCGGCCTCCATTCAAAGTGATTTTTACAGCTAAGGCATCAAACTGGCTTGGAATTGTTTTAGAAGACACAAGACTAGCAACCAGAGAATCTCTAAAGTCATTTGGTGTCCTATAATTAGTGGGGGGTCCAGGGTTGGGCTGAATCCCTGAGAGCAGTAACAACATTATTATCAGACATTTTCGTGAGTTTTTTGTGACTAATGTGTAATTATAGGAGTTAACAGTGTGACAATTAGTCCCCATAACTGAACCATGAAAAACATTAATGAAGACACGATCATTCAGAACCCAAAAACAGTGAAAGTTTCAGTGATGGGCAGATCCATGTGTATTAACAAGATTCAGTGACTCCAGATAGTCTGAGATCTGAAAATAATGACAATATTATGAATGGTGCAGAAAAGTCTCAGATCATAAAACGTTACAAATCAAATGGGCAAACAAATCTGACGAGGTGGCCCAACTGCAGTTTGAGTTGGGCTGAGGGGGGCTCCGCGGCCCCCCTGCGAAGATGGATGGATGCTCCCATGAGAAACAGAAGCTAGGTACAGAACCAACAGGCAGAAAGGGAGTGGTGGAGTGGGGAGTGGTGGTGCAGAGGTTAGAGAGGTGGGCTTGTGATCCGAAGATCGCCGGTTCACGCCCCGGCCCCGACAACATCAAAAATTGTGGGTGGGGTAGGTGAAACACCCACACTTAACCCCCACCCTCATTCGCCCCACTCTGGGCCCATGAGCAAGGCCCTTAACCCCCACCATGTGCTCCCTAAACAGGTCTCTCTTGAAAATGAGTTCTCGTGGCTCAATGAGACTAACCTGGATAAATAAAGGCTAAATGAAAAAAAAAAAAGAAACATAATTTGCTGCAAATAGCAGAGCGAGCTGCCAGAAAATCCTCCTGAAATGAAAGGCATGGTCCTAGCTCATTTAAGGTCAACGGGACGACAACGTGATCCGGAATAAAAATAATTATTATCCAGGTAAGTTTGGATGGAGGCCTGCAACAACTCCGATGCAAACTCCGAACTTCTCTTGAGCACCACGCAGCTCTGCTCCTCCGCTTCTCTGCACGTCACCTCCGCACCCGACAGCACGAGAGGCACCCCCGGTGAAAACTGTAAGACTGACCCAAGAGGCTGAGGCTGAAGTCGTCACTGGTCCGGTCCAGGTCTGCTCCAGTCCGGCTCCGGCGCTCCACAGCACGAGAGGCGAAAAGGCTGAAGTTGTCCCTGGCCCGGTTCTGCTCCCGTCCGGTTCCGCCGGCGCTTCCAAGTATCCCTCCTCCAGGAAAACAGCGATTCTCACAGAGGTGGACAGTCCTTTATATGTAATGGGCTGCTCACTGAAGCTGAGACCGGCTCGGTTAAAGACGAAGTCCCCCACAGCCAACTCGGTTCGGTTCTGGTCCAGTTCGGGGAACACGGATACACTTCCCCCACATCAATAAAGACACCATGAGGGCCAGTCCAGCAGAAAACCAGCGAAATACCACCTGGTGAGTCTTGTCGGAACCAGGTAGAACCACAAAGGTCCAGATGATAAGTTCATTGGGGTCCATAGAGAGAGAGAAAAAAACACCAGACCTTCGTGCTATGACTCCCCAGCTCAAGGGGTCACTTGACCTGCAGGGTGCGTTCAGATTGACCGGTGGGGTGGGAGTGGCCGGTCCTGGACCAAAATATATTATTGGATGGTCCTGTCTGGCTCTCTGAGTCACTGAACACTGAATTCGGTTGGAAGGGGGAACAACTTTAGTCTGGTTCGAAAAACGGGTCAGTTTGATGATAAAAGACTGCAGAGAAGCCGGAGGGAGCTGCCGCCCATCAGCTTACAGGAAGTGGAAGTGAATGTAATGATGATAATAAATGTAATGTAGGTCAGAGCATCCCTAATGCATCCTTATATTCCTATGCTGATGACACAGTTCTTTATTGTCGAGCTAAAACAGTTGCTAAGGTTTTCCAATCCGCAATCCGCTTTTGACAACATCCAGTTCCATCTCAAACTTGTCCTAAATGCAGACAAAACTGTTGTAAAGTTAAACTGGGTTTCTTTTTCAGAAACAGATCCTGTCTAACTCTGAATGTTAGGAAACACCTTGTATCTGTGACTTTCCTTCCCTCCATTGATTACGGTGACATTATTTACATGAACGCTGCTACAAGAACCCTGCAGATGTTGGATGCTGCAGATGCTGGATGCTGCAGATGGTGGATGCTGTCCATCACGGTGCACTAAGATTCATAACTGGCTGTAACTACCGTACCCACCACTG
>NC_056499.1:863980-867054 GCF_014905685.2 Nematolebias whitei
CCCACCACTGCACCCAGTATTCACTGGTTAACTGGTCACCATTAACTCCACACAGACTCTCTCACTGGTACATTTTCATCTTTAAATCACTTCTTGGTCTGCTGCCTTCATACATCTCCTCCTACAGGTCTCTGTGTGAGTGCAGCTACAGCGTGCGCTCTCAGGACATCATTACCTGCAGTGTTCCCTCAGTGAGGACTGAACTAGACAAAAGGACCTTCTCCTGCTCCGCTCCTGTTTCTTGGAATATCTTACAAAAAGATCTGAAGCTCTCGACCTTTGACCTCTCTAAGAGGCTTTAAGAATCTGTTGGACTCCTGGCAGGGACCAATGCAGACATGTTCCTGTTTCCAGTCTTTTCCATTCGCCTTAGAATCTAGCTGTTTTTTGTTACTTTACTTTTCTTTTAACTTTTTTTTTTTTTTTTAGCCATCCTTTTTTTTAAAGATAAAATAATTTTTTTTTTTTTTTTTTTTTTTAAATGATGGCTTTTTATAACTGTTTATTGTTGTTGTCCATTGTCATCTTTCTTTGTTAAATCAGGTCTCTCTTGTAAATGAGTCCTCGAGGCTCAATGGGATTTACCTGTAGAAATAAAGGTTGAATGAATGAAAAATGGATTTCCTGAATGTTAGGCGGGTTTTATTACTCTGGGCTCATGAGACGCGCCTCCGTTCAGGAAATCCATTCCATAGTTTGAAGCCAACTTGCAGCACAACCACAGACATGCATCATGGATTGGAAATATCGGCAGGTTGGATCGGAAAATCCTATACGTAAATTATGCTGGTATCGGAGCCCGATACCGGACCAGATCGGACCCATCCCTAATTTCTTTATGTCAAACAAAAATTAAACCATGGTTCTGTGCATTATTAGTCTTGGTTTGAACTCGGTGTGGTAGCTGGCCAGGCGACCACCAATAACATATTTTTTGCATATTTTAAGTATTGCAGAAATCCAATACTAAGGTGAAACCCATTGTATCAGCTCTTTTGTAAAAGGAGTATTTTCCAGGTATCTGTTTTTTTTTTTTTTTTAGTTTAATTGGTTATCATTTAAAATTGATTTAATAATTAAATAATTTCTATAAAAATATAACAACCTATCACTTTTTTTTCATATCAGGAAATTTGCTGAATCAAGATGGCTGCAGATCTTTTGCTGCAGTTGTATAGAAAAACAAAATCATGTCGCTCTCTTCTGCCATCATCTTTGCTTAAGCAATGTGAAAATGTCACATGAAAAATGCATGAACTTGGGGAGGATCTCACCACACATGCTGTAAGAAGTGAGTACACAGAGTCTTGCTCTGTCACAGATGAGGAAGAATCTCAATAATAAAGCCAATACAGTTGTCTGTGGACAAGAAAGACAGAAACCTACCGGTAATCACTTTTGGCTACAAAAAATTAAGTCATGACCTCTGGATGGATTCAAAAAATAAAAAGTGTAGAAACGTTTCGTCTTTCATCCGATAGACTTCTTCAGACTAAAGTAACTATCATTGTAGCTGCTAGTCGAACAAAGTTGAGCCTTACTGATGGCTTAAAGGTTTCCTTTATTTAGCCTTTAAACATCTGCTACTCTTCAACCAACGTAAGAGCTAAAGTGACAAACGCACATAGAAAAATATAAAACGTCATTTTTTTGTTTTCAATATTACTTAAATGATTTTCATTAACATGTACTGTACTTATGTCCATATGCAAACATTTACCTTGTTCCTCCTTTTCGACTGGTGCTAAATCTTTTTGCACTTTTATTTATCCTTAGCTTTGCACCGCACTTGTTCTCTCCCTTTGCCGTTGTCTCGTTTAACATGAAGCAACAAAATTACACACATGCATGTCCTTCAAAATAAAGCACTTCCGGGTCTACAGGAAATTGTGACATAAAAGTACCAGTAAAATAAATGGACCCATTTCAAAGTAAAATCTGATTAGATGGCCTTTAGTTTACACTTCCACCAAATTTTGAGTGTTTACATAAAATTACTCAAAACACAAAAAATTCTTAATGTTGAACAAATACTTTCACAGAACCATCAATAACACAATGTACTTATGTTTTACCATCTTTGTGTTAAAGGGTTTTCTCGCAGCAGAATTAACTTGTGAACTGGCCTTTCAACTACTGATAACTTGTGTATACGTTCACCCCTTTTGTTCAGATTCTTATCTGCTAGAGAAATTTTCCTCTTCAAACTAGTCCTTTATCTCTTATGGTCTCTGATATGTCACACAGATCTCGGCAGAGTTTCCTCTGAGTCTATCACAATGTCTCCCACCTTAATGTTTCTTTTAGGCGTGTGCCATCGTTGTCTGAGCGTTAAGCTGTGAACAAAGTCCATGCTCAATAATCGGGGTATAGAATCTTAACAATGTTCAGTCAGGTCATCTGGACAGTTTCTTTTTTTTTTATGTGGAAACCTTTCACCTTCCATCCAGAAGGCTTCATCAGTGAAGGAAACACACAGTACTTGTATTGTGTGTTTCCTTGACTGATGAAACAGATGCTGACTTATGAAGTAAGATGATGAAAGACTGATGTAGCAGATGCAGATACTTAGTATATTTTAGTGTAACGTTGTTCTTAGTTCATATCTTAAATCTTACTACAGTTTTTCTTTTACGTTTTATTGTGGAATGTTACTGGGGCCCTGAGTACACTATCTCGTTCCACCACATGTGGTGTGTATGATAATAAAGAAACTCTGACTACCTTCCTTCTCAGCATCACGTCAGCCAGCTCTCTACCTTTGCCTGTCATTGTCCCCACATTTATAGTTGTAACCCTCAGTCCTAGATTCTTGACTTTTCTCTTCTCCCTCTGCCTCCTGACATGTTTCCCTCCTTGTAGTCTTCAATTAACAGTAGTAGAGCTGTTGTAAATGAATATTTTAGTAATCGGGAAATCTATAGATTATTCAGACGATTAATCGAGTAATCGAAAACACAATTTGTCAGGTTCTGCAGGAACTACCGTACTCATTTGATGAGTAATACAAATACACGAAAAAACAACATTAAATAAACAACCCATTTAATTTCTCATTTTAAAATATTTTATTG
>NC_056499.1:867154-879074 GCF_014905685.2 Nematolebias whitei
GGATGACCCTTAATTTTCTCCTGTTGAACAGACAAGACTGAGGTTTTGGTTTTTGGACCTGAGCACCTTAGGAATGAATGTTTCAGTCTTTCTCCCTCCTTAGATGCATTAATCTGTCCTCCAGCTCTAATGTTAAAAATCTTGGTGTTATTTTTGATCAGGACATGTCTTTTATCCCCCACATTAAAAACGTTACTAGAACCTCCTTCTTCCACCTGCGTAATATCACTAACATTAGAAACATCTGATCTAAAGATGATGCAGAAAAACTGGTCCATGCATTTGTCACGTCTAGACTGGACTATTGCAATGGTTTATTATCTGGGTGTCCAAATACTTCTTTAAAACGTCTTCAGTTGATCCAAGAAGCTGCTGCCAGAGTCTTAACTGGAGTTACTGGGAGAGATCATCTCTCTCCAGTTTTAGTTTCTCTCCATTGGCTCCCTGTCAAATCCAGAATAGAATTCAAAATCTTACTTCTAACCTACAAAGCCCTCAACAACCTAGCTCCATCTTATATTACAGATCTTATTGTTCCATATTGTCCTAACAGAGCACTTCGCTCTCAGGCTGCAGGCTTAATTGTGGTTCCTAGAGTTTCCAGAAGTAGAATGGGAGGAAGATCTTTCAGTTCTCAGGCTCCTCTCTTGTGGAACCAACTTCCAATCTCTGTCCATGAGGCTGACACATTGTCCAGTTTTAAAACTAGGCTGAAGAATTTCCTTTTTGCTAAATCCTATAGTTAGGGTCGGCTTGGGTTTCCTGAGCTGTCCCTTAGTTATGCTGCTATAGGCTTAGACTGCTGGAGGACAAACTGACCACAATTTTCACTCTGCTACTGTCTTTACTTACTCTGCTCAACCTGGTTTGTATTTGTAATTATTTTTTCTATCCTTAACATGTTTTTGTCTTTCAGGTACATCTGGACCTATACCTGGACCTACCATTCTGTGTTCGTCTGTCTCTCCTTCCTGTCCTCTCAACCAGCCGGTCAAAGCAGATGGTCTCTTGTCCTGAGCTGGTTCTGCTGGAGGTTTCTTCCTGTTAAAGGGAGTTTTTCTTCCCACTGTCTCCACTGTGCTTGCTCAGGATGGGAGACTGCAACGAAGCCAAGATTCATCTTGTCTGCTGGATTCCTTAGATAGAGAACTTTACTAATTGGCTTTTATGTGAATGTTCCTGTAAAGTCCCTGAGACAACTTTGTTGTGATTTTGCGCTATATAAATAATCTGAGTTGTATTGAGAAAAAAAAAGTATTATAGGGGGAGTGGTGGCACTGAGGTTTGATAAGGCAAGCCTGTGATCAGAAGGTCGCCAGTTCGATTCCTAGACCAACAACATAAAAAAATGTGGGTGGGAAAGCACCTACACATGTCTCCATCCTCATTTGCCCCACTCTGGGCCCTTAAGCAAACCCCCACCTTCGGCTCCCCCAGGCACCCTAGATGCAGCTCTCTGCTCCACGCAGAGGGCTGTGGTAGCTCGGTGGTCTGGTTGTCAGGAAGGGCATCCACCCCAGCCAAAGGGCTGGCCATCGGAACCAGGAACCCCGATCAAGGGGTCCAAACAATCCAGGGAGAACCGGAGCCCCAGCCCCACCCCCAATCGCCCCCAAAGGTCCAATACCCACCCACAACCCAGACCCTAACCAGGCAGCCCCCCCCCTGCCCCCGACCCCAAATGTCAGACAGAGAATGAGGGTTTAAGGAAAACTGGAAGACCCAACTCCTCCCTCCCCCCACTCAAATAAGATGTTGATGCATGTTGTTATATAGTACATTTAAAATGGGGGGGATGAGGCGGCGACTGGCACAGACCCACCCCCTCCCCAGAGAGCAGGCAGTGCTCGTTCACCTCCCCAACCCTTGCCCAGAACCCTAAATGTCTACATGCATATGAGACATACTACATATGAGAGTGGGCACAGGTCCCGAAGCTGAGAATGATTACACATCCCGCCACCTATATGCCACCGTGTGCTCACTCCAGACCCTATATATCTATGTGTCGTGAGAATGTTGTATGTGAGTGTCTAGGTTGTTTGATAAAATTGGGGCCCAGGTCTCCACGAACCACAGAGATGGAGGATCCTCCCCGCAGCTCAGTAGTGCACCTGAACCCCAAGGCCCTGCTTGAGTGGTGGTGTGATGGAGTGGGTGGAGGAAGACGTCAGGATGGGGAGGAACAACTGAGGTGGCAATGCCCTCCCAGGGGGCCAGCTCCCTCACTGACCCCAATAGGCACCCCCATTCTCTGAGATCCACCAGGGGAGGGAGGCTCTAGTACATCCTTCCAGGAGCAGGAGGCAGCCGCACCACCAGGGACCCAGGCCACGGACCGGCACATAGCCCCAAGGACCAACCAGAACCCGGGCCAGCGACCCAAGCCCCCCCAAGATCGTCCAGACCCCCAACCCGATCCCCAGCTCAACACCCAGCCCCCCAACCAAAGAAGCCACCAAACTCCAGCAGTGACAATCAGCCAGGAGTGCCCAAATAGCCGCAGACAGCACACCACGATGACCGAGAGCGCACCCCCATCCCCACAAAAGGACCGACCAGTCCACCACAGCAACACCCACAATGAGAGCACCCCATGTAAGGGAGGGCACATGCCCAGACACCCCCAGGCCAGCAGTGCAGAGCCACCCGAGCAAAAGCCCCCCCCCCCCCCCCACAGCCCAGACCCCCAGCCAAGCACCAGACCACAGCCACAGCCAGGCAGGAAGACACCCAGGCTGAGTCCACCTGTCCACCCCCACCCCACCATGGCAGAGGCCCCAAAGCCCACCAGCACACCAAGGGCCCCCAGGCCAGGGCCGGGCACTGGCTCATGCACCGGCCCAAGACCCCGACAACATACCCGCCAAGACCCGAGACCCCCGGATCAAGCCAGGACCCCAGCCCGGGAGCGACACTCCCCCAGAACCCCGAACCCACCCAGGAGCAGCCAGGCCACCAGGCCAGCAACCTGCGCCCACCGGCACAGACCGCCCAGAGGCCTGCATGCAGCCAGCAGAGGTCAACGCCCAGAACCACCGAAGCCATCTCCCCAGTTGAGCGCCATTGCCCCGGGCCCACGACCCCCCCCCCCCCCCACTGCCCCCTTCCCCCCCCCCCCCTGTTGGGGGACTACCGGAGTTCCGGGCTTGGGGGCCGCTGTGTGTTTGTGGTTCCGGTCTTCCCTGTGTTACCTTCATGTCCTGTGGGGACGGGTTTATGGGTCCCCACATCCACTATTGAACATTTTTATGGAGAAACCTTATGGTGATAACATGCTCACACAGGTGTTTAGATCCAGGTGTTTATCAGATACACACTCAGTCGGGTTGTGGTGGCCATCGAATATATCTTGTATTACCATGCACTGGATAAAATACTTTCTAATGATGTTATAAGTATCATTATATAAGTTGTTTGTTGTTGTGGTTTCTCGGTTTTGTCTCGTCTTTTCTTTCCGCAGGTCTAGAGTCAGACCAATGATGTTGATCTGTGTTCTCTTTATCTCTCTCTCTCTCTCCTCTATTCCTATCTCCTTCTTTACATTTTAACTCTTCTCTCACTTTTCTGCTTTGTTATCTTCTTTGTTTTCCGTCCCCGTGTCCATTACATCTGGAACAAACCCAAAGCATGTTCTAATAAAATTTAATTTATATATCAAGCAGAGCATTAAGGCCAGCCATGATGCTCTGCTTATGAAAGTAAATCTGTTGGGCCTAACTTTGACTCTTAGACAATAATTCTAAGTGTCACAATGACGGACAGGACAAGGGGGAGAAAAAAAAAGGAAGGGCATCTGGTGTAAAAACAATTGTCAGGTCTTTATATGAGTTAGTTCATTGGTGACCCCGAAGAAGGAGCAGCCGACAGAAATAGAATGTAAGCATTTAAAGTAAATAAGTTGGTGTTTCAATAACTTCCTTCTGTCTTCCAGTGGTCGTGTGAAACCATTGCTTGGCCGGTTCAGTGAGCTTCAAGCCCTGCTGTCTAACATGGACATTAAGCCAGGCAGCATTGATGCCGTCCTGCTGGACGCTGGCTGCTCCTCCATGCAGCTGGATCAGGCGGAGAGAGGTTTCTCCCTCAGCAAGGACGGTCCCTTGGACATGAGAATGGATGGAGAGAGGTAAGACGTTCCTACATCCAGGTGCTGTCATGTTGGGAGCTACTAGGTTATCAAAAACCACTGGCTGCCTGACGTGATCCCAGTGCTCAGTGGTGCAGTGAGCTAAAACTTAAACCAGGGTAGTGAAATTCAGCATGTTGCCGTTGATTCTGTAGATCTCCTTAAATTATTTCTTGTTAATAATAAACAAGAAACAGATTTTAAAATCACTCTATTTTCTCTTTTACAATTTAATTAAACCCAATTTGTTATTTAATATATTACATTTTATTTGCTCCTCACAGTTCCAGGAACTCGTCTTAAGCGCAGAGGTGACAGGGCCTTCTCTGTAGCAGGACCAAGACTTTGGAATGAGTTACCTCTGCTTGTCAGACAGGCCCCCTCCCTCTCTGTTTTCAAGTCCTGTTTAAAAACTCACTACTATTCAGTAGCTTTCAACACCAGATGATCTGTGTTTTGATCCTGTATGCTCCACACTGGTTTGTCGTCATTATCTGCATCGTTTTTATGTCTATATTCTGATTGACCTCATTTTGTATTTTACTTCATGTGTTACCTGTTGTTCTGTCTGTACAGCACTTTGGTTGGCCTTGTAGCTGTTGTAAGTGCTCTATAAATAAAGTGGTATGGTATTTTCCTTTTTCTTTGCTTCACCTTTCTTCTAGTATGTGGTCAGTTCAAAATGTGACTTATGATTTTCCAGCGTTAGACCAGCGTTTGTGCTCCAACTGATTCTTAAAATTACAGTTCTTAAAATGTCTCCTTCAGTACAAATTTGATTCTTGCATATTTTGGATTCTGTTTACGGTTCATGTTAACAAATCAGTTTGTCACATTGCAAAAAAAAAATGTTTATTTCACACGTTGTTAGTTGAATGTCATTACACCTTCACAACTGCATTCACGACCTCTAATCATTTTATAAACTCTGCTGCAAACGGGAGTTTCACACCTCAGAATTTATAATCAACAGCTGGTGATGGTAAACGACCCAACAGTGTTAATAATTAACATTTCAAAATCACAGTCCACATTCACTACATACTTCTGACAATAAGTATGCAGCTCCCTGTCAAATCCAGAATAGAATTCAAAATCTTACTTCTAACCTACAAAGCCCTCAACAACCTAGCTCCATCTTATATTACAGATTTTATTGTTCCATATTTTACTAACAGAGCACTTTGCTCTCAGACTGCAGGTTTACTTGTGGTTCCTAGAGTTTCCAGCAGCAGAATGGGAGGAAGATCTTTCAGTTTTCAGGCTCCTCTCTTGTGGAACCAACTTCCAGTTTCTGTCCGTGAGGCTGACACATTGTCCAGTTTGAAGACTTTCCTTTTTGATAAATCCTATAGTTAGGGTCGGCTTGGGTTTCCTGAGCTGTCCCTGAGTTCTGCTGCTATAGACTTAGACTGCTGGAGGACAAACTGACCACACTTTTCACTCTGTTACTGTCTTTACTTACTCTGCTCAACATTTGTAATTATTTTTTCTATACTTAACATGTTTTTTTTTTGTCTTTCAGATACACCTGGACCTATATCTGGACCTGGACCTATACCTGGACCTGGACCTGGACCTATACCTGGACCTACCATTCTGTGTTCGTCTGTCTCTCCTTCCTGTCCTCTCAACCAGCCGGTCAAAGCAGATGGTCTCTTGTCCTGAGCTGGTTCTGCTGGAGGTTTCTTCCTGTTAAAAGAGAGTTTTTCTTTCCACTGTCTCCACTGTGCTTGCTCAGGATGGGAGACTGCAACGAAGACAAGATTCAACTTGTCTGCTGGATTCCTTAGATAAACTTTACTAATTGGCTTTTATGTGAATGTTCCTGTAAAGTCCCTGAGACAACTTGGTTGTGATTTGGAGCTTTATGAATAAACTGGATTGAATTAAAACAAAGTGCTAGTTTGATTTCTCATCAGTGTTTTTTTTTTTCTAATTTTTCTGACTTTTAAAGGATTAAACACTGAATCAAATCAAAGGTTTTAAACACTTCACCTTCTTATAGGTCTCTATGAGCCTGACCTCAGACCCTGATAAATGTGGGTCTTGCTCTGGTCCAGAAATGGGTTTGCAGATACATGACTTGTTTTTTATTGATGAAGATGCATCTTTTATTATTCAGAACAGAAAGAACCAGTGCTCAGCAAGCACTGGCCCTGGTTTAACACTGGACTACTTTTATGGACCAAAAAAGTTTTATTATGACCCGTTTCACTGAGAGTCTTCCAATCAGTTGACCTAAAACACCTTCCAGTATGAAAAAAGAAAATAAAGTCAATTAGATCTTTTAAATGGGTCATAAAAACTTGTTTTTTTCTCTATGCAGATATTCAAAATCTAGCTCGACCTACAGATTTGAGCATTTTTGGCACTTCCATGTCTGGTTATGTATCCAACAGAAATTTTCCGATGAAATGTACCCCCCTAACTGTTTGATGAAAACTTTGCTTTCTTGTAGTGAAGAAATTAAATTCAGTTCAATTCAGTTTATTTATAAAGCACCAAATCACAACCAAGTTGTCTCAGGGACTTTACAGGAACATTCACATAAAATTAGTAAAGTTCTCTATCTAAGGAATCCAGCAGACAAGATGAATCTTGGCTTCGTTGCAGTCTCCCATCCTGAGCAAGCACAGTGGAGACAGTGGAAAGAAAAACTCCCTTTAACAGGAAGAAACCTCCAACAGAACCAGCTCAGGACAAGAGACCATCTGCTTTGACCGGCTGGTTGAGAGGACAGGAAGGAGAGACAGACGAACACAGAATGGTAGGTCCAGATATAGGTCCAGGTCCAGATATGGGTCCAGGTCCAGATATAGGTCCAGGTCCAGATATAGGTCCAGGTATAGGTCCAGGTCCAGATATAGGTCCAGGTCCAGGTATAGGTCCAGGTATAGGTCCAGGTCCAGATATAGGTCCAGGTATAGGTCCAGGTCCAGATATAGGTCCAGGTCCAGATATAGGTCCAGGTATAGGTCCAGGTCCAGATATAGGTCCAGGTGTATCTGAAAGACAAAGACACAAGTAAGGATAGAAAAAATAATGAGAAATACAAAACAGGTTGAGCAGAGTAAGTAAAGACAGTAGCAGAGTGAAAAGTGTGGTCAGTTTGTCCTCCAGCAGTCTAAGCCTATAGCAGCATAACTAAGGGACAGCTCAGGAAACCCAAGCCGACCCTAACTATAGGATTTATCAAAAAGGAAATTCTTCAGCCTAGTTTTAAAACTGGACAATGTGTCAGCCTCATGGACAGAGATTGGAAGTTGGTTCCACAAGAGAGGAGCCTGAGAACTGAAAGATCTGCCTCCCATTCTGTTTTTGTAAATTCTAAGTTACCGTGCCGGGTCATTAGATGGCGCTGTGAATTTTGTACCTTCACCTAATGCGCATGCGTGCTGCCTCGGCATGCTCCTTTCCTGTGAGCTAAAAAGCTCTGCTAACAACAAGTTAAAGCTGGATTTTGGATAAGAGTCGACAGATTTGATGCCAAGCGGGACGCTTCGTCTAACAGCTCCTCACCGGTCGCTGAGTGGACCAGAACCGAGTCGACGATGTCGGACTTTATTCCGTGATAATCAGTAGCTGATTACTGCAGGTAAATCAAATGTTCTTAATAATGTTTGCTTGTGTTTACTTCGGTTACAAAACAACTGAGTTTTTATTTTTCCTGAAAGAAGAAGAAGCTGTCCTCCCACCAGGCGGACCGGTTCTGAACGAGGCTCGGCCCAGATGAACTGCAGGAGGACGTGAAAAAGAGATGTTGGATGAACTATTTATTTAAAATTCCCCTCAGTTCTTTTATTCAACCCATTCAATGTTTTAAGCTGCATTAATCAAAGGAGTGACTTCCTGAACGAGCCAGATGAACAACATGGGACCAGAACATCCAGGATGAAAACAAGAGTCCAGTTCATTAATGCAGTTTACAGTTAACTTGTTTTTAATAGTGTGTTCAGTTTAATTATCAGTGTTTGTGTGACATACAGTTTGTGGTGTTGAATAAATAAATAAAAATTAAACCTGATGTCTTCATTTTCAACTTTAGTGTTCACTCAATATGTTTAGCATCATTTTAAATTTGAATTACATAATGTCCAGATACCTTCATTTAGCTCAGAGCTTCATTATCTCTCACACTAACATAAATACTGTTTATTATTATTAAACTTATTATTCAGCACATTTATGTTATAGTGCAGCGCGACGTGTGCACGTGCCTCGTTCTATAAACAGCGACATCAGAACTGGATCAGATTGTGTCTCTTCCAACACAGATTTTGGTCACAGCACCTGGAATCTGACGTAGATTAACTACGAGATTAAAATATATTCCATCAGTCGAGGGTCTGAAAGCAGCGTGACCGCCGCCATGTTGATAGAAATATAGCGTCTGTCCATGCGTGCGTGTGCGCATGTGGTTTAACACAAAGACTCAGCAGGAGATGTTCACATTATCAGAGAAAAACCTCCACTCTGGAAGGTGGGTTCAGAAACCTCCGGATTCAAAGAGGGGGGCCACTGGTGTCGTGTAGATGATCAGCAGAACTGCAGAGAGAAAGGAGCGGATGCTCTCAGAATACGCGCCGTGTAAACGGCCCCTAAAAGACCGAGCTGAATACAGCACCTCAGACTGAGGATGTCTTTTGGATGAAAGACGAAACGTATCTATATTTTTTTTGCTTTGTTTTGTTTGTTGTTTTTTTGAATGTCCAGAGGACCAGATTGAACTTTTTAAGATTTTTGTACCTGGATTATTGAGCATGCATCAGGGTAATGAGAACTAATTAGTGTAAAAGCTTGCTGAATGTTTTTTAATGTGTTTATGTATATGCATATAACATGTACAGAAAAATGTAGAAAAAAACATTTAGGTTACATTCCCATTTATCTATTGTTTTTAGTTTTCTACATCACCTTACAACCTAGCTGTTTTTTCTTACATTTTCTTTTAAATACCATTTTATTTTCACTTGTTGTACATTAAATATATATATATATATATATATATATATATATATATATATAGAGAGAGAGAGAGAGAGAGAGAGAGATATTCTCAGTTTGTACGCATCCTTTATGATGGTCCACTGTTGTCATCAATCTTTGTTTAACATCAAGTCTCTCTTGTAAATGAGTCCCTGAGGCTCAATGGGACTAACCTCTAGAAATAATGGTGGAATGAATCTGGAAAGCAACTTTGCAACATCACCTCATTATAAGCTGTTGCAACAGCTACATTTCCCTATCCCTTGTCTCACAATCACTGTTCAGAGCTGTCACCTGTATGGGTTTCAGCTGCATCTCAGAGTTGTCAGGATTCGCCTCTGTCAGCAAGGACATGACGTCAAGTGGCTTAATTGGGCTTTTTTTTTTGTTTTTTTTGTGCGTAGGTACACTGACATGCCCTGCGCTGCTGACGTTGTGAACACCTTAGATCAACAAGCTCTTGCATCTATCCTCACTACATACGGAGAGGAAAGGCACGCCAGGAAAATAGCTTCTGCCATTGTGGAGGCGCGCCGTGTCAGCCCCATCACCCGGACACAGCAGCTGGCCACCGTGGTCGCAGGTAGTGAGACACCACCCAGAATCTTTCCCTACAGCCTTTCTGGAGGATAAAACAGGAGCGAAGTTGTTAGGGCCATCTCCCAGAGGGACACACGTCTCAAACTACACACACAGTGGTCGTCATCCTTCCTTCTGTTTTAGCTGTTTTCTTCCACTTCTTCCTTTTAGAGAAACAAGTTGGAATAGAAAACAGGATGTCACATGCAGCAGCCCATCTCTTTTCATCTACACTCTGCTTCCTTTTTATCCTTTTTATCCCTCTTTGTCATGCAAACAGCTGCGCATCCAATTGATACATTCGTGCACCTAGCAGAGGTTGGGTATTTTGTCTTTACCGACATTTTATTTGGTTGGTTTCGGGCTGTTTCTTTCTTTTTTTAGGGGTATGACTTTAGAGTTGAGTTTTCGTTGCAGCAGTCATTGAACAGAGCTGTGGATGCGTCAGCGTCACCCAACAGGTGTGACTAAGAGCAGCTGTTTGATCTCTTTTCAAGAGCCAGGTGACGTAGCACTGGTGTTTATTTGCAACAATCCAAGGCGTCTTGATTAAGAAAAGCTCCAGAGTGATCGCGTTGTGACAGTGATGCATTCAATGTGACAAAGACTGATGAAGTGATGTTCATTCAGATGTGTGTGGGTTAGAGTCATAAATGAAAAGTATTCTGACAATTGGTTCTTTCTTATCAGTGTTTTAAACCATTCACAATTAGATCCGTTTTTCTTGTCGGCACAAAAATCATAAATTGTTCCACAATTTTTGTGCTATTTGAACAATTCATACATCAAATCGTTCAGCCCATTCAGGAAATTCCTGCTGTGACTTTTGGTATCTGTGCAATTTTAACTTGTTGAAAATAATTTGCTTTTTCGGCCATGTTTTTCTCGCTCAAGATGAATGGAGCTCTCGTCACATCCTTCAAGCCTTTGAACTGTTTAAAACCCTTTTTCATTCGTTTCAGTTCTGCTTCAGCGTTTTAGTGCTGAGTTCAGCTTCATTCAGCTTCTTTTTGCTCCATCCATCCGTCCATCCATCCAACCAACCATCCATCCATCCATTTAGTGTGTGGGAGGAAACTGGAGTACCTGGAGAAAGCCCACGCAGCACGGAGAGAACATGCAAACTCCACCCAGAAAAGCCCGGACCTTCTTGCTGAGAGGCAACAGCTCTACCCACTGAGCCACCGTGCCACCTTCTTTTGCTTCTTCAATCTTTTTTCATCAATATTTCTGCTCCTTTCAGTTTATTTCTTCTAAATTCTGTTGTTTTCTGATTTCAGCTACTTTTTAGATATTTTTCAGCTAATGTTAAGTTTTAAGTTTTTTTGTTAATTACCTTTTGTCATTTAAAAAAATAATTTTAACTTTTTATACTTCTTTTAGACTTCTTTTTTGCTAATTGTAGTTTTTTTTTTTTTTTAGCTTTTTCGGCTATATTTTTAATTTCAGAATGCTTTTGATTTATTCAACTTCTTTGCCGATTTCTGTGCTCATTTCTTCTATGTTTCTGACCTATTCAGCTTTTCTGTACATTTCTGTCATTTTTCTACAGCATTTCATGTTTATTTTCCTGCTTTCAGCAAATGTCAGCTTTTCAAATTCAACTCGCTTTAACAGTTTAGAGATGAAACCTTTAGAATCTAGTTTCGCCTTCAGCAGCTTTCAGAAATCAGCAATAATCACACACACACACTGCTGTTTTCCAAAAAATGCAATTTCTCTTGATTTTAAACAAATTTTCATTTCATAGAAATTATAGGTAAAAAAAAAACAGGCAATGCATTACAATAATTCACTTCAGTTTATTTCTGTAGCTCCCAACATACGTTGTCTCCGTCAGAAACATTCACTGACATTATCAAAGACGATCAGTAAAAGTTCTCTCTCTAAGGAAGCAGCAGATTTCAGAGCAGGTCTCTCTTGTAAATGAGCCCCAGAGGCTCAGTGAGACTAACCTGTAGAAATAAAGGTGGAATGAAAAAAGATTGTGTTGAATCTTCACTTTGTCACAGTCTCCCATCCTGAGCAAGAACAAAGGAGACAGTGGAAAGAAAGAACTCACTTTAACAGGAAGAAACCTCCAGCAGAACCAGACTCAGGACGAGCGGCACATCTGCTTTGACTGTCTGAGTCTGAGAGGAGAGGAAGTAGAAACAAACAGAGAATGAAGGTCCAGGTGTACTTTCTATAGTCCTGGTATAATTTATATAGTCCAGGTATACTTTA
>NC_056499.1:879084-888557 GCF_014905685.2 Nematolebias whitei
TTCTATAGTCCTGGTATAATTTATATAGTCCAGGTATACTTTATATAGTTGAGGTGTACTTTCTATAGTTGAGGTGTACTTTCTATAGTCCAGTTACACTTTCTATAGTCCAGTTATACTTTCTATGGTCCAAGTATACTTTCTATAGTCAAGGTGTACTTTCTATAGTCCATGTATACTTTCTATAGTCAAGGTGTACTTTCTATAGTCCAGGTATACTTTCTATAGTTCAAGTATACTTTCTATAGTCAAGGTGTACTTTCTATAGTCCAGGTGAACTTTCCATAGTCCAGGTGTACTTTATATAGTCCAAGTATACTTTCTATTGTCCATGTTTACTTTCTATAGTCCAGGTATACTTTCTATAATCCAGTTGTACTTTCTTCTGTCCATGTTTACTTTCTATAGTCCAGGTATACTTTCTATAATCCAGTTGTACTTTCTTCTGTCCATGTTTACTTTCTATAGTCCTGGTGTACTTTCTATGGTCCAGGTATACTTTCTAAAGTCTAGGTGTACTTTCTATAGTCCAGGTGTACTTTCTATAGTCCAGGTGTCCTTTCTATTGTCCAGGTGTACGTTCTATAGTCCAGGTATACTTTCTATAGTCCAGGTGGACTTTCTATAGTCCAGATGTACTTTCTGTAGTCCAGGTGTACTTTCTATAGTCCAGTTGTACTTTCTATTGTCCAGCTATACTTTCCATAGTCCTGTTTTTTTTTTCTATTGTCCAGGTGTATTTTCCATAGTCCAGGTATACTTTCTATAATCCAGGTGTACTTTCTATAGTCCAGGTGTACTTTCTATAGTCCAATTGTACTTTCTATAGCCCAGGTGTACGTTCTATAGTCCAGGTATACTTTCTATAGTCTAGGTGTACTTTCTGTAGTCCAGGTGTACTTTCTATAGTCCAGGTGTACTTTATGTAGTCCATGTATACTTTCTATAGTCCAGGTGTACTTTCTATAATCCAGGTTTACTTTCTATATTCCTATTATGCTTTTTATCGTCCAGGTGTACTTTCTATAGTCCTGGTGTACTTTCAATAGTCCAGATATATTTTCTATAGTCCAGGTGTCCTTTCTATTGTCCAGGTGTACTTCCTATAGTCCAGGTATACTTTCAGAGTCAGAGTTTCTTTATTGTCATTCGCACCTCATGTGGTACATGTGGTGGAGCGAAATTATGTACGCAGGGTCCCAGTTACATCCAACAATAAAATGTATAAGGAAAACAGTAATAACATCTAAGATATGAACTAAGAAAAACATCAACTAAATATACACTAAGCACTCATAACATAAAACATTGAACATCAGCACAAACATGAACATGAGTCTGTGAGCGGATGATCACGCATGAACACATCAACATTGAAACAGATCAGCAGCAACATGAAACAGATCAGCAGCAACATTATATGGTTTTTCACAGTGATTATTCTAGTTAGAGATTCATGAGTCTAACAGCCTCAGGGTAGAAGCTGTTCCTCAGTCTAGTGGTTCTACACTTAATGCTCCTCAACCTCCTTCCTGAGGGGAGTGGGGCAAAAAGTGTGTGTGCTGGGTGAGTGTGGTCCTTCATGATGCAGGTGGCCCTCTTCCTGCATCTGGAGGTGTAGATGTCTGTGATGGTGGGGAGACTGATTCCAACAGATTTCTGTGCAGCCTTCACCACTCTCTGTAAAGCTTTTCTTTCTGCAGCTGTGCAGCCTCCATGCCACACATTGATGCTCGAGCACAGTTCTATAGTCCAGGTATACTTTCTATAGTCCAGGTGTACTTTCTATAGTCCAGGTATACTTTCTATAGTCCAGGTATACTTTCTGTATCCCAGCTTTACTTTCTATAGTCCAAGTATACTTTCTATAATCCATGTGTACTTTCTATAGTCCAGGTATTCTTTCTATAGTCCAGGTGTGTTTTCCATTCGCCAGGTGTACTTTCTATAGTTCAGGTATACTTTCTATAGTCCAGGTATACTTTCTATAGTCCAGGTATACTTTCTATATCCCAGCTTTACTTTCTATAGTCCAAGTATACTTTCTATAATCCATGTGTTCTTTCTATAGTCCAGGTATTCTTTCTATAGTCCAGTTGTACTTTTTTCTGTCCAGGTTTACTTTCCATAGTCCTGGTGTACTTTCTAAGGTCCAAGTATACTTTCTATAGTACAGGTGTACTTTTTATAGTCCAGGTATACTTTCTACAGCCCAGCTTTACTTTCTATAGTCCAGATGTACTTTCTATATTCCAGGTGTACTTTCTATTGTCCAGTTGTACTTTCTATTGTCCAGGTAAACTTTCCATAGTCCTGGTTTTTTTTCTATAGGCCACGTGTATTTTCCATAGTCCAGGTGTACTTTCTATAGTCCAGGTATACTTTCTATAGTCCAGGTGTACTTTCTATAGTCCAGGTGTACTTTCTATAGTCCAATTGTACTTTCTATAGCCCAGGTGTACGTTCTATAGTCCAGGTATACTTTCTATAGTCCAGATGTACTTTCTGTAGTCCAGGTGTACTTTCTATAGTCCAGGTGTACTTTATGTAGTCCACGTATACTTCCTCTAATCCAGGTGGACTTTCTATAGTCCAGGTGTACTTTCTGTAGTCCCGTTGTGCTTTTTTTCATCCAGGTGTACTTTCTGTAGTCCAGGTGTGCTTTCTATAGTCCAGGTGTACTTTATGTAGTCCATGTATACTTTTTATATTCCAGGTGTACTTTCTATAATCCAGGTGTACTTTCTATAGTCCCGTTTTGCTTTTTATCGTCTAGGTGTACTTTCTATAGTCCTGGTGTACTTTCAATAGTCCAGATATACTTTCTATAGTCCAGGTGTCCTTTCTATTGTCCAGGTGAACGTTCTATAGTCCAGGTATACTTTCTATAGTCCAGGTGGACTTTCTATAGTCCAGATGTACTTTCTGTAGTCCAGGTGTTCTTTCTGTAGTCCAGGTGTACTTTATGTAGTCCAGGTGTCCTTTCTATAGTCCAGGTATACTTTCTAAAGTCCAGGTGTACTTTCTATAGTCCAAGTGTACTTTCTATAGTCTAGGTATACTTTCTATAGTCCAGGTGTACTTTCTATAGTCCAGGTATACTTTCTATCGTCCAGGTGTCCTTTCTATTGTCCAGGTGTACGTTCTATAGTCTAGGTATACTTTCTTTAGTCCAGGTGGACTTTTTATAGTCCAGATGTACTTTCTGTAGTCCAGGTGTACTTTCTATAGTCCAGGTGTATTTTATGTAGTCAACGTATACTTCCTATTATCCAGGTGGACTTTCTATAGTCCAGGTTTATTTTCTATAGTCCTGTTGTACTTTTTATAGTCCAGGTGTACTTTCTATAGTCCTGTTGTACTTTCTATAGTCCATGGGTGTTTTTTTTTAGTCCAGCTTTACTTTCTGTAGTCCAGGTATACTTTCTATAATCCAGGTGTACTTTCTATAGTCCAGGTGTACTTTATGTAGTCCACGTATACTTCCTATAATCCAGGTGGACTTTCTATAGTCCAGGTTTATTTTCTATAGTCCTGTTGAACTTTCTATAGTCCAGGTGTACTTTCTATAGTCCTGTTGTACTTTCTATAGTCCATGGGTGTTTTTTTTTAGTCCAGCTTTACTTTCTGTAGTCCAGGTATACTTCCTATAATCCAGGTGGACTTTCTATAGTCCAGGTTTACTTTCTGTAGTCCATGTATACTTTCTATAGTCCAGGTGTACTTTCTATAGTCCAGGTGTACTTTCTATAGTCCTGTTATGCTTTTTATCTTCCAGGTGTACTTTGTATAGTTTTGGTGTACTTTATTTTGTCCAGGTGTACTTTCCATAGTCCAGGTGAACTTTCTATAGTCCAGGTGTATTTTTTTTTAGTCCAGGTGTACTTTCTATAGTCCAGGTATACTTTCTATAGTCCAGCTTTACGTTCTATTTTCCAGGTAATCTTTCTATAATCCAGGTGTACTTTCTATAGTCCAAGTATACTTTCTATAGTCCATGTATACTTTCTATAATCCAGGTGTACTTTATATAGTCCAGGTGTACTTTCTGTAGTCCAGGTGTACTTTCTATAGTCCAAATGTTCTTTCTATAGTCCATGTGTACTTTCTATAGTCCAGCTGTACTTTCTGTAGGAGGAAAGACAAAAAACATGTTGCGATAGAAAAAATTACAAATACAACCATTTAGAGTAGAGTAAGTAAAGACTGCAGCAGAGAGGACATGTGGTCAGTTTGTCCTCCAGCAGTCTAAGTTTATAGCAGCATAACTAATGGATAGCTCAGGAAACCCAAGCCGACCCTAACTGTAGGATTTATCTAAAAGGAAAGTCTTAAGCCCAGTCTTAAAACTGGACAATGTGTCAGCCTCACGGACAGAAACTGGAAGTTGGTTCTATAAGAGAGCAGCCTGATAACTAAAATATCTTCCTCCCATTCTGTTTTTGGAAACTCCAGGAACCACAAGTAAACATTTAAAGATCAGAAGTTCTCGACCTTGACCTCTCTAAGTGCCTTTAAGCATCTGTTGGACTCCTGGCAAGAACCTATGCAGACATGTTTTTGTTTTGAGTTTTTTACTTTCCTCCTATAATCTAGCTGTATTTGCAACTTTTTTTGCCATCTCATATTAATTTGAAAAAAAAAATCTGTATGCCTCATTTATGATTGTCTATTGTTGTAGTTGTTGTCCACTGTTGTTATCACTCTGTTGATATCAGGTCTCTCTTGTAAATGAGTCCTCAAGGCTCAATAAAATTAACCTGTAGAAATATAGGTTGAATGAAAAAACCTGCAGTCTGAGAGCGAAGTGCTCTGTTAGTAAAATGTGGAACAATAAGATCTGTAATATAAGATGGAGGCTGGTTTTTGAGAGCTTTGTAGTTTAGAAGTACGATTTTGAATTCAATTCTAGACTTGACAGGGAGCCAATGGAGAGAAACTAAAACTGGAGAGATATGATCTCATTCAAGCATCCATCAATTTCTGGTAACATATTTTGATGACACAACCTTCACATCAATGTGAAGAAGATGAAGGAGATGGCCGTGGGCTTCAGAAGGAACAAACTCACCTACACCCCCCTGAACATAAGAGGATCTGTGGTGGAAGTGGTCTCCAGCTGCAAGTACTTGGGTGTGCACCTGAACAACAAACTCAGCTGGAGCAACAACACCACCAGCCTGATGGAGAAAGCTCATCAGAGACTCTACTTCCTCAGGCGGCTGAGACGAGCTGGTCTGAGAAGCTCAGTCCTCACTAGGGCTGCAACTAACGATTATTTCAATAATCGATTCATCGTCCGATTATTTTTTTCGATTAGTCTATGAATCGGAAAAAAAATTTTTTTAATTTCCACCCCTTTATTCCAAAATTGAACATTTGACTGACATAGCAATTCACACAAAAAACAGGTTGCTATTTGACTATTGTTAGTAAATTATTGAATAATAAAAAATAAAAGTTAGTCAAATACCTTAAAAAAAAAATGTACACAAAAATATATACAAATGTATGTTTTATACATGCAAAATATGTAGCTACTTTGTAAAATGTGTCCTTGAGGGAAGAGTGTAACCTGGATTAAAAGTGTGGATTATTGTAACCTGGATTAAAATTGTGGATTATTATAATGAAGCCTTCGTCTTCAACCATCGAATGAGGCCTCATGTCAGTGACGATCATTTAAGGATGTTTTCAGTGAAGACAACTGCTGCTATGGTGTCCATGTCGTCTGTTCCATCATGAAGTGTCGTTGTTTGTTGTTGTTTTCAGACTTCCGGTAAGATGGCGCCCGTGTACTTGGCTTGCAATCCACCTCTGCTGATGGTGTTCAGATTATTTATGTTTTGTTCGTTTTTTATCTGGGACATAAACTCACTGCTGGTGTATGACCGACAACAGCTTCTGGATCTTCGTTTTTCTGCCATCGATGTCGCTTATTTGGACCAATATGAGCGTAACTCTGGACCCCCCCCCCTCCTCTCCCCCTGCTGGCGAACGTGCCAGCTTACCTCCACTGGGCTCCTCACCTGCCTGCCCGGAGATTTCGCTACAGACGCCGGGGAAAACATGCTGGGCATCTGGTAAAGCTTAAAGCCCTGCGCGCTGCATCTTCCTCTTCAGCTGGTGGTCATGGTTTCCATCGCAAGCTTCCCGCGTGCCCGGACCAGGTAAACAACGGGAGCTCGGGCCGACCCGCAGGGGCTGTTATTGAAAACCTGAGGCCACTGATGCGCGCGAACTTCACCGCTGCTGGCTTCACTTTGGACAGTATCCGGATGTGTTTGGTCAACGCAAGATCTGTTACCAACAAAACTTTTATCCTCAGGGGTTACTTTCAACAGCACGAGTTGGACTTTTTCTGCATCACAGAGACTTGGATGTCTCCGGGTGAGTCCAGCACCTTGACGGAATTATTGCCACTGAACTGTCTGTATTTTAACGCACCGCGGCCATCAGGCCGGCGCGATGGTGGATTATTAACAATATTCAAATCAACTTTTGACTGTAAACAACTGCCCATCCCAGTGTCCCGCTCCAGCTTTGAGCTGAGCGTCTTTGAACTCGGACATTCACCTGCGACGTTATTTGCACTCATCTACCGCCCACCTCGATCTAAGGATTTCATAAATAAGTTTTCTGATTTCTTGGCTGAAATCACACCAAAATATGATCATGTTTTCATTATTGGGGACTTTAATTTGCACGTGTGCTGTCCTGAGAAGCTCTTGGTTAAGGACTTTTTAGATTTATTGGACTCATTTAATTTAACTCAGCATGTAAATGGTCCCACCCAAGAGCACGGACATACACTGGACCTTGTTTTAACTCGTGATGTGACTGTTAGTAATCTTGAAATTGGTGATAATGTTTTTTCAGACCACATGCCAGTCCAGTTTGAGTTCCACCCTCCCCCATCTAACTCCTAAATCGTGCGTTCCTGCACGTCGCAGCAGACCATTAACCACTTCACTGCCACACGTTTCACAGATGTTTATAACTCTGAAATGATCATTCAGCCCCCAGTGTTTCTCACCACCACTGAGGTGCTGACATCCCAGTTCAACTCCGTCTGCTTAAAGACTCTGGATCATGTTGTGCCTGTTAAAACTAGAAAATCAAAACTCAGAGCAGAACCTTGGATGAGTGACGTCACCAAGGCCGTTAGGCAGCAATGTAGGAGGGCGGAGCGAAAGTGGAGGAAAGACAGGCTGCAGGTCTCTTTTCAAATACTTAGAGAGTTGGCGCCATTATCAGAAAACAGTAAAAGCTGCTAAATCCAAATTCTTCTCTGATATAATTACTTCAAACTCTCACAACCCATGTGTCCTCTTCTCCTCCCTAAACTCTGTTCTCCACCTCACTGAACCATCACCTCTGGAAGCCTCGACTGAGCTGTGCGACATTTTCCTACATTTCTTTTTGGAAAAAATTGCGACCACCCGCGCTCTCATTTCCCCTCCAACTCATGACCCATCCATCCCACCTCAATCTGTAGCTCCATTTGACCATTTTGAACCCATCACTCTATCTTCTCTAGAGCAGGTCATGTGCAGCTTGAAACCTTCTGGTTCCCCCTTTGATGTGGTCCCCCCTCGACTACTAAAGGAGGTGTTTCCAACTCTAGGTCCGTCCATTCTTGCCATAGTAAACAGTAGTTTATCCACTGGCATGGTGTCAAAAACATTTAAACATGCTGCTGTCCAGCCTCTTCTGAAAAAACCAAACCTTGACCCCTCAGTCGTTTCCAACTTCCGGCCTGTCTCCAAACTCCCATTTGTTTCTAAACTACTGGAAAAAATAGTCGAGTCCCAGTTGAAGTGCTTCCTGGAGGATCACACCATCTTAGAGCTATTCCAATCTGGCTTTAAACCTCTCCACAGCACTGAAACTGCCCTATTGAAGGTTTTTAATGACATCTTCAGATCCACAGATACCTGTGATTCTGTGCTGCTTGTCCTGTTGGACCTCACAGCCGCCTTTGACACAATCGACCATGAGATCCTCATTGCTAGGTTGGAGCAGTGGGTGGGAGTCACAGGATCAGCCCTTAATTGGTTCAGATCTTACCTCACTGACAGATCCTTTTGTGTCTCCATCAAGGATTTTAGTTCTGCAGCGGCAGAGCTTAAATGGGGGTTCCGCAGGGGTCCATCCTGGGTCCCCTCCTATTCTCTCTATACCTGCTGCCGCTTTGTGCTATGTTCCGGAAACACAACATGCCCTTCCACTTCTATGCCGATGACTGTCAAATTTTCTTCCCCCTAAGACACAATGGTACATGCTCTATTCAACCTCTGCTCGACTGCCTGGCTGACATCAGGGACTGGATGGCTTTAAATTTCTTAAGTTTCAATGAAAAGAAGTCTGAAGTCATGTTGTTCCCTCCCAACGACACGATCACAAACCACTGCATCGACCTTTCCGCTCTAACCCTGTCAGGAAAAACAAAGAGTCACTAATCTGGGCGTGATAATGGACCCTTCCCTGAAACTTAACAATCATGTAAACCTGATTGTTAAATCATGCTTCTTCCAACTGAGGCGGCTGTCTAAACTGAAGCCCATATTGTCCAAAAAGAACCTGGAGACAGTAATACATGCATTCATTACATCTAGGCTTGATTACTGCAATTCGCTCCTGTTTGGTATCAGTCAGACCTCCATTGCACGACTACAACTGGTCCAGAATGCAGCAGCCCGATTCTTAACCAGTACAGGCAAAAGAGAGCACATTACACCAGTTATGGCTTCACTGCACTGGTTACCGGTTCACCTTCGAATCCAGTTCAAAATACTCCTGTATGTCTACAAATCACTGAACAGTGTGTGCCCCCCCCCCCCCCATCTCTATGATCTGCTACAACCGTATGTCCCACCACGCTCCCTGAGGTCAGCGGACCAGTTGCTCCGCACAGTTCCAGGAACTCGTCTTAAGCGCAGAGGTGACAGGGCCTTCTCTGTAGCAGGACCAAGACTTTGGAAAGAGTTACCTCTGCTTGTCAGACAGGCCCCCTCCCTCTCGGTTTTCAAGTTCCGTTTAAAAACTCACTACTATTCCGTAGCTTTCAACACCAGATGATCTGTGTTTGATCCTGTATGCTCCACACTGGTTTGTCTTCATTATCTGCATCATTTTTATGTCTATATTCTGATTTACCTCATTTTGTATGTTGCTTTGTGTGTTACCTGTTGTTCTGTCTGTACAGCACTTTGGTTGGCCTTGTAGCTGTTTTAAGTGTTCTATAAATAAAATGGTATGGTATGGTATGAGAGAGTAAATATGTATTCTAACATAATTTACAGCAACTCAAGAAAGGCCTTGTTTCACTTACAGTGTTAGGTTCAGGCAAAAGTAGCTAAAAGAGCTATTAAACACACACACATACACACCACACACACCACACACACACACACACACACACACATATATATATATATATATATATATATATATATATATATATATATATA
>NC_056499.1:888567-899009 GCF_014905685.2 Nematolebias whitei
ATATATATATATATATATATATATATATATATATATATATATATATAGATAACACACACATTTGAGTAGATGTAATAAATTACTTTAATTCCTGTTTAAATGCAATTCATCCTGCCATACCTGCAGTATCTTCAGACTTTGCCAACAAATTAAAAGTTGAAGCTTAATCATTAAATTATTATCTTTGTGTTATATTTATTTATAAATCACATTTAAACACTGCTTGTACCAATTAAATTAAATAAAAGTAATACACGTTCTCTATCACTGTCATTAATCAGCAACCAAATAAACAAGCAGCAGCTTCATCTACCAGAGACACTGACGTTACGTTTTCTCACTTGGAAACAGAACAAAGTGTTAAATTGTAGAGACTCACCTGCCAATGCATGAGTTGGGAGTGAGACATGTTGTATCAGCTGTTTAGCTCCTTCGTCGTCCTCGTGATTCCGACATGTTTACGTTTCATCTCCGTGGTTCTCCCGTGTCGTCAATTTTCAAAGCGGCATGCTTCTCATTTTTTATCTTTGTGAAGAGCTCCCACACTTTGGAGGACTTGGGTCGAACAATTTTCGCTGCGTTGGTCATTTGTAAAATTTACTTAATTTCCTTTGAAAACACCGCCTCTGCTCTGTTTCCTCCTCCCCCCTCGCTCAGTTCAACTCGCGCTGCAGATTTTTTTTTTTTTTTTTTCAAACTTTATTCAGTCAGCATTGACAATGAACTGCAGGTGAACAAAACGGCTCCGCAGCGCCGTGAAAGACGCTTATTCGCGCGACACAACAAATAGATAATGAAATTCCTTGCCAACACTTTTAATCATCGATTTTTATCGATTTTATCGATTCGTTGTTGCAGCCCTAGTCCTCATCTCCTTCTGCAGGTGTGCAGTGGAGAGCATCCTGTGCTCCAGCATCAACGTGTGGCATGGAGGCTGCACAGCTGCAGAAAGAAAAGCTTTACAGAGAGTGGTGAAGGCTGCACAGAAGATGTTGGAGTCAGCCTCCCCACCATCACAGACATCTACACCTCCAGATGCAGGAAGAGGGCCACCTGCATCATGAAGGACCACACTCACCCAGCACACACACTTTTTGTCCCGCTCCCCTCAGGAAGGAGGTTGAGGAGCATTAATTGTAGAACCACTAGACTGAGGAACAGCTTCTACCCTGAGGCTGTTAGACTCATGAATCTCTAGCCAGAATAATCACTGCGATGATACTTTAAATGGTGATATGTGCTGCTGATCTCATGCTGCTGATTATTTTTTGCTGCTGTATTCTTTCATACCCATCTGCTCACACAGACTCATGTTCAGGCTGCTGTTTTTCGCCATATTGTTTTACATTGTTAGTGTTCAGAGTATATTTTAGTTTATATCTCAGCTTTTTCTGTACTGTTGCTTTTTATACTTTATATTTTGCTATTGTTGGATGTAACTGGGACCCTGAGTACATAATTTCGTTCCACCTCATGTACCACATGTGATGAGAATGACAGTAAAGTTGATGTGAAATTTATAGTTTCCCTGAAACATAGTTAGTTTAATATTTTCCCAATTTGTGCACATTTTATTGGTTAATATCAAAATTTCAACTTAATGGTCAGAAAAATGAAAGCCTGTTATATTCAAATAGATTATTGTGACACTTTTTTTAAAGCATGCTACAATAAATAAATGACTGACAGTGAAATTCCTCAGAAAGGCAGAGTACAAATGGAACTGTGTGATGTTTACGCCCTCGTTCTGTTGTGTTGTGGTCACCCTTAAATACCTGATTTCCTCCTCTCCTCCACGGTCTGCCTGTAGGACCTCAGAAAGATGAATTAGAAAGAGCGCATGTCTCAGTGAGGCCAGACCAGATCTGGACCTGGCTGTGCAGGCATTGTATTGATTGCACAGTGAGTCACACTTTGGGTTGTTTAGTGCAGGAGGAGAGAAATGCCACATCACTCACTTGACTACTTATTGCACTGTCTCTGGATCTAAGTGTTTAATTGTTCTTTTATTGTCTGTATGTCGTGGCTGTGAGTTAAATTACTTCATGTGTATTTATATAACGTCATAAAGGCCTAATCCAGTCCTTCTCAAATAGTGGGGCGCACCCTCCTGGGGGGACCTGGGGCAATGCCAGGCGGGGCGCATGTGACCCTGGGGAACATGCTTTTTTTGCCGCACGGAGTAGGTTTTTTTTCACCATTCTCATTTTGTGGCGTGCGTTCTGGCAACTGTTTGCTCGTATCTCTGTCTTAATAATAAAGTTATGAACAAATAACTGTCTTGTCGTTTTGGGAGCCATGCATGAACTGTGTGGCTCCCCTCTGCAGCTGAGACATAAACTCCGACACCTCCACCGCATGGGTTTTATGTCCACGCGCTCTGGACGTCACTCACAGCTCGCATGCAGCAAAGAGTAAACTCAAAAGGAGAGCGACACCTGCCTCCTGTTCACATTGACAAAATGTTTTAGTTTTATCGATGAGTGTGCTCATTGATTCAGACTTCCTCATTTTGATCAAAATAAATAAATAAATCAGCACATTGTTTTATTCATTATTGTTTTTGTTTTTTTACTCGTGAGTTTAAATGTTGCTGATCAATTTGAATGTATTATTATTTATTGATTATATTTAGTTTTCTATATATATAGAAAGGCATAGGTATATTTAGTTTTATTTTACAGTATCAAATGGTCAAAAATGTTTACAGTTTAAATAAGGATTTAAGTTGTTTTTTTTTATGGAAAATTGATGCATTTTAAGTTGTTTCTGTTACAGACTAAAAAACAATGTTAAAGTTATTCTTCGTTTTAAGTTGATCTATATTCTTTTCTTTAAAGTTAATAAGGACAATGTTATGCAGAGCTGTATTTTTATAAACAAATACTATTTACAGTCGCGGTGGAGAGTTGTGGGGGGCGTGAAATGTTGACATCTTCCTGGGGGTGGGGCACAACAGAAAATAATTGAGAAGCACTGGACAAATCAATTTTTAGTTTTGCATTTTTATCAGCATTTTTGTAACCTAAAAAGGATTTGTGTTTCCTTGATCGGTGCGCAAACCTGTTTTTACCAAAAGCCTGGTTTAAGCGGCTGCAGTTAGTTTTTTTCATTCAACCTTTATTTCTGCAGGTAAATCCCATTGAGCCTCGAGGACTCATTTACAAGAGAGACCTGATTTAACAAAGAAAGATGACAACAATGGACAACAGCAACAACAATAAACAGTTATAAAAAGTCATACTGCAGTTTTTTTTTTTTTTTTTTTATCAAATAGGATGGCTAAAAGGAAAGGGTAACAACAAAAAAACAGCTAGATTCTAAGGAAAATGTAGAAAACTAAAAACAGGAACATGTCTGCATTGGACCCTGCCAGGAGTCCAACAGAATCTTAAAGCCACTTAGAGACTTAAACCACTTAGAGCCACTTAGTTTTGTTTCTGTGCAATACACATGCATTTTGCGGGAGGTTCCCTCTAAAAGCAGAGGGGATGACCAGAAACTGCCCAAGGCCAGCCCAGACTGGGCGCACAAACAGGAGACCAGGGTGAAGAAAACGTTAAAAATTTTAACCGTAGTATGAGCAGAGGGAGTATTTATTAATGCTGTGGTTTAACTTGAATTTGACAGTGACACATAATTAGTGACACATAATCCACAGCAACACCATCTCTATCCTCCATCTGCTCCATGCAGCATCTCTGACGGACCTGCCGCTCAGTCCAACGGCTGCTGTCTTCACTCCTGACATTTGCTTGTATGTATTTTTGAATAAGCTGTGTTTTTGTGCTCAGACCTATTTTCTGTGAACTTACCTAATGATCAGTCTTGCATTAATGATATGAATCACACTGCTATGTGTGTCAACTAAAAAACGCTGTATATACAGTACTGAGCAGAAATCTTTCTTTAGATTTTATTTTGTTTCATAGACAAAAGACAGAAAGTTTTCTATGTTTAAAGCACTAGTCTTCATGCTTTCTGTGAATCCTTTGGTGTTTAAACGTTGGCAGATTTCTCAGTTGAGACCTTGTGTCAGGCTACTTTCAGAGAATTTTTATTTTTTTTGTTTTGAAGGCCAATTATGACAAAATGATGAATCATTTAGGTATAAAATAAGGTGTCTGATTCAATGTGTGAAGATGTGTTGTGTCTAAACTGAACAGGAAACCTGTCAAAAATCATTTCACTTCAAACTGTTGATACCTGTTGACACCTGCAGTCCTCATACATGTCCTGTACCAGTCTAACATACTTCTCTGTCACTTCAGAATTCCTCATGTAACACCACACCTCCTCCCTCAGCACCCTGTCAGATGTTGTTTCTAAATCCACAAAGACACAATGGAGTTCTTTCTGACCCTCTTTCTACTTCTCCATCATCATCCTCAAATCAAAGATGGACCTGTGGTGCTCTTTCTCTTCATGAAACCATCCTGCTGCTCACAGATAGTCACCTCTCATCTAAGTCTTGCTTCAACAACTCTCTCCCAGATCTTCATCGAGTGACTCATCAACTTAATTCCCCTGTAGTTGCTACAACTCTGTACATCACCCTTGTTTTTAAAAATGGCCACCAGCACACTTCTTCTCCATTCCTCAGGTATTTTTTCACCCTCAAATATGCCATGGAATATTTTAATTAAAACCTCACTGCCATCTCTCCAAGACATTTCCAAATCTCCACTGGTATGTCATCAGGTCCTACTGCCTTCCCCTTCTTCATTCTTTTCAGAGATTTCCGGACTTCACCCTCACTGATCTTTTCCACTTCCTGGTCCACAGTTTCTGTTACTTCTACTCTTCTTTCTCATTAGCTCCTCAAAATACTCCTTCTTTCTTCTCGTCACACTCTACTCACTTGTTAGAACATTACCATTCCTATATTTAACAAGCCTAACCTGCTGCACATCCTTTCCAGCCTGATCCCTCTGTCTCACCAATCAGTGCAAGTCCTTCTCGCCCTCTTTAGTGTCCAGTCTCCCATACAACTTATCATACATCTTCTGCTTTGCCTTAGCTACCTCCCTCTTTGCTCTACGTCCCATCTCCTTATATTCCTGTCTCCTCTCTTCAGTCCTCTCACTGTCAGATTTCTTCTTGGCTAACCTCTTTCTTGGAATATTTTCCTGCACTTCACTACTCCACCACCAGGTTTCCTTATCATCCGTTCTAGGCGCTTTTTAAATAAAATTATTGTTATTATTATTCTCTGTCCAATTGACACACCAAGTACCTTCCTCTTTCTTACCACCCAGAGCCTTTAACAGCTCCTCTCTGAATTTCTCACAACATTCTTCCTTCTTCATCTTCCACCATTTGGTCGTCTTCTCTGATTTTACTCTTTTTCTCTTCTTCACAACAACAGTCATTCTACACACAACCATCCGATGCCGTCTGGCCACGCTCTCCCCTGCCACAACCTTACAGTCTCCAAGCTCCCTCAGGTTTCCCCTTCTACACAGAATGTAGTCGACCTGCGTACTCCTTCCTCCACTCTTATAGGTCACTCTATGTTCCTCCCTCTTTTGGAAATAGGTGTTGACTACAGCCATTTCCATTCTCTTGGCAAAATCCACCACCATCTGTTCTTCCTGGTTTCTTTTCTTGACACCAAACCTACCCATCACTTCCTCATCCTCTGTTTCCTTCACCAACATGTCCATTCAGGTCTGCTCCCATCACCACTCTCTCCATCCACATCACATCCAACCTGTAGAGCATAACCACTGACAATTTAGCATCAGACATTATACTTCTACCTTCAGACACATCACCCTATCTCATATTCTTTTCACTTCTACTACATTCTTTACCAACTCCTCCTTCAGGACCACCCCTACTCCATTTCTCTTTCTATCCACACCATGGTAAAACCGTTTGAACCCTGTTCCAATGCTGTGAGCCTTGCTGCGCTTCCACTTGATCTCTTGGGCACAAAAAAAAAATCTACCTTCCTTCTCTGCATCACACCATCTCTTCAACACTTGCTTTTGTCAAGGGCGGACGCATTCTCCTCCTCTTCCTCTCTTGCTTTTGCTCTGTCCTATCTGTGAAATTGCTTAAAGCCTCTCTTCTACAAATCTTCCGAATCATAACTATGGACTTCGATTTGGTCAGTTGGTCCCTCAACACAACTGTAGTAAACTAGGCCTCCGACAAAAATCTGTCTCTGAGGACCTTCATGGGACAGGAACTGTTATTTCATTGATTTGAATCCAGAAATACAAATTAGCTCATCAAGAGACTGTTTAATTGTATCCTGAATTAATCAATTGAAAGAACACTCTTCTTTTTACATTATCTTTACTATTTTACAATATCTTGATAATCAAAAGTGTGTTTAGTTCATATCATTTCTAATGTTGAAAGTAAACCACTCATTTAAATCAACTGTGAAACAGTATTAATGATTTTTAAACCTCATTTAGACTTAGAAATCAAGTTAAATGTCTATTTACAAAGTAATTGTGCATCTTGATCTTCTGTCTGAATGAGTGGATTTGATCTCGGTTAAAAGTCAAAGATGTCGGTCGAAAGTCAGAGACAGTCAGAAAACGAGTTATTAGAACGAAGTGTCTTGTTTTTAAACCTAGCAGACGGTAAAAAGAAGCAACTGGCACCTGCTTCCTCTCACTTCTTCATAACATTTTTCTGTCTGTACTAATCGTTCCTAAACATTCCTGCAGCCTCTCTTGACTTTTAGTAACCCTCTGACATCACTGAAACACCCCCCTGTTGGTTGTTTCAACCAATCAGGAAGTACTAAGTGACCGGAAGTGAGGACTCTTTAAAAGTCAACACTTCCTGGAACTATTCAGTCTTCTCAAGTCTTCCTAGAGTCTTTCATGGAGTCTTCTCGAGTCTTCTCGAGTCTTCAGTCTTCTTCAGTCTTTGACTGAAGTCTTCCTGAGAGTTCCTAAGGAACTTTCAGATTTAATCAATAGCTGGTGGATTTGACCGTGAGATGAGGGTCAGTCCATCCCAGCTGGAGTTACAGCGCCTCGCTGTGAACTCACCCGGGCGTAACGCCTACAACTTCGAAGGGAGCTTGTTCTGTTTGACGGAGTAAACCACACGACTTCTGACAATGACCAGCCGCTTTAACCGGAGACGCTGGAAAGGTAGCGTTGAAATGGACCCTGTACCGGAGCTGATTCATCTTCTGCAAAGGTAACGAGTCGTCACGCACCGAGTGTACCGGGGTTTGAGCTGGTGTTGAAAGAAGCGTGCTAATTCTGGTCAACAAACGTACATCTTCCTCCATCCATCTACTTTTAAACTTCTCCATTCCTTTCCTTAAAACTCTTGGCCAGTAAATCAATCTAGATGCCTTCAGAAATGTTCTGTTGTCTTGTTAGTAAAGCGTGCCAAGTTTTTATTAATCAGAACCAGATCAGAAAGTCAATGTGTACATGTTTTGATGTTAAATTTTGATTCTGTTAAGTAAATGGCCGCATTTATTCTGATGGGTCAAAGAAAAATGGCGTCTCATGTCACTGGTTAAACAATCCTCACAGTTATCTCGTCACATGGCATTAATTTAACTCGAAAAAGAAAGAACCCATTGTATTTAAATAATGAATATTCTTTGTGCTTGAACTAGCTTTAAGAATAATTAATTAGTAGTGAAGGTACAGTGAAGCTGACGCCCACATTCACTACACAACTGATAACATCTCTTCAAAGAGAAGACAGGCTTTAGGCGAGCCGATTTGCCCTGTTGGCAGGCACGCAGCTGGATATCTCATCGACTTGGAAGACTTGATGATTTGTCTATCTCTGCTGTCATCTGTGGATTTTAAGGACACATTTATAATTGGATTTACGATAACTGGTTCCTGCTTTTTGGATTTGTTTGGTTGCTGGTTTTATCAACAATCAAGGAAATTTTCAGCAGCAAATTTGGACCCGATCATGCTGCTTGCCATATGATGGCTTGGTTCATGCCTCGAGCACCCAGACTCATATGCTTTTGGCAGAATGGATCAGAGCTTGGGGATTATTCTCAGGCATGGTCCCTTGGTGTGGCCATGCAATTTGAACATTTTGGAATCGAGTGGACCAACACAGACTCAAAGTAGATGTCGTTAAAGTTCTGCCTGTCCCCAAAACAAATGTGTTTATCTGAATTCGGCTCCCTGACTGACCTTGACAGGCCATCTTATCTCAACCTGCCTGGAAGTTTTGTAAGTCTGAAGCGCTGCCCCTCCCTCCCCTCCTACCAAGGATTTTACTTGTACTTTTCAGAGGGGCCTAGCTGAATAAACATTCTGTCATCAATTCAGGACTCTTTGGATTTGTTCTTGGTCATTCTTGACAGTTTCTGATAGAGGACATTTGCAAACTGAGGTGTACCGCAAACCCACCCACACAGACCAGTATTTACAGTTTGGCTCCCATCACCCTTTGGAGCACAAGTTTGGAGTCATCAGAACTCTGTACCACAGAGCAGACAGCGTCCCCACTAACTCAGGAGCCAGGCAGAAGGAGAAATCTCACACGACAGGCTCTAGAGCAATGTGGATATCCTAACTGGGCCTTCCTGAAAGCAGAGAAGAAACCCAAACAGGACTCCAGTCAGCCATCAAGTGAAAAGGAGGAACCCAGACCCAGACCAGTGGTCATTCCATATGTTGAGGGAGTATCAGAGAAACTGAGACGTTTATTTTCTAAACACAACGTCCCAGTGGCTTTTAAACCCCAAAATACATTAAAGACTGGTTCATCCCAAAGATCCAGTCCCCCGGCACAAACAGAGTAATGTTGTGTATGTTGTTCAGTGTCAGGAGGGTGATCAGTCTTACATCGGGGAAACAAAACAGCCACTGGCCAAAAGGATGGACCAGCACAGAAGATCAACATCATCAGGCCAGGACTCTGCAGTCTACACTCATCTCCAGGTCAGAGGTCACTCTTTCAGGGATGAAGATGTTCACATCCTGGACAGAGAGGAATGATGATTTGAGAGAGGAGTAAAGGAGGCCATTTTGTGAAAATAAACCGTCCATCGTTAAACTGAGGTGGAGCCTCTGTGTTCAACTGTCCCCCTCTTACAATGCTGTGATTGCTAGTATCAGTTCAGTTCAGTTTATTTCTATAGCGCCAAATCACAACAACGTTGTCTCAGGGCACTTTACAGGAACATTCACATAAAAGCCAATTAGTAAAGTTCTCTATCTAAGGAATCCAGCAGACAAGATGAATCTTGGCTTCGTTGCAGTCTCCCATCCTGAGCAAGCACAGTGGCAACAGTGGAAAAGAAAAACTCCCTTTTAAAAGGAAGAAACCTCCAGCAGAACCAGGCTCAGGACAAGCGGCCATTTGCTTTGACCGGCTGGTTGAGAGGAAAGGAAGGAGAGACAGACGAACATAGAATGGTAGGTCCAGGTATAGGTTCAGGTCCAGATATAAGTCCAGGTCCAGGTGTTTCTGAAAGACAAAAAACATGTTAAGGATAGAAAAAAATAACTACAAATACAAAACAGGTTGAGCAGAGTAAGTAAAGACAGTAGCAGAGTGAAAATTGTGGTCAGTTTGTCCTCAAGCAGTCTAAGTCTACAGCAGCATAACTAAGGGACAGCTCAGGAAACCCAAGCCGAGCTTAACTATAGGATTTAGCAAAAAGGAAAGTCTTAAGCCTAGTTTTAAAACTGTATAATGTGCCAGCCTTACGAACAGAGATTGGAAGTTGGTTCCACAAGAGAGGAGCCTGATAACTGAAAGATCTGCCTCCCATTCTGTTTTTGTAAATTCTAGGAACCACGAGTAAACCTGCAGTCTGAGAGCGAAGTGCTCTGTTAGGAAAATATGGCACAATAAGATCTGATATATACAAACAGGATTCCAAAAAAGTTGGGTCACTAAACAAATTGTGAATTAAAACTAAATGCAATGATGTGGAGGTGCCAACATCTAATATTTTATTCAGAATAGAACACAAATCACAGATCAAAAGTTTAAACTGAGAGAATGTATCATTTTAAGGGAAAAATCTGTTGTTTCCAAATTTCATGGTGTCAACAAATCCTAAAAAAGTTGGGACAAGTCCATTTTTCCCACTGTGTGGCATCCCCCCTTCTTCTTCCAACACTCATCAGACGTCTGGGGACAGAGGAGACCAGTTTCTCAAGTTTAGAAATAGGAATGCTCTCCCATTCATGTCTAATACAGGCCTCTAACTGTTCAATCGTCTTGGGCCTTGTTTGTCACACCTTCCTCTTTATGATGCACCAAATGTTCTCTATAGGTGAAAGATCTGGACTGCAGGCTGGCCATTTCAGTACCCGGATCCTTCTCCTACGTAGCCATGATGTTGTGATTGCTGCAGAATGTGGTCTGGCATTATCGTGTTGAAAAATGCAGGGTCTTCCCTGAAAGAGATGACGTCTAGATGGGAGCATATGTTGTTCTAGAACCTGAACATAGTTCTCTGCATTAAT
>NC_056499.1:899409-903874 GCF_014905685.2 Nematolebias whitei
GTTTCGTCTCTCATCCAAGAGACTTCCTCAGTCTGAGGTGCTGTTTTAAGTCTATTTAAGAGACTGAGCTGAAAACAGCACCTCAGACTGTGGAAGTCTCTTGGATGAGAGATGAAACGTTTCTATATATATATATATATTTTTTTTTTTTAATGTCCAGAGGACCAGATTGAACTTTTTTGGAAGGGCATGTTGTGTTTCCGGAACATAGCACAAAGCGGCAGCAGGTATGGAGAGAATAGGAGGGGGCCCAGGATGGACCCCTGCGGAACCCCCATTTAAGCTCTGCCGCTGCAGAACTAAAATCCTTGATGGAGACACAAAAGGATCTGTCAATGAAGTAAGATCAGAACCAATTGAGGGCTGACCCTGCGATGCCCACCCACTGCTCCAACCTAGCAATGAGGATCTCATGGTCGATTGTGTCAAAGGCGGCTGTGAGGTCCAATAGGACAAGGAGCACAGAATCACCGGTATCTGTGGATCTGAAGATGTCATTAAAAACCTTCAATAGGGCAGTTTCAGTGCTTGGAGAGGTTTAAAGCCAGATTGGAAAAGCTCCAAGATGGCGTGATCCTCCAGGAAGCACTTCAACTGGGACTCGACTATTTTCTACAGTATTTTAGAAACAAATGGGAGTCTGGAGACAGGCCGGAAGTTGGAAACGACTGAGGGGTCAAGGTTTGTTTTTTTCCAGAGAGGCTGGACAGCAGCATGTTTAAATGTTTTTGGCACCACGCCAGTTAATAAACTACTAGATTTTTCTACCTGGATTATTGAGCATGCATCAGGATATGAATAAACTACTGTTTACTATATCAAGAATGGACAGACCTAGAGTTGGAAAAACCTCCTTTAGTAGTCGAGGGGGGACCACATCAAAGGGGGAGCCAGAAGGTTTCAAGCTGCACATGACCTGCTCTAGAGAAGATAGAGTGATGGGATCAAAATGGTCAAATGGAGCTACAGATTGAGGTGGGATGGATGGGTCATGAGTTGGAGGGGAAATGAGAGCCCGGTTGGTCGCAAATTTTTCCAAAAAGAAATGTAAGAAGTTGTCGCACAGCTCAGTCGAGGCTTCCAGAGGTGATGGTTCAGTGAGGTGGAGAACAGAGTTTAGGGTGGAGAAGAGGACACATGGGTTGTGAGAGTTTGAGGTTATGATATCAGAAAAGTATTTGGATTTAGCAGCTTTCACTGCTTTCTGATAACGGCGCCAACTCTCCTTAAGTATTTGTAGTGAACTAGGCCTCCGACAACAATCTGTCTCTAAAGACCTTGAGGGGACAGGAACTGTTATTTCATTGATTTGAATACAGAAATACAAATTATCTCATCAAGATATCCTGATACATGCTCAATAATCTAGGTAGAAAAATCCAAAAAAGTTCAATCTGGTCCTCTGGTCATTCAAAAATGTCCATAGTCCAAAAATTTTTTTTTGAATGTCCAGAGGACCAGATTGAACTTGTTTGGATATCTCATCAAGAGACTATTTAATTGTATCCTGAATTAATCAATTGAAAGAACACTCTTCTTTTTACATTATCATTACTATTTTACAATATCTTGATAATAAAAAAGTGTGTTTAGTTCATACCATTTCTAAATGTTGAAGTGAACCACTCATTTAAATCAACTGTGAAACAGTATTAATGATTTTTAAACCTCGTTAGCTTTTTGATCATACAGTTAAATGCCTATTTACGAAGTAAGTGTGCATTTAGTCTTCTGTCTGAATGAGGAGTAGTAGTGGATGTCGTTCGAAAGTCAGAGACAAACAGAGACGAGTTATTAGAACGAAGTGTCTTGTTTTTAAAACTCGCAGACAGTAAATAACTTCTGCTGGCACCTGCTTTGTCTCACCTCTTCATAAACATTTCTCCGTCTGTACTAACCGTTCTTAAACATTCCTGCTGTCTCTTGACTTCTAGTGACCCTCTAACATCACTAGAACCACACCCCTGCTGGTTGTTTCAACCAATCAGTAAGTACAACGTAACAGGAAGTAGATACTCTTTTAAAAGGCAACACTTCTTGGAACTATTGAGTCTTGGAGTCTTGGAGTCTTCTGAGTCCTGGAACTCAGTCTCAGTCTTGGTCTTCTTCAAAGTCTTAGTCTTTTCCAGTCTTGCTGGAACTTTCAGTCGGAGATGAGACTCAACTAAGTAGCGGATGGATTTGACCATGTGCCAAAGGTCTCTCCAGTCCAGCATAGTCACAGCCTGCCTCGGCTGTGACTCAACCCGAGCAGTAAATGCTCCACTTCTAAGGAAGCTTATTCTTTTGAACCGAGTACTTCGTCACAATTTCTGATGATCCCCAGCTACTTTAACCGGAGACGATGAAAAGGGAGCGTACTAATGGACTTCTGTTCCGGAGTGGAGGTATCCACCATCTCAGGTAACAAGCCGTTGACGTCCTGAAGTGTACCGGAAAGCTGAGCTGGATGTCGGAAGAAGGGTGCAATGTTCTGGTTCAACACATAACTTTCATCTTTAAATCTAAACCTCCTCTTTAAATCTTTAAACTTCTATTTCTCCTCTTAAACTTTTCTATTCGCCAGTAAATCAGCTAGATGCCTTCAGAGATGAATCAGTCTCAATCAGTAATGTTCTGTTGTCTAGTTAGTAAAGCGTGCCAAGTTTATTAATCAGAAACAGATCAGCAAATCAATGTGTACATGTTTTGATGTTAAATTTTGATTCTGTTAAATAAATAACCACATTTATTCTGATGGGTCAAAGATAAAACGGTGTCTCATGTCGCTGATTTAAACAATCCACTCACAAGTTATCTGGGTCACAGAACAGAAATTTAACTCGAAAAAGAAATAATCCGTTGTAATTAAACAACTAATGTTCTTTGTGCTTGAACTAGCTTTAAGAATAATTAATTAGTAGTGAAGTTAACTCCTTTCTCACTACATATTTGAAAAGAGACCTGCAGCCTGTCTTTCCTCCACTTTCGCTCCGCCCTCCTACATTGCTGCCTAACGGCCTTGGTGACGTCACTCAGCCAAGGTTCTGCTCTCAGTTTTGATTTTCTAGTTTTAACAGGAGCAACATGATCCAGAGTCTTTAAGCAGACAGAGTTGAACTGTGATGTCAGCGCCTCTGTGGTGGAGAGAAATACCAGGGGCTGAATGATCATTTCAGAGTTATAAACATCTGTGAAACGTGCGGCAGTGAAGTGGTTAATGGTCCGGCTACTACGTGCAGGAGTGCACGGCTTAGGAGTTAGATGGTGGAGGGTGAACTCAAACTGGACTGGCATGTGGTCTGAAAAAAACATTATCACCAATTTCAAGATTACTAAGAGTCACATCACAAGGTAAAACAAGGTCCAGTGTATGTCCGCGCTCTTGGGTGGGACCGTTTACATTCTGAGTCAGATTAAATGAGTCCAATAAATCTAAAAAGTCCTTAACCGATGGCTTCTCCTGACAGCACATGTGCAAATTAAAGTCCCCAATAATGAAAACATGATTATATTTTGGTGTGATTTCAGCCAAGAAATCAGAAAACTCATTTATGAAATCCTTAGATCGAGGTGGGCGGTAGATGAGTGCAAATAACGTCGAAGGCGAATGGCCGAGTTCAAAGACGCTCAGCTCAAAGCTGGCGTGGGAAACTGGGATGGGCAGTTGTTTACAGTCAAAAGTTGATTTGAATATTGTTAATAATCCACCACCACGCCGGCCTGATGGCCGCCGTGCGTCAAAATACAGACAGTTCAGTGGCAATAATTCCGTCAAGGCGCTGGACTCACCCTGAGACATCCAAGTCTCTGTGATGCAGAAAAATTCCAACTCGTACTCTTGAAAGTAATCCCTGAGGATAAAAGTTTTGTTGGTAACAGATCTTGCGTTGAAAAACACATCCGGATACTGTCCAAAGTGGATCCAGCAGCGGTGAAGTTAGCGTGCGCCAATGGCCGCAGGTTTTCAATAACAGCCCCTCCGTTGTTTACCTGGTCCGGGCACGCGGGAAGCTTGCGATGGAAACCATGACCACCAGCTGAAGAGGAAGATGCAGCGCGCAGGGCTTTGAGCTTTACCAGCCGCCCAGCACGTTTTCCCCGGCATCTGTAGCGAAGTCTCCGGGCAGGGAGGTGAGGAGCGCAGAGGAAGTAAACTGGCACGTTCGCCAGCAGGGGGAGGGGAGGGGGGGGGGTCCAGAGTTACGCTCATATTGGTCCAAATAAGTGACATCGGCGGCAGAAAAACGAAGATCCAGAAGCTGTTGTCGGTCATACACCAGCAGTGAGTTTATGTCCCAGATAAAAAACGAACAAAACATAAATAATCTGAACACCATCAGCAGAGGTGGATTGCAAGCCAAGTACACGGGCACCATCTTACCGGAAGTGATTTCTGTTAACTTATTATTTTATATATGAATGTTTCTGTTAACTTGTTATTTTATATATGAAAGTTTCTGTTAACTTATTATTTTATATATGA
>NC_056499.1:908046-913488 GCF_014905685.2 Nematolebias whitei
CTTTTAGCCATCCTATTTGTTAAAAAAAAAAAAAAACCTGCAGTATGACTTTTTATAACTGTCCATTGTTGTCATCATTCTTTGTTAAATCAGGTCTCTCTTGTAAATGAGTCCTCGAGGCTCAATGGGATTTACCTGTAGAAATAAAGGTTGATTGATAACTCAGGAGTGTCGTATAAAACACTTTGACCTCCAAAACCAAAATGAATAAATCTATTTGTGCTGATTTTTTCAGTCAAAATGAGGAAGTCAGGATTAATGGCTACAATGAGCACGTTAGTTGCAGAACGCACCCTGACACAATGAGAATGGTGCAAAAAAAGTAAAATAAAAAAACCTAATCCCGGCCGCAAAATGTTCCCCGGGGTCACATGCGCCCCCCTTGGCATTGCTCCGGGCCCCCCCAGGGAGGCGTGCCCCACTATTTGAGAAGGACTGCTGTAGAGCAACATTATTCTGAAGTTGGGCCAGTATTTTTAAACAGGTTCATAAACTTCTGAGCCTCTGCTCGTCTTTACTGAGTTTCATCCAAAATGCTCTTTTTATACATGTTTGTCTAATTAATCGACTCGGTTGCAAAGTGCTCCTTCAACTTTTTTTACAGCCTTTTCTTGATCTTGTTCAGTTTTACTGAAATCCAATTTAAATGTACCTATTTGTTTTCTTTCCTTAATTTAAATCAAAACATTCTTTGTTAGCTTTTTGTTCAACTCAAAGATAAAGTGAAATTGCTGCAGTGACTACATTTCGTGCATTTTTTACATGCAGCTTTCATTCTGTGCTCTTTGCTTTTTTTCTTGCTTCCAGGAGCGTTTCCTGCCTTTGTCACGTACGCACGTAAAGACCAACTTCGCCGACCGGCACACGTGGCGACCAAAACCTTCCAAGCGTTGAGAATCTTTGTGAACGATGAGCTGAACGAACTGCACGCAGCGCTGCGTGCGGCCCAGGAAGCACTGAGACCCGGTGGACGTCTCTGTGTGATCACGTTTCACTCTTTAGAGGACAGACTGGTCAAACGGTTCCTGCAGGGAGGTGACTTGTCTGATCTGAATCAGTTCCACTTCAGCCCAAAGAAAAAGGGCAGCAGGAAGGAAAATCGGGTGAAGGAGAAACAAGATTTTAAAAGTGCCTACTGGCTTCTTGTGCGAAAAAAAGTGATCACTCCTGAAAAAGATGAGGTGAGAGACAATCCTCGAGGACGCTCCGCCAAACTGAGGACAGCACTCCGAATTTAACTGTGCAACTTTAAATATTAGAGATGATCATTGATGTTCTTGTTCTCAATATATCTGTATTATTTTGTACAAATACATTGCACAGTTCAGAACTAAATGCATATGAGCAGGGATTCTACAGTTTTTCAACCATAGCAAAGAAATGAGTGACTCCTAATTGTTGGTTGAGAACATTTTTCAGAGTCAGAGTTTCTTTATTGTCATTCGCACCTCATGTGGTACATGTGGTGGAGTGAAATTATGTACACAGGGTCCCAGTTAATAATGAATGAATAATGAATAAATATCAGTTTTGTTCTTTTCCAAGACAAAGATTTCTGCCTTTCAACACATCACTGTGTCAGTTTGTGAAACAAGAATTGAATAAACTTTTATATGTAACAAAATAAACTTGAAATGTCTTTCATAGCATTTTAGACAGACTTGAGCATTTGAGAACTTTTTTATTTATTTTTTTTATTTTTTTTTTTGCCAAGAGAAATCTTTGTCCAGTTATTTGAATGTCCTTTGACTGACCTCAGCAGCTGGTGGGCATGTATCAAATCATAGCAGTGGAAGTACATGAGACACAAGAAACAAGCTTTTAAAAACATGCTCCCTTTTTAGCACAATTACACTAACATGACAAATGGACACATCTCCTACTCAAAGTCAACAAAACAAGGAAATATCTGCATTATTAAGAGACGAACATTTCTGGAAATCTCAAGAAAGCAGAATGTTTTTTTTAAGGTGCATGTTTTTTTCTTTTTGTTTTTTTACCAGGAATCTCACTTGACAACATTTCTTGGATGCAGAGGAAAAAAGTTTATCTTGTTGCAGTGGTCAGGTGATTTTTGGATGAAGTCCTGACAACACGGCCTGTAATCAGTCTGTCCTGTTCCAGGTTACTTCTTAGAAATGACCAGATCCTCTTCAGCGGACAGAAACACCTGACTAACTCTGCCCTTCTCACCAGGGTTCTCACAATAGTGTGTGTTTATTTCAACAAAAAGCCCTGAAGGTCTTCTCAGTCAAAACCCTTTAAAGCTACAATGCAAATCTTGCATCGCTAATATTTTCATGGTTTCCCTTCAAATCGATGATTGGGGAAAATCTAAAAAAGTTAAATCTGGTCCTCTGGACGTTCAAAAAAAAAAAAAGCAAAACAACAAAAAAATGTAGAAACATTTCTACATTTTTTTGTTTTACTTTGTTTTTTTATTGTTGTTTCTTGTAATGCCCAGAGGACCAGATTTAACTTTTTTTTAGATTTTTCTACCTGGATTATTGAGCATGCATCAGGATGGATTGGGAAAAAGGTTGCACTGACAGTCTGACCTTCTCTTGAAAGCAAGTAAAACAAAAGCTACAAGGTTTCATTTGTCCAGAGCAAAATTGTTGGGTCTACATCCATGAATACTGGGTGCAGTGGTGGGTACGGTAGTTACAGCCAGTTATGAATCTTAGTGCACCGTGATAGACAGCATCCAGCATCTGCAGCATCCAACATCTGCAGCATCCAGCATCTGCAGCATCCAACATCTGCAGCATCCAACATCTGCAGGGTTCTTGTCAGAGTCAAGAGTTTCTTTATTGTCATTCGCACCTCGTGTGGTACATGTGGTGGAGCGAAATTATGTCCCCAGGGTCCCAGTTACATCCAACAATAAAATGTATGAGAAAAACAGTAATAACATCTAAGATATGAACTAAGAAAAACATCAACTAAATATACACTAAGCACTCATAACATAAAACATTGAACATCAGCACAAACATGAACATGAGTCTGTGAGCAGATGTGCACGCATGAACACATCAACATTGAAACAGATCAGCAGCAACATGAAACAGATCAGCAGCAACATGAAACAGATCAGCAGCAACATGATGTGATTTTTCACAGTGATTATTCTAGTCAGAGATTCATGAGTCTAACAGCCTCAGGGTAGAAGCTGTTCCTCAGTCTAGTGGTTCTACACTTAATGCTCCTCAACCTCCTTCCTGAGGGGAGTGGGGCAAAAAGTGTGTGTGCTGGGTGGGTGGGGTCCTTCATGATGCAGGTGGTCCTCTTCCTGCATCTGGAGGTGTAGATGTCTGTGATGGTGGGGAGACTGACTCCAACATCTTCTGTGCAGCCTTCACCACTCTCTGCAAAGCTTTTCTTTCTGCAGCTGTGCAGCCTCCATGCCACACATTGATGCTGGAGCACAGGATGCTCTCCACTGCACACCTGTAGAAGGAGGTGAGGACTGAGCTTCCAGACCAGCTCGTCTCAGCCGTCTGAGGAAGTAGAGTCTCTGATGAGCTTTCTTCATCAGGCTGGTGGTGTTGTTGCTCCAGCTGAGGTTGTTGTTCAGGTGCACACCCAAGTACTTGTAGCTGGAGACCACTTCCACCACAGATCCTCTTATGTTCAGGGGGGTGTAGGTGTTTTTGTTCCTTCTGAAGTCCACAATCATCTCCTTTGTCTTCTTCACATTGATGTGAAGGTTATTCTCTCTGCACCAGCTCTCCAGGTGTTCCACCTCTTGCCTGTAGCTGGACTCATCATTGTTTGTGATGCATCCCACCACCGCTGTATCATCTGCAAACTTTACAATGTGACAGCCTGGATGGGTAGCTGCACAATCATACGTGAGCAGAGTAAACAGGAGGGGGCTCAACACACATCCCTGAGGAGAGCCAGTGCTGAGGGTTATGGTGGAGGAGGAGAGGTTGTGGATCCTCACTAACTGTGGTCTGTTTGTTAAGAAGTCTAGGACCCAGTTGCAAATGGAGGGGCTTAGTCCTGTAGGACTTGTAGGAGCGTTCATGTAAATAATGTCACCGTAATCAATGGAGGGAAAGAAAGTCACAGATACAAGGTGTTTCCTAACATTCAGAGTTAGACAGGATCTGTTTCTGAATGATATATGGTTCTAGACTTTGGACTGAACAAAATTTGCCTTTACAAGCAGACCAGTAGGTGTGGCCTAAAACCTGTCAATCACCTAAAGCTTAACAATCCTTTTAAAAAATATTCAGTGGTTTTCTTGTGACTGTTGCTGATTTTGTTCATCAAAATATGAAACTTCGTTTGACACTAATTGTATTATCCTTATTGTAAATGTCAGAGAGGGCTTAGCTTCACAGGACCATTAAAACCAGGCGTTTCTGGTTATTGCTCGAAATCTGTCAATATTTTATCCATGTACCCATTAACGGGCCTAATGATAGAAATAATCAAACCAGTGTGACCCATCTTTTTAAGAAGAAACATATAGATGTTGCCACCTCCAGATCTTTTGTTCAGCCTAACAAATTGTCTTTTCTTGCTTGATCAACAGTATTTTAATACTTGAATGTAAATCTTTAAAATACAGAATTATGAGCTTTAGATAAGGTTTTATAATATATTATTTTCATCTTGTGTTCTTTTCTTTTCAGTCCTGTAGGACTGAAACATTAAGCATTAACAACACAAACAATCTAAAAAAGTTAAATCTGGTCCTCTGGACATTCAAAAAAACCCAAAACAAAGCAAAACAACAAAAAATGTAGAAACTTTTCATTTCTCGTCCGAGAGACTTCCTCAGTCTGAGGTGCTGTATTCAGCTCAGTCTCTTAAATAGCACCTTCTCAGAGTGGATCAACCAGTTTGCTGCTGACAACCAAAACCAGCTGATCACATGATCAAGAAGGACCATCAGCCTAACAATGGATCATTAGCACCTGATGGCTGTTTACTGTTCACAGAGGGCTGAGTGATACTAGCAATCACAGCATTGTAAGAGGGGGACAGTTGAACCTGGAGGCCTCCACCCCTGTTTAATGATGGACGGTTTCTTTTCACAAAGATGGCCTCCTTTACTCCTCTCTCAAACCATCGTTCCTCTCTGTCCAGGATGTGAACATCTTCATCCCTGAAAGAGTGACCTCTGGCCTGGAGATGAGTGTAGACCGCAGAGTCCTGGCCTGATGATGTTGATCTTCTGTGCTGGGCCATCCTTTTGGCCAGTGGCTGTTTAGTTTCCCCGATGTAAGACTGATCACCCTCCTGACACTGAACAGCATACACAACATTACTCTGTTTGTCAGAATCAGAATCAGTTTATTATCGCCATGTCAATGAACGAGGTTCACAAACTAGGAATTTGCTTCGACATAAGGTGCGAATAGTAGTGCCGGGGGACTACAGGTTGGCAACAATAGGAGAAACTGGAGACCCCATAGCACACCC
>NC_056499.1:913588-920537 GCF_014905685.2 Nematolebias whitei
AAATCTCAGGAAGTCCAACATTTTACTGACCACATCAACTCTGTGGATAAATACATCAAGTTCACACGAGAAGATGTAAAAAATGGCAGGTTGGCTTTCTTGGACTGTGAGGTCTCAGTCTCTGATAGAGGGCATTTGCAAACCGAGGTGTACCGCAAACCCACCCACACAGACCAGTATTTGCAGTTTGACTCCCATCACCCTTTGGAGCACAAGTTAGGAGTCATCAGGACTCTGTACCACAGAGCAGACAGCATCCCCACTAACTCAGGAGCCAGGCAGAAGGAGAAATCCTACACAAAACAGGCTCTAGAAGTCCCAGGAATTTCGACCTCCCCCCAGAAGTCCTGAAAAAGGGTCAAAAGACCCTTAGCACTAGAGTGACTAGATTTTCAAGATCCTGAGGACAAACCCCCTCCTTCTCCTCAACAATTTGCGGGCCATTAACTGCCATTTGTTTTAAATATGCACACAAGTAACTCAGACACACCCACCTCACCAGACTGCATTCCAATGTCCAATCCAGGGAGCGGGGGATTTAGAAGCCAGGTTCACTTGCGCAAAAAAGCGTAGCCTTAGTCAAAGTAGTGCTCCAAACCGGACAACTCTGATGGCTCCAATTAGCATTCTTTCATTTGTAAATGTGGCCATTGCCTTAGGAATCAGCAGGGGAGAGATAAGCTGAACTCACACAAACGTCCGTCTAATACTCCAAACAGATGCGAAATCAACTGGTTATATTTTGAACTTATATCTCTTGGTGGCACGTTGGTGCACATTTTGAACAAATTGAAGTTGATTTACCGTTTATTTTTCAATTGGTTTGGCTCATTTCTTGAAATCGAGATGACATTCTCAAAACACCATGTGAAACACAACTCAAGAGACTTTGCATTTTGAGGTTACTGACAATTTTTATGAAACATATATTTTGTTTTGAAGCATACATGAAGTGTTTTGGGAGAGATGCATTATCCAGGTCATTTTGCCAAATGAACAAAACAAAACAAAAGTTTGTAAAACATACAATCTGTTTCAAGATATATGCAAAAGTTTTTCTAAAAGATTTTAGTAATGTTTTTCTTTCAGAAAAAAGAGAAGTGGGTTCAAAATGACAGTTTAGAAAAAAATAACCTAATTAATTGTGAGAAGAAGGCACGCAAGGAGAAACTGCTTCAGCAACAACCTTCCACACCCAGCCCTGGCAAAAGGGCAAAGTGTCAGATCAAACATCGATGCACGAACAATTGTGCAACTGTGAGATGCATCAACTGCTACAAATACACATGTGGCAAATGTACCAGGGACATACCCTGGCAGTGCCAGGTTTGTTTCGACAGTGCAGATGGACTGCTGAGTGAGTGCTGAAATGCCAGTCACACAAGGAGGACATGTCACTCACACACACGCAGCCCCCCCACTAGAGCATAGTGTAAATATGTGTAGAATTGTTTTATCCCTTGTATTTTTATGACAAAAATAAAAAGCATGGAAACACATAACGGTTGTTGTTTTTTATATTTCTCATGCTGAAGTTTTAGTCCTCTTGACTTACACACAATTGCTTATGGTCTGTGCTTTTTTGCTCAAAACTAAGCTAAATACTATATATATCAAAACAAAATATGTGTTTCATACAAATTGTCAGTAACCTCAAAATGCAAAGTCTCTTGAGTTGTGTTTCACATGGTGTTTTGAGAATGTCATCTCGGTTTCAAGAAATGAGCCAAACCAATTGAAAAATAAACGGTAAATCGACTTCAATTTGTTCAAAATGTGCAACAACGTGCCACCAATATATATATAAAAAATCTTCATATTATAAAATACAATAAACTGAATATAACTAACTAGAAACTAAATGGCTAAACTCAATGGAAAACAGTTAGTTGGGAGTCAAGCGTGCCCCCTCCTGTGGTGCACCAGTAATGGCCTTATTTACAAAACAAAAGCGCCTGTTAACAGCTCATTATAGGATGTTAGCTAAAATCCTTCAGGTCACTCGACCCGTCTCTGGGTTCCAAAGGTAGAAATGTTAAATGACCCTTCTCTGGGACTTCTAGTGCTAGAGCAATGTGGATATCCTAACTGGGCCTTCCTGAAAGCAGAGAAGAAACCCAAACAGGACTCCAGTCAGCCATCAGGTGAAAAGGAGGAACCCAGACCCAGACCAGTGGTCATTCCATATGTTGAGGGAGTATCAGAGAAACTGAGACGTTATTTTCTAAACATAACGTCCCAGTGGCTTTTAAACCCCAAAATACATTAAAGACTGGTTCATCCCAAAGATCCAGTCCCCCGGCACAAACAGAGTAATGTTGTGTATGTTGTTCAGTGCCAGGGGGGCTGTGATCAGTCTTACATCGGGGAAACTAAACAGCCACTGGCCAAAAGGATGGACCAGCACAGAAGATCAACATCATCAGGCCAGGACTCTGCGGTCTACACTCATCTCCAGGTCAGAGGTCACTCTTTCAGGGATGAAGATGTTCACATCCTGGACAGAGAGGAACGATGGTTTGAGAGAGGAGTAAAGGAGGCCATCTTTGTGAAAAGAAACTGTCCATCATTAAACAGGGGTGGAGCCTCCTGGTTCAACTGTCCCCCTCTTACAATGCTGTGATTGCTAGTATCACTCAGCCCTCTGTGAACAGTAAACAGCCATCAGGTGCTAATGATCCATTGTTAGGCTGATGGTCCTTCTTGAGCATGTGATCAGCTGGTTCTGGTTGTCAGCAGCAAAACTGGTTGATCCACTCTGAGACGGTGCTATTTAAGAGACTGAGCTGAATACAGCACCTCAGACTGAGGAAGTCTCTCGGATGAGAGACGAAACGTTTCTACATTTTTTTGTTGATTTTGCTTTGTTTTGTTTTTTTGAATGTCCAGAGGACCAGATTTAACTTTTTTAGATAAAGGATTTTGATGTCTTTAATTATTAAAAAGGGTTTTCTTTACAACAAAAAAAATTAAAAGCTTACAGTTGAGTTGAAACTTTTGCTTCTAGTGTAAAAGCCAAACATTGGGTTCAAGATTGTCTACAAGTTATATTTTTATACAGATTTGTTTATTACTTTTAAGACCTTTGTCATTGTGGTAACAGAAATGAAAAATTTCAGTAGATAAACTTGTCTGAGCCAGTGTATGTTTAACCGTTCTTTAAATTAGTTATAATCTCTTGCAAGTTCTGGCAAATGTCAGTGATGACACAGCTAATTTCCCCTCAGTCATTGAGGATAAAACAAATCAATAAAAAAATCAACACTGAATTTGGAAAATGAGCTAAATGAGACTGGTTGTTAAAATAAAAAGGTGGAGTGCTCTACAAGTTGGAGTCCAGTATATACACTAAGCACAGGAGTTAAAATATCTGGGATGATTTTTCACAAGTGATGTTGAGGTGGAGAGGAGGTTGCTTCGGTCTGTCATGGTGAAGAATGAGCTGAGCTGAAAGGCAAAGCTCTCAGTCCATTACAGTCATGAGGTATGGCTCAGTTGCCACAGCAAACTAAGTCACATGAAGTCTTGGCAATTGTTTTCACACCAGATGCCCTTCCTGATGCAACCACCGAGCTACCACAGCCGTCTGTGTGAAGCAGAGTGGCTGTCTAGGGTGTCCAGGGGAGCAGATGGTAGAGGTTATGGGCCTTGCTCAAGCACCCAGAGTGGGGCAACTGAGTTTGGAGGCTGGTGTGGGTGTTTCACCTTTCCCACCCACATTTTGATGTTATCAGTACTGGGAGTTGAACCTGCGATTTTCTGATCACAGAGCCACCTGCTTTAACCTCTACACCACCACTCGTCTTCTTTGATATATATTGTCCATCAAAAGTCTTTGGAATTGCTTTTTGTCTGGCCTGTCACCTACGACCAATCTGCCTTGGGAGACCCTACCAGTGCCATTTATAATTGTCCTAGACAGCAGAGCTCCTAGGATCATTCAGGTGCTCAAACTCCTCCACTACAATAAGGTGGTGATTCAAGGGGTAGCAGAAGTAAACTAGAAAATAAACTACACACTATGAATGTCTGTCCAAAAAAACTTTGAACCTGAATATAAATCTGTTTTTCCAGATTTGCTGCTCAGTAGCTTAGCATATAAAAGCAATAAAAAGTATTCTTTTTGTTTTCATTGACGTCTATGTTTTCCCTGAACCTCTCTCGATGAGTAGATCAAGTGCAACCAGCATCGCATGAATCATAATGCCACTAAATACTGAATGACGCAAGTGTCAGAAGTAGTGCTGAATGAACTGGGTGGTGGTTCTTGAGCATTCTCTCACGTTCAGCTGTAAGCAGACGAGGTGTTTTGATTTTTACTATTTAACTTTGACTAATTGTAATTGCTCCTTCAACATTATTAACACTAACTTTTTTCTTCTTTCACAGTTTAGTGCTCTAAATATACCCCTGGTTGCCTTGGAAACTAAGTGGTGCAAGTAACACTCAAGCATATCTAAATTTATATGTTGTTTTAATCTAGTTTGAAAATCAGCCATATTGTGAGATAGAACATCTTGTGACAGCGAAGGTAAAACTTCAGTCTGCTTACCAAAAATATCAGGACATTTGATTTTTGTCTTTTATTGCAAATTTGTCTATAAATCGCGCTGATAACTCAATATTATTTAAAGTACATAATTCAAAGTGATTGCTTTAAAAATCTATGTATTGTGTAAATAATTAGTATTTTCTGAAATGAAATTTTACGAACCCGGACACCCTGCAGTTACACACAAGGAAAACGTTTTCTTATCCCTTTTTCTATCAGCATTCCACTTTATTCAAAAATAGCATTTAAAACACAACCTAAAGTGCTAATAAAGCAAAGCAGACAAAATAAATGGCATGACAATATAACAAAATCAATAACATAACACATGAGGCAACTGACAATGATAAAAACTATTAAGTAGTAAATTTAAATCTGTACATACAAATATAATCCTATACATACAACATCATACATTATTACTACTATTTGCAACAAATACAAATAAAAATATTTCAATAATGTTTAGCTTAGTTTTGAATGCAGAGAGGGAGCTAGCCTTGATACAGGAAGCCAACGGAGTCAGAAAACTTTCAGCTCAGCCTCCAAATGTGGTTTATAAAGTTCTGCAGATAACTAGAAGACTTTGGTTCTGAGAGACAAAAGTTCTTGTTGGGTGATGAGGGACAATGAGCTGGACCTGAGGGTTTCCAAATAAGAGTGGAGGTGTTGGGTGTGACCCCCAAAAATCTCCCAAAGTGCGAGAAAATAGGAAGTTTTTCATGCAGGCGAACCATAAACCCAGCTCTGCTGCTCAACCCACGGATGCATTCTCCAAACTGGTGAGCCTTTTCAGGAGAAATAAACACACTCGCCAACAAGTTAGGACTGATTGTAACAACAAAACAATAATCAAGCATACACAGATTTACGTACTTCCTGTGCTGTTTGGAAACATTTTTAAACATTTCTTTTGATACACCACGATTTATTTTGCTCTTTCCCCCCCAAAAAAAACAATCAATGTGATACCTAAAAGACTTACAAAGTATATTGTGGTAAAAATAATCATTTTTAATATTAAAAATACTTTTTGTATTGAACGCTTTTTGAATCATTTTTAATAGTAAAATCTTTAGGTTCTGAATAATAAATCTACCACACTGTTTGTTTTGTGTTTTGTTCACGATAAAGACACTTTTAAACTAAAACCCACATATCATAGTAGATAATTACCAATAAGTTTTGTGCTATTCAAAACGAGCTCGTTTAGACAGTTTTGTGTTGTCAAATACTGTAATACTGTACTGTAAATAGTCTGCCATTCTCAATGTTCCAATACATATTGTACATTATTATTGATATTGTTTATCTTATTTCTTATATATTGTGTTGTTTATTAACATTTAGGAACTTTTGTGTGAAATCTTGAAATCTTTTAATCTTTTTATCTGTTGCTGCTGTTGCTGCTGATACACTGGAATATCCCATCCGTGGGACAATAAAGGCTGTTTCTATTCTATTCTATTCTAAATACAAAAGAATTGTTTTGTTTTTTTGTTTTTTTACTTGATTATGAAGTAAATGTTAAAACAGAAACTTCAAGAAATTGCTGTTATCTATGGCTGCAAATTGCCAATCACCATGGCAACAGTATGGCTTGTGTAACAGTAAATGTAAGGTGATGCTATTATTGCACTCTCAAATCAATAATAAATTGACTCTGTGGTACGTAACAAAAAACTTATGATGTAGAATCACGTCTGTAAATTCAGCTGGACACATGAGCTCTGTCTGATTTCAAACCTGTGAGTGGATGATGGATGTTAAAATTAAAAACCAGTCTATGTCTCACAATTAATTCAATTTTCAATTCAGTTTATTTCTAAAGTTCCAAGTCACAACAGAATCGTCTCAGGGACTGAACAGAAACATTCATATATAAAATAATAATTGAACATTATTTATCTGAGGAGCAGCTTTGAGTTGAACTCCATCACTGAACTCTCATCTTGAACAAGCATGAAGGCGACAGTGGAAAGAAAAACCCCCTCATGAGGAAGAAACCTTTAGCAGAACCAGGATCAGGACAAGCGGCCAAAATTATTGATTACATCTCTGAATGAACATACTGTATGGGGACGAGACTGTGAAATATGTATAATTTTTAATGTTGAGATTTGATTTACACAAGTTTGAATCCAGCATTATAGTGTTTGGTTCTTCAGTGGATCAGAAGTTACAAATAAATATATTTATAAAAATATTTAAAAAAAACAGGAAAATATCATGATTTTCAGATAAATTTAGCAATAAAAGACCGACAATTGTCTTTTTTTGTGTGTTCAAGTTCAAGTTTGTCATTTGCCTCACGCGGTACATAAGGTGGAACGAAATTATGTACTCAGTGTGTAGAGGTTGGCTCCTCTACCCCTCCCTTCTCTGTTGTTTGCTCTC
>NC_056499.1:920637-925168 GCF_014905685.2 Nematolebias whitei
CTCCTGGAACGACAACGACACTGGATCCCTCCTGATTTGAGTCTTACCAGCTTCACCAGTACCAATAAATATAATTGTCTTTTATACCTCAGATTGTTTTTGTCACTGCTTCAAACCGTTCGCTTTTGACAACACCCACAAACCCTAACAGTTTGTTCTGGCCAAAATATGTCAAAGAACGGTTCGAATGCTGACCAGGTCACCCTTGAGGAGAGGGTAAGGAGAAATGAAGTTCTCTTACAGGAACTAATCGCTCAACACAAGACTACACAGTCAAATCTGGAAACGGTGGGTGGAATGATTCAGTCCATCGGCAATAGAATGGGAACACTAACTCCACCCACGCCGGCCGTCTCACCACCATTAGCGCCGCCAGCACAAAGCACCGCCCGCTCGGAACAACCCCGTGAGCCGGAGATTCGGCCAGCCACAGTTTTTCAAGGTAATCCGGAACAATTCAATGGTTTCCTCCTCCAATGTGAACTAGCATTTGCCCGTTCTCCTTCTCTGTTTCCAAACTCTGCATCCATGATCACTTATATCATTACTTCGTTGAGAGGTGTGCCTCTTGATTGGGCTCATGCCTACCTCCAGTCTCACCCTGTGGTCTCACAATCATTTAGCGACTTTATTAAGGATTTCAAGTGTGTGTTTCATGTCCCTGTCCACCAGGAGGAGACGTCCCGCCGTCTGTTGGCTATGAAGCAGGGTCAAGCTACCGTGGCTGAATACGCCATCCTTTTCCGGGTTGCGGTGGAGAAAACCAGGTGGGATGAGGTGGCACTAAAGGGAGCATTCTCTAATTCACTTTCTGATCAAATAAAGGATCAACTGGCGCTTAGAGATGAGCCAGAGAAGTTGGATGATCTCATCAGCTTGGCGATCAAGATTGATAATCGCCTTCGGGAAAGGCGGGGCCAAGCAGAACCGATGGCTTCCGGGTCAGTTTTTCCTCTAGCGTCTTCCGCTATCAAAGAACCCACGTCACAACCAGGTACCACTCACTATGACTCCGAGCCTGAACCCATGCAGATCGGACGAACCCGACTCACGTTGCAGGAGAGGCAACGACGATTAGCAGCACGTGAATGCTTCTACTGTGGGAAGAGAGGACATTTTGTGCGATCTTGCCCTAACAAGTTAAACTCCAGCACTCACCAGCCATTCAGGGGATCCTGGTGAGTGAAGCCCGTTGTGCCCCTGATTCACGTTTTTGTCTTCCTGCCAGAATTATTCTTCAGCAAAGACACTATTCCATTGAGGCCCTCATTGACTGTGGAGCAGAGAAAAACCTTATTTCTCAGGATTTGGTAGAAGAGCTTCAAATTCCTACCAGAAATCTTCCATACCCCATTCCGGTGGCTGGAGTCACTGGAAAGAACATCACCAGTATCACCCAGGAAGTAACTGAATTACCATTCATCATCTCTGGAAACCACAGAGAACTGGGTGAGTTCATGGTTTTTCATTCTCCCTCACCACAGTTTATTTTAGGCTACCCATGGTTGGTAAAACACAACCCCATCATTGATTGGCAGAAGAAAAGAATTGGTGTTTGGAGCGAATATTGTTTAAGGAACTGTTTAAGGTCTGCTGGTTTTCTGTCAGAGACAATAAAGGAGGTGACCTCCTCTCCACCTGATTTATCGAAGATACCCAAGTTGTACCATGATTTAGCGCCCGTATTTTGTAAGAATAAAGCGTTATCTTTACCTCCACATCGCCCATACGACTGCTCAATTGAACTGTTGCCGGGAGCTCCTCTCCCTTCGAGTCGCCTGTATAACCTCTCTCAGAGCGAAAAAGAAACCATGCAAAATTATTTAGATGAATCATTACAATCTGGCATCATTCGCCCCTCAACGTCTCCATTAGGGGCAGGATTTTTCTTTGTAGATAAGAAGGATGGTTCACTCCGCCCGTGTATTGACTACCGAGGTCTAAATGCTATAACCATAAAGAACAAATACCCACTTCCGTTAATCAACTCAGTACAAGAACAACTTCTTTCTGCCACTGTTTTTTCAAAGTTGGATTTAAGAAACGCTTATCACCTTTTGAGGATCAAGGAAGGAGATGAGTGGAAAACAGCATTTAAGACCCCTTTTGGACATTTTGAATATTTAGTCATGCCATTCGGACTCACTAATGCTCCTGCAATTTTTCAGACTCTCATCAGCGACATTCTCCAAGATCTGATCAATAAATTTGTGTTTGTGTATCTAGATGACGTTCTGATTTATTCTACCGACATCCAGACCCACCAGACCCATGTTCGCACTGTACTACAACGATTGTATGAAAACCGACTTTACGTCAAAGCTGAAAAGTGTGAATTCCACGTAACTTCTGTCTCTTTCCTTGGTTTTATCTTTAACGAGGGACACTACCACACTGACCCTGAGAAGGTCCGAGCAGTACTGAAGTGGCCAACACCTACGGACAGAAAGCAACTTCAGAGATTCCTGGGGTTTGCAAACTTCTACCGTCGTTTTATCCGGAACTACAGTCAGACGTCAGCCCCCCTCACCCAACTTACATCCACGAATCACAAATTCAACTGGACCCCCGAAGCCGATCAAGCCTTCTGTGAGTTAAAGCAACGTTTTTGCTCTGCACCCATTCTCCATCATCCAGACCCCCAAAGACAGTTCATTGTTGAGGTAGATGCATCGGATATTGGTGCTGGGGCAGTACTCTCTCAAAGGGATCCCCACGATAATAAAACTCACCCATGTGCTTTCTTTTCAAGACGTTTCTCTCCAGCTGAACAGAACTACGGCGTCGGAAACCGTGAGTTGTTGGCCATAAAACTAGCCCTCGAGGAATGGAGACACTGGTTGGAGGGGGCCAATATTCCATTTATCATTTGGACCGATCACAAGAACCTAGCATATTTACAAGACGCCAAGCGCCTTAACCCCCATCAGGCCCGGTGGGCGTTGTTCTTCATGAGATTCAGGTTCACCATCACTTATCGCCCTGGTTCCAAGAATGTTAAGCCAGATGCTTTATCTCAACAATTCTCCATTTTGACCGAAATAAGGGAGACTCTGGGATCTTGCCACAAGCCTGTGTGGTCCGAGCTGTCACCTGGCCCATTGAACAAGAGATCAAGAAGGCCCAAGTTCAGCAACCTGATCCTGGGGGGGGACCACCTGGCACCATCTTTGTCCCAGGGAGCGTCATCCACAAGGTTTTGGATTGGGTTCATTCTCATCACTTCACCTGTCATCCCGGCATCAACCAAATGATCGAATTCACCAGGAAACATTTCTGGTCGAAGACATTATCCTATGACATAAAGGAATTTGTCAAGGCCTGCTCCACATGTTCCCGAAATAAAAACAACAATCAACCACCGGCGGGTCTACTTCATCCATTACCAGTTCCAGACAGACCGTGGGCAAACATCGCCTTGGACTTCGTGACGGGTTTGCCACCTTCAGATGGGAAGTCCGTAGTCCTCACTGTTGTGGACCGATTTTCTAAAGCTGCCCACTTCATAGCACTCGCAAAACTCCCTTCGGCTTTTGAGACAGCCCAGATTCTATTACAAGAGGTTTTCAGGATTCACGGCTTACCCACAGACATTGTATCGGACAGAGGCCCACAATTCGTATCCCAATTATGGAAGGAGTTCTGTAAGTCCACCGGGGCCACTGTAAGTTTGTCTTCCGGATACCATCCACAATCAAACGGACAGTCTGAGAGGTGCAATCAGGAGTTGGAGGCCGTCCTTAGGTGCGTGTCTGAGAAGAACCCATCTGACTGGTCAAAACACCTACTTTGGGTGGAATATGCGCACAATACCCTAACCTCATCTGCTACTGGCCTGACACCCTTCGAGGTTTCCCTCGGATACACGCCCCCCCTATTTCCTCTGTTGGAAACTGAAATCCTGGTTCCATCAGTCAAGGACCACATGAACCGATGGAAGACAGTTTGGATTCAAGCTAGAGAGGCACTGACAAGGACTGCCGGACGGAACAAGGAATCGGCTGACAGACGTCGCTCCAAAGCCCCGGACTACAAGGTGGGCCAATCAGTATGGCTCTCCACCGTCTAAAGGACACCTCTCGCAAGATGGCCCCCAGGTACATTGGTCCTTACACTATCGACAAGATCATAAACCCCTCTGCAGTCAGGCTCAAGTTACCAACATCCATGAAGATCCATCCAACTTTCCACGTTTCTAATCTAAAACCAGTTTCAGTCAGCCCACTCAACCCTCCCACCAACTCCCCCCCAACCCCCCTATTGATTGACAACCAACCGGCATATAGGGTCAACCGTATCCTGGATTCAAGAAGGCGGGGTAGAGGTTTCCAGTTCCTGGTCCATTGGGAGGGTTATGGACCTGAAGACAGGTCATGGATCCCAAGATCTTTCATCCTTGACCCCAGTTTGATAGAGACATTTTTTCGAGACCATCCAGAAAAACGGATGATGTCATCGTCCTGAGACGATCGTTGGGGGGAGGTACTGTAGAGGTTGGCTCCTCTACCCCTCCCTTCTCTGTTGTTTGCTC
>NC_056499.1:925268-929455 GCF_014905685.2 Nematolebias whitei
ACACACACAAATATATATGTACACACATATATGTGTGTATATATATATATACATATATACACACACATATATATATATATATATATATATCACATATTTGTATATATATATCACATATATGTATATACACGCAAATATGTACACATATATGTTTGTATATATATATATATATATATTCATATATGTATTTATATATGTATATATACAGTATATACACACATATGAATGTATATACATATATATGTATTTATTTATATACATATATATTTATTTATTATTATTATATATTTATAGATATAAATATATATATATATATATATATGTATTTAAATATATATATCTATTTATATCTGTAAATATATATATATATATGTATATAAATTAAATCTCTGATGAACCAGATTCTACAAAAACATCTAGATTTAAATTTTTATAGGTTTTCATCATTTGATGTATTTGCACTCATTGGGTCTACTTTTAATGTTCATTTTAAATGTGTGGTTTTCTTTCTTGTTCACATATATACATTTTATTTTTAGCTTTGCTTTAAAGTTCATGTTTTGTGATTTGTACATTTGTAGGTTAAAATAAAGTTGAACTGAAGGTCGTCTCTTTTCTTTAAACGTTTGAGGGAAATATTCCTGAGATCCAATAGTTTTGTGTCTTTCTATGATTTTCATCTGAGTTAACAGTCATTAAAGTGAAAACAGGATTTCATGATGAAGCTGGCACCGTTTATTTATTTATTTTTTTAATCTTCAACGCTCTGCTGGTCTCACACGATCCTCTCCTCCGGAGCCAGGATGGGCAGGCTCATCTTTCCAGCTCCGAGCTCAGCTGGTGACTCGCAGAGGCCGTTCCAAGACCCCAGCCGCGCGTAATCATGAAGGCCCGACCCGCGCAGACAGGCGGACAGAGACGGGTTTGCGACGAACGGTGGAAGCGATTTTAAAAAACATTTTACGTGTAAAAAAATAATAGTGATTTTTAAATCGCTTCAGCAATTTTTTAAAACATTTTTTGTATAAAAACAAAATATTATTATATTTAAAAATCGCTTCCACCGTCCGTCCCAGACTGTCCAGTCCGCCTGTCGGGATTCAGCCTTCATGATTATGCGCGGCCAGGGTCTGGCAACGTCCTTCTGCGAGTCCCCATCTCCAGCTTTGCAGTGACCAGCGGAGCTCTGAGCACACAAGGCTGGTATCCAGAACCTGAGCCTCCGAGTCGGCACATCGAAGGATCTTCCGCGGTGACCAGCTGAATTTGGAGCTGGGGAGATGACGCCCTGCCCGGCCTGGCGCTCTGAGGCTCCGGAGGGAGGATCAGGGTACACCAGCAGAGCTCCATCCAGCTTGCTCTGAATTATGTTGTCGTCCACCAAGCACAAAAAATGCCAGCACATCAGCATTAGACCAAGATATTGTTAGTATTGTTTTAAAAATCTTTAAAATAAGTCCAGCTGCTGCTCCAGTCCGAGAAATAGCAAATGGCGGATCATTGTTTTGAAAAGTTTCTGAAGGATCCAGTGACTCCGCCCCAACTCCGCCCCCGACCAATCAGTGACCGACAGTGTTCTGACGTCACGTTTTAGTACCTCTTCGTTCAGGTTAGAACCACAGAGCCAAGGGTACTGAAAATAGTAACAGGTGCTAAGTACCGGTACTAATGGAAAAGCCACAGAACCGGGCCAAGTAGGGTCCAGTCGGCCCATACCGGTACTAATGGAAAAGGGGCATAATACAGGCCTCTAACTGTTCAATCGTCTTGGGTCTTCTTTGTCACACCTTCATCTTTATGATGCGCCAAATGTTCTCTATAGGTGAAAGATCTGGACTGCAGGCTGGCCATTTCATACCATACCATACCATACCAATTTATTTATATAGCACTTTAAACAGTGACAAAGCACACCAAAGTGCTGTACAGGGACAAACAGAGCAAGCACATAGCAACAGATTACATAACAGGACACCAAAAAGTAGAAACCAATAAAAACAATAATGGATAACAACAACAACCGCAACATGACTAACACAGTGTGATGCACACAGACTCAGCACAGATCACACAGTGCAGAAAGCCAGGGAATAAAAGTGTGTTTTTAAGAGAGATTTAAAAACTGTGAGGGAGGGGGCCTGTCTAACCAGCAGAGGTAACTCATTCCAAAGTCTTGGGCCTGCTACAGAGAAGGCCTTGTCACCTCTGCGCTTGAGACGGGTTCCTGGGACTGTTAGGAGCAACTGGTCTGCTGGTCTGAGAGAACGTGGTGGGACATACGGCTGGAGCAGATCAGTAAGATAGGAGGGGGCAGAGCTGTTTTGTGATTTATAGACATACAAGAGTAATTTGAATTTGATTTGAAGGTGAACCGGAAGCCAGTGTAGGGAGGCCAAAACAGGTGTAATGTGCTCTCTTTTGCTTGTGCTGGTCAAAAACCGGGCTGCTGCATTTTGGACCAGTTGGAGTCTAGCTATGGAGGTCTGACTGATACCAAAAAGGAGTGAGTTGCAATAGTCGAGCCTGGATGTAATGAATGCATGAATTACTGTCTCCAGGTTATTTTTGGACAATATGGGCTTCAGCTTAGACAGTCGCCTCAGCTGGAAAAAGCAGGATTTAACAATCATATTTACATGATTGTTGAGTTTCAGAGAAGGGTCAAGTATCACTCCTAGATTAGTGACTCTTTGTTTCACTAACGGTGACAGAACGGATAGGTCGATGCAGTGGTTGGTGATTGTGTCATTGGGAGGAAACAGCATAACTTCAGATTTCTTCTCGTTGAAACTCAAGAAATTTAAAGCCATCCAATCTCTGATGTCAGCCAGGCAGTCCAGTAACGGTTGAATAGAGCGAGTACCGTTGAGTCTGAGGGGGAAGTAGATTTGGCAGTCGTCTGCGTAGAAATGAAAAGGTATGTTATGTTTCCTGAAAATAGCACCTAGTGGCAGCAGGTATAAAGAAAATAAAAGAGGACCAAGGATGGACCCTTGCGGTACCCCCCATTTAAGCGCTGCCGAGGCTGAACTAAAATCTTTGATGGAGACACAAAAGGACCTGTCAGCGAGGACCTAAACCATTCGAGGGCTGACCCAGTGATGCCCACCCACTGCTCTAACCTCACAATGAGGATCTCGTGGTCGATTGTATCAAGGCAGGACCCCGTCGTAAATACCCTCCGTCCACCCACTTGTCCATGAGCTTTATTACTTGAAAAACAAGTGAGGTGATGCATTCCTGTTTGTTGTGTGGCTTCATCTAGGCGTAAGAAAGGTCACTATCAATAAACTGGGTTTCCACATCCAAATCCAAGATGGCCACCACATATATATTTATATAAATATATATACACATACATCTTCTGATACAGGACGTAAACCCTACCACTTGAATATTTTGCACCAAAACATCCAGAAAAACACTCATGTTAAAAACTGCGAACACTCACTATTCAAACCCCTCAGCAACAGGGCACATGGGTGGACCTCTAGTTGGAGATGTATTTTGTTTGAATCTACACAACTATTTTAGAGGGTTTGGTGCCTTTTAGAACTGATGACAGCGGCTTTGTAAAGTTTCCCTGCACCAACTCTTACAGCAAGAGGTGACGTGCACAATAAGCTGATGTCAGAGCACACAACTCAAAGGTCTGAAGGTTAGAGATTCATGAGTCTAACAGCCTCAGGGTAGAAGCTGTTCCTCAGTCTAGTGGTTCTACACTTATTGCTCCTCAACCTCCTTCATGAGGGGAGTGGGGCAAAAAGTGTGTGTGCTGAGTGAGTGTGGTCCTTCATGATGCAGGTGGCCCTCTTCCTGCATCTGGAGGTGTAGATGTCTGTGATGGTGGGGAGACTGACTCCAACATCTTCTGTGCAGCCTTCACCACTCTCTGCAAAGCTTTTCTTTCTGCAGCTGTGCAGCCTCCATGCCACACGTTGATGCTGGAGCACAGGATGCTCTCCACTGCACACCTGTAGAAGGAGGTGAGGACTGAGCTTCCAGACCAGCTCGTCTCAGCCGCCTGAGGAAGTAGAGTCTCTGATGATCTTTCTTCATCAGGCTGGTGGTGTTGCTGCTCCAGCTGAGGTTGTTGTTCAGGTGTACACCCAAGTACTTGTAGCCGGAGACCACTTCCACCACAGATCCTCCCATGTCCGGGGTGGGGTGTGGGGTGTGTGTGTGTG
>NC_056499.1:929555-929836 GCF_014905685.2 Nematolebias whitei
CACCAGTTTTCCAGGTGTTCCACCTCCTGCCTGTAGCTGGACTCATCATTGTTTGTGATGCATCCCACCATCGCTGTATCATCTGCAAACTTTATAATGTGACAGTCTGGATGGGTAGCTGCACAATCATACATGAGCAGAGTGAACAGGAGGGGGCTCAACACACATCCCTGAATGGAGCCAGTGCTGAGGGTTATGGTGGAGAAGTTGTGGATCCTCACTGACTGTGGTCTAGTAATGACTAGCGGAACCCAGATTGGTACAAGACCAGAACGAAGCAG
>NC_056499.1:929936-932296 GCF_014905685.2 Nematolebias whitei
AGCAGACTCAGATCTTTAAAAGTAAGAAACAGTGTTTATTATATACAGTGTAGGGGGTTTATATACATATATGGCAGTCCTCCGGCGATCAGATGTAGGCGTCGGGAGCCAGGGTAGAAGGGGATCCACGACGCGCTCCAGAGATAGGGGCCGGGCGGAATGTACAAAGCAGGTCTGGCTGGAGGAAACAGGACGACAGGACTGGCAAACAGAATCCGCTCGACGAGTCTGGCAGATGAGTGGCACGACAGGTCTGGCAGGCAGGTGGTTGATGAGGCAACAAGGATGGAGTCAAACAGGCAGGGTACTGCGGGCATAAAGAACAAGGTAAGAGTATATCGTATACTCACACGTTTAGGCTGGAGGCATAAATACCAATAAAGCTCAATGCTCCAGCGATGAGTCACACAGGACTGCAGCCTTAAATAGAGGTGTTCCTCATCAGGTGGATGACCGTCAGCTGGTGTTAATTAACGGCCATCTTGGAGGAAGGCTGCAGACATTGGGACTCCTACAGTACCCCCACCTCAAGAATCGCCCCCAGGCGACCTGTGGCGTTTCTCAGGGTGGGCTTTGAAAAAGCTGGAGAATTATACCAGAGTCGAGAGATTCCTCGATATATTTCTTCATGGACTCCCTTTCTGGTCCTGATAGATTGTATAGTCGACTGGCTGGTAGCGAGGCCCCAGGGAGGAGGTCGATGGCACAGTCGTACAGGCGATGAGGTGGTAGGGACAGAGCGCTTTGTTTATTAAACACAGGAGCAAGGTCATGATATACAGAAGGAACAGAAGACATGTCAGCTTTTTCTAAAATTTTAGTCTCCACAGGTCGGTTGGAGACTGCAGAGCGTAAACAATGTTTTAAGCAATTATCACTCCATCTTTCTATCCTCCCCAATTTCCAATTGATGCAGGGATTATGTTTCTTTAACCAAGGGTAGCCTAAAATGAGTTGAGTATTGGGAGATTCAAACACATAAAAGTCATTAATTTCATGATGGTTTCCTGAAATGATTAAGTGTAACTCAGTAGTCTTGAGGTTGATCTGGGCTAAAGTCTCACCAGTAACCCCCGCAATAGCAACAGAGGGGATTCTTTGAGTGGGTAAAAATAGTTTTTGGACTAAATTCAGGCTAATTAAATTTTGTTCAGCTCCGGAATCTATCAAGGCTTCGACAGGAAGGCGGTTCTGATTGATCTGAATGAGTGTGGGTAACATGAGTCTGCTGGAGGGAGAAAAAGAGGAAGAGCCCACCAATATCTCCCTTATTGACGGGTGGTCTCGTTTCCCCGGAATGGGCAGTTGGCTATATAGTGACCGGGGTTGCCACAATAAATGCACAAATTTGTATCTCGACGTCTTTGTTTCTCCTCTGTAGACAGACGAGTTCGACCTATCTGCATAGGTTTGGGTTCCGGAGGTTCAGAGAAACGTCTGGTCGAAACTGCAGGTTGACTGGGAGGCGAGCCTGGATATGAGTCTCCCTGGGACTTGTAGTTTCCCAGTGGTGTTCGGTGTAAACGAGGCTCACCTGAAGGCATCGCGGAACCGGAAGTGGTGAAGCGGTGGGAATTGTAGTTCCTTTCTCTTCGCCGTTCCCGGAAGCGTTCGTCTAAAGCTACTGCCAGGTCTATGAGCTCGTCGAAGCTTTCGGGTTCGTCCCGTGCAGCAATCTGGTCCTTGATGGGGTCAGACAGAGAGTGTAAAAAGGTACCTTGCAGTGCTGTTTCATTCCATCTGGTCTGGGCCGCGAGAATGTGGAACTCGAGGGCGTACTCCGCGACAGGTCAACTGCCCTGGCGTAGTCCGAGAAGCCGCTTTACGGCGTTCGGCTCCCGCAGCGGTCGATTGAAAATCTTCAGGAACTCCTTTAACAAGGTATCAAATGAAGCAGTCTCAACGTCATGGAACTGAAAATAAGAATTGGCCCAACGAAGTGCATCACCCTTTAATTGGTCAATGAAATACGTGATCTTAGCTGAGTCAGATGAATAGAGCTGAGGGGCTCCCTTGAAGGCAAGCTTACATTGTAGGATGAATCCTCCACACAGGCTGGGGTCTCCGGAAAAATATTCAGAGGGTTTAATTATTACCTGTTGGTTTGTTGGTGTGACTTCTGGTATTGGGTTGGAGGAGTTGTTTACAAGAGATGTACTAGATTCTGTAGAAGAAGAAGAGGGTCTTTGGTTTAGAGAAAAAAACATACCTCCAAGTTCTCTTAGATTCTCCTGGATTTCTTGCTGTTGGGTTAGAACTTGTTGAAGTATCCCCTCTATTCTGGTATTTCGTTCCATCTGCGAAGAGGACGAGGTCTGCTCGTCTCTGGTCTCGTTCTGGGTCTGTTTTGGCTGGAGCAT
>NC_056499.1:932396-942521 GCF_014905685.2 Nematolebias whitei
AAGAACTACTTAGCTTCATGTTCCTGTGACCTACTGGCTGGCTGACTTCAAGCTCCTCATCGGTTCCCTGCATGACAGCAGCAGTTCCTACACCACCATTACTCCTGTGTGCCTCACCTGGTTCCTGGATCTCCTATCCCCGAGTCCTTGTCTTCACCTCCTCTCCTGGTTCTCCACACCTACGCCCTGGCTCCCTTGGTTGCTCTGTAAATATATATTTCCTCGTGTAAATACTCACCTGGTCGCACCGTGGATTATTGGATCCTGGTCCTGTCTCCTGGTTCTCACGCTCCTGGAACGACAACGACACTGGATCCCTCCTGATTTGAGTCTTACCAGCTTCACCAGTACCAATAAATATAATTGTCTTTTATACCTCAGATTGTTTTTGTCACTGCTTCAAACCGTTCGCTTTTGACAACACCCACAAACCCTAACACTCAGTGTCCCAGTTACATTCAAAAATAGCAAAAAATTTAAGTATAAAAATAAACTGTATACAAGAATAAGGGTTTTAAGCTTAATCACCCAGGTAAACAACAAAAAAGGTTAAATGGTGTCATTTCTTTAAGTGAAGAATTATTTTGTCCCCCATCCAGAGGACTTCCTCAATCTACGGCCTGCCAACCAGATCTGTCCCATAGGTAGCCTTCACTACTTTGTTTCAAGACATCCTCCTATAGGAATCTCAGAAGCAGGCTTTTAACACGTGCAAAACACACCCACCCATCCATGAGTGGGTGGATGGATTAATTTATCCAGGAGAGATTCAGGGTAGTCACTTTTCCTCCACATAAAAAAAAACCAAACAGTTGAGGTGGTAAGGATGCCCCTCGGATGACTCTCTAGGGTGGTGTTCTGGATGTGTACAATTAGCAGGAGACCCCCAGGAAAGGCCCAGGAATCTGAAAAGACTACGTCTCTTGGTGGGCCTGGAAACACCTTGGGGTCCTCCCAGAATAGATGAAAGAGGTGGCTGTGGAAAGAGATGTCTGGTCCTCCCTGTTCAAGCTGCTGCCCACGAGACCTGACTTTTTTTTTCTGAATGGATGATTTCAAGACCTTACTTCTGAACAAGAGGAAGATGATGGATGGATGGATGGATGGATGGATGAAAGGATGGATGGGTTGGTGGATGGATGAAGGGATGGATAGATGATGGCTGAAGGGATGGATGGATGAAGGGATGGATGGATTGAAGGATGAAGGAAGGGACAGCTGGTTTGATGGAAGAAAGGATTAAGGGTTGGATGGATTGATGGATGGATGAAGATATGGATGAGATGAATGAATGCATACAGAGATTGATGGATGAAGGGATGAATGGTTTGATGGATGGATGATGGGATGGATTGGTTAATGAAAGGATGGATGGGTTGATAGATGGATGAAGGGATGGATGGATACATTGATGGGATGGATGGGTTGATGAAAGAATGGATGGGTTGATAAATGGATGAAGGGATGCATGGATACATGGATGGATGGATGGGTGGACAGATGGGTTGATGGATGAAGGGATGGATGGATAAGTGGATGGATGAATGGACAGATGGATGATAAAGGGATGGATGGGTTGATGGATGGACAGATGGGTTGATGGACAGATGGATGGGTTGATGGATGAATGAAGGGATGGACAGGTTGATGGATGGATGGGTTGATAGATGGATGGGTTGATGATGGCTGGATGGATGAAGGGATGGATGGGCTGATGGATGGATGGGCTGATGGATGGATTGATGGATGGATGGATGGACAGATGGGTTGATGGATGGCTGGATGGATGAAGGGATAGATGGGTTGATGGATGGATGGATGTGTTCATGGATGGATGGATGAATGAAGGGATGTATGGATGAAGGAATGGATGGATGAAAGGATGGATGGGTTTATGGATTGTTTTTCTACCCAGTGAGATTACCACTTGAGTTATGGCAAAACCCCCATTGCAGCCTCTCCTCTAAGGGGTATATCAGACTAATCTAGCACTTGAGCTTCACCCAGAATGACGTTAGATTGGTTCTGTTTAAGGCTGTGTTAGAGGTGATTCACCCAGACTGTTCACGACCATCAGTTGCGAGCCACACCCTTATCTCACCCCGAGACTCGTCCAACCTAGTAGTCGGGGTTGGAACGTTGATCAAGGGGAAACTGGCATTTTTAGGCCGCTCACCTCCTATTCTAGAACTGCAATTGTTACTGATCTGGTAGTTTTCAGAATCTAGGTACAAGATTCCAGGGTGTTGTTTGAACCAAGCTGCGAAACCTTTAAAAACCAGCTTTTTCTGATGAAACTGTACCAAGTTTTCCAACTTTTTGAACCCTAAGTGTAGAAATGATAGTCCAGAATTTTACATTTTATGCTTTGCTTTAATCAAGGATTTGCAGGGATACAGCATTATCAGCACATTATAATTGATTACATTTGATCATTTAAAAAATTCTAATGACAGAGAGATCATGCCTGGTTCCAGGGACTGTCTCATTGGTTTATGTGACATTCAGGGTCCTAGGGTGTCCACAAGGCATGGCTCCCCTGACTCCGATGAGCCAGGTTGGATAGTCCTTTCTCCTAACTCTGGAATTGGTATGGTATGGTATATAGTTTATTCATTTAAAAAAAGTACAAAACAATTCCATAATAATATAAAAAAGGATACAAAAGATTTAAAATGAAAGGCAGCAGAAAGAAGAAAAAATCTCATTATATCTGCCCCTTTTTTCAAACAATTATTTCAGACATAATAATCTTCAAGTAACAGAACAAAATGAATAACTCTTTCTAATTTTTCTAATTCTAATACAAAACACACACTAAGCTACTTCATATATACTTTTTTAACAATTCAGCTTTGATCTTTTTCTTAAATGTACACATTGACTTGGCATTTTTAACATCACTCTCTAGACCATTCCACAATCCAACTCCTTGGATTGAGGTAGACCTTCCCTTCAGACTAGTTCTGAATTTTGGTTTGACAAATATCTCTATCCCCTTAAGATTATAACAACTTTGTCTTTTAATAAAATTTCTTTGGATATTTAATGGTAATGTGTTATTTTGAGCCCTATACATAACTGATAAAATACTATAATCTACCAAATCATGGAACTTTAATAACTTCAGTTGATAAAATAATGTGCTTGATGGGTGACTGTAATGCTTTCTGGTGATAATTCTTACAGCTCTTTTCTGTAAAATAAAAATAGGTTTTGTAAATGTTTTAACGCTTTCCCCCAAACATCAATGCAATAGATTAAATGTGGAACAATGATTGTGTTATACAACATGTACAGAGCTTTATCATTTAATAATTCCCTGACTTTGTATAGTACTGCAATAGATATAGATATTTTTGTTCTTACAGAATTTATGTGATTTTTCCATGTTAGCTGTTCATCAATGATTACACCCAAAAATTTCATCTCATTAACTCTACAAATCTCAACACCCTCAATTTTAAATGGATCATCAACAGTTCTCTTTTTGTTACTAAATATCATGTATTTAGTTTTATCTAAATTTAATGATAATTTATTAAGTTTAAACCAAGTTTGTATTTTATCAAATTCTGTCTTCATCAATTCCAACATCCGTTTTACATCTTTACCCAAACAAAAAAATGTGGTGTCATCTGCAAAAAGGACACATTTGAGGAGTCCTGATACATTCACTGTCATTCACATATAAAATAAATAACTTTGGTCCAAGTACAGAGCCTTGAGGAACTCCACAAGTGATATTGCACAGGTCAGATCTTACACCATTTATTTGTACAAACTGTTTCCTATCTTTTAAATAGCTAGATACCCAGTGTAATGCTGGTCCTCTTATACCATATTTATTTAATTTTTCAAGGAGAATAGTGTGGTCAATAGTATCGAATGCTTTGAACTGTTTTTATAGAGCAGCCTGTTCCTAATACAGTGGACTGTTATGCACTTGGAGCCCCAAGGCAGGTTTAAACCCCTCAAACCTCTAAGTCTGTCTCACAAACCAACCAACCAAGTTTAGCCAAACCTGTTACAAACCACCTTGACAGCACACAGTTTATGCAGTGAGTTTTCAAGAATGCTGGAAGCAGAACAACAATCTCTCACCCTGACTCAACCTCTTAATTTAGAGACACTGTTATTTCATATAAAATTTAGTATTTGGACAATGGGTAGGAGTCGCTCACCATTTCTGCCCGAAGACTTTTGGAAAATGGCACAATAATCTCTCTTCCAGAGCCCTAGAAGAAATCTCCTTTAACTCCCCAAAAGCCGTCCTGATCCTGAGGAATCTGGTCTGGCGTCAGCCCAACTGAACAAAAGGTATTCCTATCTTGAGGAATAAAAATCCTCTTATGAGCTGTTCCAGGTTCCTCTGTGTAGCTCCTGGGGATGCAGCCACATTGTCCTACTCTTTAGACTACCCCAGTCTGTTCAGCCTTGTCTCACTACTGAGCTTAGTTTTTATTAGGCCCGAGCATTAGGCCCGAGCAGCTAAGCGCTGCGCGCTGCGAAGGCCTATTGTTATTGTGTCGTTTCTAATTTTTTTCCGTCAAAGAGCGCTAATTTGGAGGCCTTAACATATCCCAAAACTCACCATATTTGACCCAAAATTGTCCCCCGCGAGAAATTTGAGGTATTTAATGGAACCAAAAGTGGGCGTGGCCAAACTGCTCCACAGCGCCCCCTAACGTGAGATATGACAACTGGTAAGTCCTAGAGAGCTGAAATTTGGTACACATGTACAACCCACCGAATCAAGAAAAAAAGTCTCTTGGAGGTATGCCTTAAACCAAAAAGGAAGTCGGCCATTTTGGGTCAAAGGGTCAATTTTGGCCGTTTTTCACTTTTCGTACACGGCGAATTTGAACTCCTCCTCCTAGGGATTTTGCTCAATCGGTTTCAAACTTTCATCATTTTGCTCAGTAGGCATGGGGGACCAAAAGTTATCTAAACGGTGCAAACCGACGCATGTTGAGGGGGCGGGGCCGGACCTCAAAATTATGCTTCACGCCAAAAATTTCCAAACGCTACAACTTTCACGTTGAAAAACAGAATTGTACCAAATTTGGCACGAGTCATCCCTGTCCCATGCCCGACGATACCCTGAGGTCAAATTTTGACGTCATCAAAGCCCCGCCCCCTCAGAACAGGAAGTGACTTTTTTTGCTTGGAATGCTCCCTCCCTGACACTCTTGACCCAATCAGGATGATCCTGTGTTAGAAGGCAGATAACAAGTTGGTCTGACTTGCTTTGAAGCGCAAAGCGCTTCCGCTGGAGGATATGGGCGTGACGGCGTGGCGAATTCAGAAGTGACGCCGTTACAATACGTTTGGCTCTAAATTCCACAGATTTGATCCGAGGTTCATAAAAATCACTATGATTGATCATTGCCCGCCCCTTGAACAGGAAGCCATGATAATTGCCCAATAGCCTCTCTAGCACCCCATAGAATATTTTAAAACCTCAGCCCCAAGCCATTTTTCGACCTATAAATCTGAAACTCGGTGAACATGTGTATCTTCTCAGGACCTATGAAAAAGTCTCTTGGAGCTCCGGTCCAAACTCAACAGGAAGTCGGCCATTTTGGGTCAAAGGTTAATTTTTGGGCGTTTTTAACGGCGAATTTTAACGAACTCCTCGTAGGGATTTTGAAGGATTGACTTCAAACTTGGTTAATAGGCCTTTAAGACATTGGACAGTAAAAGTTATCAAAAGCTTTCGGTTTTGTTTTGTTAAAGGGGCGTGGCCAGGCCTCAAAGTTGAGCTTCACGCCATGAATTTCCAAACGTTATAACTTTCAACTTGAAAGACAGAATTGCACCAAATTTGGCACGAGTCATCCCTGTCCCATGCCCGACGATACCCTGAGGTCAAATTTTGACGTCATCAAAGCCCCGCCCCTCACAACAGGAAGTGACTTTTTTTAATTGGAATGGTCCTTCTTTGACACCCTTCACATAATCAGGATGATCCTGTGTTAGAAGACAGATAAGATGGTCTGACTTGATTTAAACAACAAAACAGTTATAGCTGGAGAATGTGGGCGTGGCGCCATGGCGAATTAAAAAGTGACGCCGTTACAATACGTTTGGCTCTAAATTGCACAGATTTGAGCCCAGGTGAACCAAAATCACTATGATTGATCATTATCCACCTTTGAACAGGTTTCCATGATAAGTGGCCAAGAGCCTCCACAGCGCCACCTACATTCTTCTTACAGTTATATCTCAGTGATACAACATCCGATCTGAACCAGATTTTTGGTGCGTCATTACTGAGAACCGATGGACATTTTAGTTTTCTTGTTTAATATGTGACTCAAGTGCGCCCCCTACATTATTAAAACTGTTTTGGCTCAGTGATATATCAGCCGATCTGCACCAAATTTATGGTGTATTATTATTTAGCCCTAAAGTACTAAAATTACATCAGAGAGCTGGGTTCTCATTACAAACCATCAGTCAAGATCAGGAGGTTGTCGCCAACACAAATATTCAGGACCAGTGGGTTAGAAATTTGTCAAGCAGGACCTTGACACAACCTGAGAAAGATGTGTTGGCAAAAGGACTAAACTTTGCCCTCTCTCCACAAGAAATACATGTTGTGGAACTAATCACTGCCACTGAATCTGCAATTAGGAACAACAACTTGGTGGAAGCAGAGGCAGAACAACTCAGAATGAAAATATCCGTAACCCTCTCCAGTGCCAAACTGCTTCCTTCAAATCTCACACCACAGGAAAGGAAAGCTATAACATCATTCAGCTGGGACCAAAACATCACCATTTTACCAGCTGACAAAGGAAGATGCACAGTAGTCCTCAACAGTTCTGATTACCAGGACAAAACAACTACACTACTGAGCGACAGCAACACCTACAAGACCCTGAAGAGGGACCCAACCAGCACCTATAAAAAGAAAGTCACAGATTACCAGCAAAAACTTGAAAAGGATAAAACAATCAATCGATCATTGTATTATAGATTGTACCTGGGGGATGCTATTCCCTGTCTATATAGACTTCCTAAAATACTGTGGGGTTTTGGTTCTGTCTCTGTCTGTTTCTTCATGTTTCCAGCTCTCAGTGTTTTCCCTCATGTTCAGCCCCGTCTCACCTGTGTCTAATGTTAATCACCGCAGGTGTCTGTCATTGTCCTAATCAGTGTGTGTGTATATATTCAGTTCACTGGTGTCTTGTCTTTGTCTCAGGATTATCCTTATGGTGTGTGTTTCTGCCTTCCGTCCTGTGTCCTGTTATTTAGTAAGTAAGCTGCCCCGCCAACCTTTGTTTTGTTTTTGTAAAATAAATGCTTTTGATCTTTTATTCGAGCCTCGTGTCATCCTCCTGCAATTAGGTTCAACACTCCTGACGGCAGAACGCGACAGAATCCCGAGACCAACTTTGAACCCAGCAGGAGGATGATAACCTTGTTGAGTTTCTGGCCCGTGAGGCAGATAAGACTGCTCAATGAGATAGAGAGAAGGAGGAGAGGAGGAAGAATCCGTTTTGAGGGACCTGCCTGGCTATTAAACCTGGGTCCTCAGTCTCACAGCCTCTCCATCCCTCTCCGCCTCGCCTTGCTGCTACACCCCGCTGCCCACTGTCCTCGGTTGCCGATTGAATGGTGGAAGATTTTGCTGGGGGGGAGGTACCCGGGTCCACGAGAGGAGCGGTCCGGCTCTCGCTCACTGGAGGAGCGAGGGGGGAGTTCACTGGGGGAGAGGAACCCATGCCCCCTCCTGCTGGAGGAGCAGTCCAGCCCTCCTTTGCTGGAGGAGCTTGAAAGGGGGCAGGCTTCCATAGTGGCAACATTTCTGGATCCATTTCTGCCCTGCCACAAAGAGACCCAGGTGGATGCTCCTCACTCCAGTCCTCCAGAGGGGTTTACGGCTCCATCTCCTGCAGCAGTTCCAGTCCCACCACCTGTTACATTTTCAGCCCCATCACCTGCTGCAGCTCTGGTTCCTGTCCCTGACTCCCCAGCAGCAGCTCCGGACCCTGTCCCTGACTCCCTAGCAGCAGCTCTGAACCATATCCTGATGCAGCTCTTTTCTCTGGTTCTCCTGCTGCAGCTCTGGTCTCTGGTTCTCCTGCTGCAGCCCCGGTCCCTGGTCTTCCTGCTGCAGCCCTGGTCCTTGGTCTTGCTGCTGCAGCCCCATCTCCACCACCTGGTGCTGCAGCCCCATCTCCACCACCTGTTGCTGCAGCCCCGTCTCCACCACGTCTCCATCACCTGCTGCTGCAGTCCTGGACTACGCCTCGTCTGCTGAGGTTCTCGTCCCTGGCTCAGCTGAGGCTCCCAGCTCATCTGAGGTCTCTATCACTGGGTCTGCTGAGGTCTTCGCTTCTGGCACGCCTGAGGTCTTCGCTTCTGGCATGCCTGAGGTCCTCACTAGTGGCTCGTCGGCTGAGGTCCTCGCTCCTGGTTCGTCAGATGAGGTCCTCGCTCTGAGCCCGACCACAGAAAATCCCGGCCCGTCTGAGGTCCTCGCTCCTGACTCGCCTGAGGTCTTTGCTTCGAGCCCGACCGCAGAAAATCCCGGCCTCCTGAGGTTTTCGCTCCGGGCCCGACCGCAGAAGATTCCGGCCCGTCTTCAGAGGTCTTCGTCCCTGGCCGTCTTCAGAGGTCTTCGTCCCTGGCACGTCTTTAGAGGTCTTCTTTCCTGGCCTGTCTTCAGAGGTCTTCGTCCCTTGCCCATCTTCAGAGGTCTTCGCCCCTGGCCCATTTTCAGAGGTCTTCACCCCTGGCCTGTCTTCAGAGGTCTTCGTCCCTGGTCTGCCCGAAGAGGTCCTCACCTGCTTGAGTCCAGGAGAGCAGAGATGGACACCTGTATTAATCTGAGATGGACGGTCCCCTGGCTGCCCTCCGGAGTTCTGGCCTGAAGGTGGATGGTTTCCTGGCTGCCCCCCGATCTCCTACCTCACTGGGGATGGTCACCTGGTCGCCCTCCTGAATACTGGTCCTGCCCTGGATGGTCTCCTGCCCATCTACCTTGACTGTGGTTGGGGTTCCTGGATTTAGAATAGAATAGAATAGAATAGAATAGAAACCGCCTTTATTGTCCCACGGATGGGAAATTCAAGTGTAACAGCAGCAACAGATAAAAAGATAAAAAAGATTTCCCACAAAAGTTCCTAAATGTTAATAAACAATACAATATCAACTCAGCTCAACTTTTTTTTTTTTTTTGGTAAATTAGCATTACAGAAAAAGGAAAACAATATAGACTACTTTTTGACAAATCAATAATTTACCAAAAAAGGAATAGGCTGAAGCCGAGGCTTATACTTGCCTACCCTATATAAATAAATAAGATAAACAATATCAATAATAATGTTCAATATGTATTGGAACATTGATAAGGAGAGACTATTTACAATACAGTATTATAGGCATAGTGTGTGTTTTAGCAGAGGTCAGCATGTGTTTAATCCTTATTGAGTTTGTTGGGAGCAGTGATGGTTGTAGAGTCTAACAGCTGCTAGGAGGAAGGACCTGCGGTAACGCTGCTTTATGCATTTAGGATGCAATAATCTGCCACTGAATGAGCTGTCCAGTTCAGCAACAGCTTCATGCATGGGGTGGGAGACATTGTCCAGCAATGATGTTATTTTAGCTAGAGTCCTTCTGTCTCCCACCACCTGCACTGGGTCAAGGGGGCATCCAAGCACAGAGCTGACCTTCTTGATGAGCTTATCTAGCTTCTTCTTCTCAGCTGATGATAAGGTGCTGCTACAACAGACAACACCATAGAAGATGGCTGATGCCACTACCAAGTCAAAGAAGGTCTTCAGGAGCACCCCATGCACTCCAAAAGACCTCAGTCTCCTCAGCAGGCATTTGGTTTTGTATTTAGTAATCCAGGTTTACCTGTCGTTTTTTTTTTTTCTGGTCCTATGTGTTTCTCTGTCTTGGTTTGTCCCGCCTCCCACCCAAGTTGGATGTAGCTTGTCCTTGGGATGTCTGGAGCCATCCCTTGAGTGGGGGATACTGTAGGGTTTTGGTTCTGTCTCTGTCTGTTTCCTCATGTTTCCAGCCCACAGTGTTTTCCCTCGTGTTCAGCCCCTGTCTCACTTGTGTCTAATGTTAATCACCGCAGGTGTCTGTCATTGTCCTAATCAG
>NC_056499.1:942531-943810 GCF_014905685.2 Nematolebias whitei
TGGTGTGTGTTTCTGCCTTCCGTCCTGTGTCCTGTTATTTAGTAAGTGAGCTGCTTCGACAGCCTTTGTTTTGTTTTTGTAAAATAAATGCTTTTGATCTTTTCATCGAACCTCCTGTCATCCTCCTACAATTGGGTTCAACACTCCTGACGGCAGAATGCGACAAATACACAAAGAAGGAACACCACTCAGACCCATCGTCAGCAGCATAAACTCAGTTACGTACAATATTACTAAACATCTGGCTGATATTTTCGCACTCTTGTTGGAAACACACCTCATCCATTGATTTTGCCAACAAGGTTCAATGTTCGAAGCTAGCCCCAGGAGAAACACTTTTATCATATGCTGTGACTTCTCTTTTCACTTGCATACCCATTTCTGCAGCAGTAGAAACCGTCAGGAAATGACTTTTACAACAAGGTCTTAAACAACAGGACCAACTTCACCCCAGACCAGATCTACACCATGTTGGACTTCTGCCTTTCCACCACTTATTTCAAGTATAATGACAGTTTTTACAGACAGAAGCATAGTTGTGCTATGGGATCTCCAGTGTCACCCATTGTTGCCGATCTCTACATGGAGGAAGTGGAACAGAGAGCCCTAAATTCATTTGAGGGAACAATGCCAAGCCATTGGTTCCAATGTGTGGATGATACCTGGGTCAAAATCCAAGCCAAGGAAATAGAAGCATTCACCAGACACATCAACTTGGTTAATAACAACATCATGTTCACCAGAGAGGATGCAAACAACAACAAGATGCCTTTTTTGGACTTTTTGGTTCACATGAAAAGAGAGGACAGCCTCAATATTATAGTTTACAGGAAACCAACCCACACAGACCAGTATCTTCTGTTTGACTCCCACCATCCACTGGAACACAAACTCTCTGTCATCAGAACTTTACAGCATCGGGCTGAACACATCCCCACAAAGACAGAAGGAAAAGGAACAGAAACACATCCAAGAAGCTCTCTAAACGTGGATATCCTAACTGGGCTTGTGTCAAGTCAACGAGGAAATCTACAAACCGGATTCCAAAAAAGTTGGGACACTAAACAAATTGTGAATAAAAACTGAATGCAATGATGTGGAGGTGCCAACATCTAATAATTTATTCAGAATAGAACACAAATCACAGATCAAAAGTTTAAACTGAGAGAATGTATCATTTTAAGGGAAAAATCTGTTGTTTCCAAATTTCATGGCGTCAACAAATCCCAAAAAAGTTGGGACAAGTCCATTTTTACCACTGTGTGGCATCCCCCCTTCT
>NC_056499.1:953810-955658 GCF_014905685.2 Nematolebias whitei
AGTCTGGCAGATGAGTGGCACGACAGGTCTGGCAGGCAGGTGGTTGACGAGGCAACAAGGATGGAGTCAAACAGGCAGGGTACTGCGGGCATAAAGAACAAGGTAAGAGTATATCGTATACTCACACGTTTAGGCTGGAGGCATACATACCAATAAAGCTCAATGCTCCAGCGATGAGTCACACAGGACTGCAGCCTTAAATAGAGGTGTTCCTCATCAGGTGGATGACCGTCAGCTGGTGTTAATTAACGGCCATCTTGGAGGAAGGCTGCAGACATTGGGACTCCTACAGGTCTGTTTGTTAAGAAGTCTAGGACCCAGTTTCAAATGTAGGGGCTTAGTCCTAGTGTGTGTAGTTTGTCCATCAGGGTTTGGGGGATCATGGTGTTGAAGGCGGATGTGAAGTCCACAAAGAGTATACGGACGTAGGAGTCCTTCTGCTCCAGGTGGGTGAGAGCAGTGTGGACCACAGAGGAGATGGCATCTTCTGTAGATCTATACAGGCACAGTAACATTTTTAGAGAAGTAAAGAAATAGTAGTAAAGGAAACCTGACAATAAACAGGTTGCTGAAGATGAGACGTCAGAAACAAGGACGTAACATGTACGTAATCAACACCAATGAGGCGATACATTGGATGGTGTCGGCAGAATAAAATCACCCCCCTCCGAGTGGGTGTGCAGTATATGACTAAATCTTTCCACCCCCTCCATTTACTGCCATTATTTCTTTGCTGTCAAAATTGCCTGTCTGAGTATGAGCCTGCAATACTCCCAGCAGTCGTGCACTTGTCTCTCAAAGCGGCTCCGCTCTCCACAACAACAAAACAGGTCACATGCTGAACAGCCACCCCAGGGTGGAAATCATCATTTGGTTGAGTTTAATTTTCTAAGGAGCACCGAACAGCATCACTCAGGCCTTCATTGGGCACCTTCTCTCTTTATGGTTTTCACTGCATGCACTGTTCGCTTGGGGGAAATTGCTAAATAAAGGTTGATTTGATTGATTGATTGCTGTAAGACCATCATCAGCAACTCTCCTCCTGATGATGGTTCAGTCATTTTCAGCTCCAGTGACAATAACCAGCCCAGATTGTAGTTTATTTTTGAATTATTTTATTTATTTATTTTATTTTTTATTTACCCTTTATTTACACAGGTAGTCTCAATGAGTCACGAGAACTCATTTTCAAGAGAGAGCTGCTTAGGGAGCAGATGGTGGGGTTAAGGGCCTTGCTCAGGGGCCCAGAGTGGGGCAAATGAGGGTGGAGGGAGGTGTGGATGTTTCACCTTTTCCACCCACATTTTGATGTTGACGATACCGGGAGTTGAAACGGCGACTTTCCGATCACAGGCTCATCTTCTCTAACCTCTGCACCACCACTCCCCCATATGACAGATTCTTTGGACAACATAAGAAAAAAAAATAATGAAAAAAGATGGCTTGTGTTTGCAACAAACTACAATTTTTATAAATTAAAGGGTTGAAGGAAACAATACTGATTAGAGTGGCGGAATTGCTCTAAAGTCGTGCACTGGTGAACATTGCTTACATAAACACATTATTTTAACACACACACACACACGCACGCACGCACACACACACGCACACACACACACACACACACACACACACATGTATTTCCTGCAGGAACAATGAAGTTCTATCTTGTCAGAGTCAGAGAGATTTATTTGTCATTCCACCACATGTGGTGGAATGAGATTAAGTACACAGGGTCCCAGTTACATCCTACAATAAAATGTAAAAGAAAAACAGTAATAACATCTAAGAATGAACACATCAACATGAAACAGATCAGCAGCAACATGAAACAGATCAGCAGCAACA
>NC_056499.1:955668-957870 GCF_014905685.2 Nematolebias whitei
CAGCAACATGAAACAGATCAACATCAACATGAAACAGATCAACAGCAACATTTTTTGAATCAACAGCAACATGAAACAGAACAGATCAGCAGCACCATGAAATAAATCAACAGCAACATGAAACAGATCAGCAGCACCATGAAATAATTTAATAGCAACATGAAACAGAACAGATCAGCAGCACCATGAAATAAATCAGCAGCAACATAAAACAGGTCAGCAGCAACATGAAACTGATCAGCAGCACCATGAAATAATTCAACAGCAACATGAAACAGATCAGCAGCAACATGAAATAAATCAGCAGCAACATGATGTGATTTTTCACAGTGATTATTGTGGTTAGAGATTCATGAGTCTAACAGCTTCAGGGTAGAAGCTGTTCCTCAATCTAGTGGTTCTACACTTAATGCTCCTCAACCTCCTTCCTGAGAAGAGTGGGGCAAAAAGTGTGTGTGCTGAGTGAGTGAGGTCCTTCATGATGCAGGTGGTCCTCTTCCTGCATCTGGAGGTGTAGATGTCTGTGATGGTGGGAAGGCTGATTCCAACAGATTTCTGTGCAGCCTTCACCACTCTCTGTAAAGCTTTTCTTTCTGCAGCTGTGCAGCCTCCATGCCACACGTTGATGCTGGAGCACAGGATGCTCTCCACTGCACACCTGTAGAAGGAGGTGAGGACTGAGCTTCCAGACCAGCTCGTCTCAGCCGCCTGAGGAAGTAGAGTCTCTGATGAGCTTTCTTCATTAGGCTGGTGGTGTTGTTGCTCCAGCTGAGGTTGTTGTTCAGGTGCACACCCAAGTACTTGTAGCTGGAGACCACTTCCACTGCAGATCCTCTTATGTTCAGGGGGTGTAGGTGTTTTTGTTCCTTCTGAAGTCCACGATCATCTCCTTCATCTTCTTCACATTGATGTGAAAATTATTCTCCTTGCACCAGCTCTCCAGGTGTTCCATCTTCTGCCTGTAGCTAACACTAATCCTTGAATTTATTTTATGATTGTATATTGTTGTCTTTCTTGTCTACTGTTGTCATCACTCTTTTTTTTTCCCCTTGTCCTGTCCGTCATTGTGACACTTAGAATTATTGTCTAAGAGTCAAAGTGATGCCCAACAGATTTACTTTCACAAGCAGAGCATCATGGCTGGCCTTAATGCTCCACTTGAAGTATAAATAAAACTTTATTAGAATTTGATTTGGGTTTGTTCCAGATGTAATGGACATGGAGATGAAAAACATAGAAGATAACAAAACAGAAAAGTGAGAGAAGGATTAAAAGGTAAAGAAGGAGATAGGAATAGAGGAGAGAGAGAGGGATAAAAGGAACACAAATCAACATCATTGATGTCTGACTCTAGACCTGCGGAAAGAGAGAGGAAAAAAAGACAAAACCAAGAAACCACAACAACAAACAACTTATATAATGATACTTATAACATACTTAGAAAGTATTTTATCCAGTGCATGGTAATACAAGATATATTTAGTGGCCACCACAACCCAACTGAGTGTGTATCTGATAAACACCTGGATCTAAACACCTGTGTGAGCATGTTATCACCATAAGGTTTCTCCATAAAAATGTTCAATGGTGGATGCGGGTATCCACAAACACGTCCCCACAGGACATGATGGTAACACAGGGAGGACCAGAGCCACAGACACACATCGGCCCCCAACCCCGGAGCTCTGGGACTCCCCCAACAGGGACACCTGCACCCCCCAGAGAGAGAAGCAAAGGGAAGTCCCGGGCGATCCCCAGCAACCACAATGCAGAAACTCCGGGCTGCAGAAACGAGTCCATAGGCCCCGCCGGCAACCCGTCCCTCAAGAGTAGATCCAACCATGGACACTGAGCCCCAAGTCCCGAGGCCATACCCCCACCCCCGGCCCGACAGAGCCAGGGCACCCAGGCCATAGCAGGCAGCCACCAGGGCAGGCCGGCACACACCCCACCACCCAGCCCCAGATTCTGAGAGCCGCCAATGCACCGGCTGCAGGGGGGCCCACCACCGGAGGGGAGCACAACAGGGGGAAGTAGACCCCACATTAAACTCTTTGTTAAAATCAAGTCTCTCTTATCAATGAGTCCCCAAGGCTCAATGAGACTTACCTGTATATATAAAGGTGGAATGAAAAAAATAGATGGACGGATGGACAGTTAGTTAGTTAGTTAGTTAGTTAGTTAGTTAGTTAGTTAGTTAGT
>NC_056499.1:957880-970059 GCF_014905685.2 Nematolebias whitei
AGTTAGTTAGTTAGTTAGTTAGTTAGTTAGTTAGTTAGTTAGTTAGTTAGTTAGTTAGTTAGTTAGTTAGTTAGTTAGTTAGTTAGTTAGTTAGTTAGTTAGTTAGTTAGTTAGTTAGTTAGTTAGATGGATGGATGGATATATAGATGGATAGATTATGGAAAACATAGATAGATAGATGGATGGATGGATAGATGGATATATATAGATGGATGGATGGATGGATGGATGGATGGATGGATGGATGGATGGATGATAGATGGATGGATGGATGGATGGATGCATATTTTCCATCTCTCAGATGCTGGAAAGGCTCAATTGTGGCTGCAGCACACAAAGAAGTTGAAGCAGAGAAATGCCACAGCGCTCACTGAGTGACGTCAACCAGGAGGCCCCGTGGGGATGAGGTGAGTCAGAGCCAGGGCCGCGGCCTCGCCAGCTCTCCGCAGCCATGAGCGCGTCATCAACAGTCTCACTGACACCCTCTCACATTTCTCTGCATCTGCTTCAATGTGCCTCTGCCTCCCTCCATCCCTCCGCCTCCTCAAGAGGATCTCTTCACATCCATGGCATACGCCAGTCCTAGCTGTGCATGTGTGTCTTTGTCTCCCTCCGCACTTTGTTGTGGGGGCTTGGCGAGCATGAAATATTTTATTTCTAATTATGGTGAGAGCTTTCTTTTTATAAATAGCCTAAGAGGGAGGATGTTAAATATAAAATGGCCAACATACAAGAGAAGGTCCACAGGTCGTCATCAAATAAAGACTGAAACAAAATAACAAATAAATAAAAGTACCATAACAGGTTGCGTTTGTACATCTATGTTAAGACAGAGGCGCAGTTAAATGGTGCAAGCACGAGTCACACCTTTGCTCTGCACTGTTAAAAGAACAGCACAACAAACCAGAGTCCTTTATTATCTTCCAAACCTAACTTTGTTCAGGTTAAGAGAGCAGATGCATGAGCAGTGAAGTTTTATACTGATGAGGAGCTCATTAATGCAGAATACATTATTAGAGATCTGAGCTGAAGTGATTCACCCCTCACTAACAGAACAACGCTTAAAACAACAACGTGAACTCCTCAGACAAGCTGTACCCCCATAAACCTCTACTGATTCTTTTCCTTCAAGGCTTCTCCCAGCAGACTTTGTCCAGACTCAACGGAAAATGCTTTACAACATGTTCAAGTCAAGCTTCAAAACTGGAGTTACTTAGGCCAAATCCCACTTCACTCCATCCTCTTACCTTTTAGCACCTTTCCCACATTTTCTCCTTATTGAGTTAGGGTGAAGGGTGTTCTGACTGTTTTGGATACATAAAGCTGAATGGCAGAACTTTCTAGCACTTAAAAACTGAGTTTTCATTTGAAAAAACAACAAAAAAAAACAAACAAAAAAAAACAGTTTGTTGATGTTAGGATGATGACTGTCTCAGAGGAGTGACGGGGGACAGGCCCTGGAGGCCATCTTAGCACCAGCAAACAGCTTTTTTCCACTATGGAGTATGCTGTTTGGGGCAATCAGTTTGTTTGGTGCCTCTCAGATTGAATTCAATTCAGTTTATTTATAAAGCACCAAATCACAACAAAGTTATCTCAGGGACTTTACAGAAACATTCACGTAAAAGCCAATTAGTAAAGTTCTCTATCTAAGAATCCAGCAGACAAGATGAATCTTGGCTTCGTTGCAGTCGCCCATCCTGAGCAAGCACAGTGGAGACAGTGGAAAGAAAAACTCCCTTTAACAGGAAGAAACCTCCAGCAGAACCAGCTCAGGACAAGAGACCATCTGCTTTGACCGGCTGGTTGAGAGGACAGGAAGGAGAGACAGACCAACACAGAATGGTAGGTCCAGGTATAGGTCCAGGTCCAGATATAGGTCCAGGTCCAGATATAGGTCCAGGTCCAGATATAGGTCCAGGTCCAGATATAGGTCCAGGTGTATCTGAAAGACAAAAACATGTTAAGGATAGAAAAAATAATTACAAATACAAAACAGGTTGAGCAGAGTAAGTAAAGACAGTAGCAGAGTGAAAAGTGTGGTCAGTTTGTCCTCCAGCAGTCTAAGCCTATAGCAGCAGAACTAAGGGACAGCTCAGGAAACCCAAGCCGACCCTAACTATAGGATTTAGCAAAAAGGAAAGTCTTAATCCTAGTTTTAAAACTGGACAATGTGTCAGCCTCACGGACAGAGATTGGAAGTTGGTTCCACTAGAGAGGAGCCTGAGAACTAAAAGATCTTCCTACCATTCTGTTTTTGTAAACTCTAGGAACCACAAGTAAACCTGCAGCCTGAGAGCGAAGTGCTCTGTTAGTAAAATATGGAACAATAAGATGTGTAATATAAGATGGAGCTAGGTTGTTGAGAGCTTTGTAGGTTAGAAGTAAGATTTTGAATTCTATTCTGGATTTGACAGGGAGCCAATGGAGAGAAGCTAAAACTGGAGAGATATGATCTCTCCCAGTAACTCCAGTTAAGACTATCCTGATGCATGCTCAATAATCCAAGTAGAAAAATCCAAAAAAGTTCAATCTGGTCCTCTGGACATTCAAAAAAAAACAAAAAAAACAAACAAACAAAGCAAAAAAATCTAGAAACGTTTCGTCTCTCATCCAAGAGACTTCCTCAGTCTGAGGTGCTGTATTCAGCTCAGTCTCTTAAATAGCACCTTCTCAGAGTGGATCAACCAGTTTGCTGCTGACAACCAGAACCAGCTGATCACATGCTCAAGAAGGACCATCAGCCTAACAATGGATCATTAGCACCTGATGGCTGTTTACTATTCACAGAGGGTTGAGTGATACTAGCAATCACAGCATTGTAAGAGGGGGACAGTTGAACCTGGAGGCCTCCACCCCTGTTTAATGATGGACAGTTTCTTTTCACAAAGATGGCCTCCTTTACTCCTCTCTCAAACCATCGTTCCTCTCTGTCCAGGATGTGACTAGTCCAGTTAAGACTCTGGCAGCAGCATTTTGGATCAACTGAAGACGTTTTAAAGAAGTATGTGGACACCCAGATAATAAACCATTGCAATAGTCCAGTCTAGACGTGACAAATGCATGGACCAGTTTTTCTGCATCATCTTTAGATCAGATGTTTCTAATGTTAGTGATATTACGCAGGTGGAAGAAGGAGGTTCTAGTAACGTTTTTAATGTGGTGTCACGGTCAGCGGTCCCCGCTGCCCCCCCCATCTGCCTAAGCCTCTGCTCCTTGTGTGTTTTCTGCTTTTGTGTATCTGGTCCTGTTATCCCACAAACTAAATCATTTCCTTCCTTTTCAAGGTGCTTTGTAAATGTGTCACTTTAATTACATTCTGAGTTCTGTTTGACTGGTTCTGTCTCTGTCTGCTCTTTATGTTTTTGTTGTTCTGCTCTGTGTGTGATTTTCTGTTTATCTGATTCTGTTATTTTCCACTCACTCCTCAGTCTGCCTCTCCACTCAATCTTTATCATTCACACCTGTCCCTCATCAGCCACCTGCCCAGGTGCTCTCGTTACTCACTCTCCCTCTGTCTCATAAAAAGCCTGTCTCTCCTTCACTTTTTGTCCGGTGATTGTTCTGTGTTCACAGATGTCTCAGTCCTCCTCTGTCTTGTCAGTTTTTTGTCCATCTGATGATCTGCTCTGCCTAGTTCCTGATCCTGTCTGCCAAAGTAAGGTTTTGCTGCACCGACAGCCTTTTGTTTTGTTATTTAAAAAAATAAATTATTTTTATTTTGAACTCCTGCCTCGCCTCGCCTCCCTGCATTTGGGTTCCAACCTCGAGGATCGTGACATGTGGGGGATAAAAGACATGTCCTGATCAAAAATAACACCAAGATTTTTAACATTAGAGCTGGAGGACAGATTAATGCATCTAAGGAGGGAGAAAGACTGAAACATTCATTCCTAAGGTGCTCAGGTCCAAAAACCAAAACCTCAGTCTTGTCTGTTCAACAGGAGAAAATTCAGGTCGTTTTCACAGCTGATAGTCCGGTAGACTCGGTTCGGTTTGGGACCAATATTCATGAGCTTCTGTTACATTTGAGCTGGTGCGTTTGCATTCACACTGCACTGTGCAGTCGAGTCAACCTGTTGAAGCAACCTGTTCCCCCCGCTCGCCTGTGGGGGCGCTGCACCAAGAACTACAAGAAACGACACAAAAACCCCTGAAGACACATCTTCTTCTTCTGTAAATAAAAATAAAAACAAAGTGGCATCAAGTTTTAGCAGTTTTAGGAGTTATATTTTGTCATTTTTCAAAAATGGACTTAGCATGAGCAGAAGATGAGACAGAAGACCATGGAGAATATTGTTTTTCCACACAAGTCAGCTGACGGCTCCATATAAGAGAAATGCATGTTTGTTTACCCTGTGGAGCGGTCCGGACTGTTTACATTCACACTGTACTGGAACCGTGCTGGAGTTCTCTTCTACCGGACCGAGACCTAGGTTTTAGCCCGGGCCAGAGTTCGCCTTTTTGTTCCGTGACAGAGTTCGATGGTGCGTTCACACCTCCCTAAACGAACCGGACTTTCTAGGAAAATGAGCTAGAGTTCGATTAAAGCGACTAAACAGGGCTGGTGTGAATGCACCCTAAGAGTCATCCAGGTTTTTATGTCTTTAAGACATGCTTGTAGTCTAAGTAGCTGATTGGATTCATTGGGTTTCATGGGTAAATTGAAGAAGTCTTTTGGATGAATCTCAGCAAAAAAAAAAAAAAAAAGTCAGGACGACCTGACACAATCCAAAACTTCTCCTCCACCATAACCCTCTGCACTGGCTCCCCTCAGGGCTGTGTGCTGACTCTCTCATGTTCACGTATGATTGTGTACTGACCTATCCAGGATGTCACATTGTAAAGTTAGCTGACGATACAGCGGTGGTGGGATGCATCAAAAACAACGATGAGTCCAGTTACAGGCAGGAGGTGGAAAACCTGTAGAGTTGGTGCAGGAAGAACAACCTTCACATCAATGTGAAGAAGATGAAGGAATTGGTCGTGGACTTCAGACGGAACAAACACACCTACACCCCCCACCCCACCTTCCAAACATAGGTGGATCCGTGGTGGAAGTGGTCTCCAGCTACAAGTACTTGGGTGTGCACCTGAACAACAACCTCAGCTGGAGCAACAACACCACCAGCCTGATGAAGAAAGCTCATCAGAGACTCTACTTCCTCAGACGGCTGAGGCGAGCTGGTCTGGGAAGCTCAGTCCTCACCTCCTTCTCCACAGTGGAGAGCATCCTGTGCTCCAGCATCAACGTGTGGCATGGAGGCTGCACAGCTGCAGAAAGAAAAGCTTTGCAGAGAGTGGTGAAGGCTGCACAGAAGATGTTGGAGTCAGTCTCCCCACCATCACAGACATCTACACCTCCAGATGCAGGAAGAGGGCCACCTGCATCATGAAGGACCCCACTCACCCAGCACACACACTTTTTGCCCCGCTCCCCTCAGGAAGGAGGTTGAGGAGCATTAAGTTTAGAACCACTAGACTGAGGAACAGCTTCTACCCTGAGGCTGTTAGGCTCATGAATCTATAACCAGGAGAATCACTTTGAAAAATCACATCATGTTGCTGCTGATCTGTTTCATGTTGCTGCTGATCCGTTTCATGTTGATGTATTCATTCGTACTCATCTGCTCACACAGACTTATGTTTGTGCTGCTGCTGTTCAGTGTATTGTTTTTGTGCTATTAGTGCTTAGCATATCCTGATGCATGCTCAATAACCCAAGTAGTGCTTAGCATATTTATAGTTAACTTTTTTCTTAGTTCATATCTTAGATGTTATTACTGTTTTTCTTTTACAGTTTATTGTTGGATGTTACTGGGACCCCGTGTACATAATTTCATTCCACCACATGTACCACATGTGGTGGAATGATTATAAATTAAAAACCTTGAACCCTTGAACATTGTTGGATTTTAACCTGGATTATTGAGCATGAACTCTGGGGTACAGGGCAATTAAGTTGATGAGTCACACATTGAAGATCTGGGAGAGAGTTGTGGAAGCAAGACTTAGACGCGAAGTGACTATCTGTGAACAGCAGGATGGTTTCATGTCAAGAAAAAGCACCACAGATCCGTCTTTGCTTTGAGGATGCTGATGGAGAAGTACAGAGAGGGTCAGAAAGAACTCCATTGTGTCTTTGTGGATTTAAAAAAAAAACAATTGACAGGGTGGAGGAGGTGTGGTATTGGATGAGGAAATCTGGAGTGGCAGAGAAGTAAGTTAGACTGGTACAAGACATGTATGAAGACAGCAGGACTTGTATGAGGACATCAAGACTTGTATGAGGACAGCAGGACTTGTATGAGGACATCAAGACTTGTATGAGGACAGCAGGACTTGTATGAGGACATCAAGACTTGTATGAGGACAGCAGGACATGTATGAGGACAGCAGGACAGTGGTGAGATGTGCTGTAGGAGTGACAGATAGCTTCAAGGTGGAGGTGGGAGTGCATCAAGGATCAGCTCTGAGCCCTTTCTTGTTTGCTCTGGTGATGGACCGACTAACAGATGAGGTCAGGGTAAAGGGTAAAAAGGCAAAATAAATGAAAAGACTTTTAGCTGCTATTTTACTTAAACAAATGTAAAAAGCAGAAATGTGAGTTATCCTTGAGCATGCATCAGGATATCCTTGAGTTAACCGTATTTATAGTGTGAACGCTCTAATAATGAGCTCTTTAGTTACAGCAGTGATCTCCAGCAGGCAACACTCATGGCATGTCAGCAGGGACCCAGAAGAGCTTTGTCAAGTTGTATTTCATATTTTAATGCCACCTCAAAACAACAGAGATAATATAATAAGCCAGTGTATTCAATTTTGTAATATTTTAATTTATCAATTAACTGTGAAGGTTAAGTTGGTTCCTCCTGAGACTTTATCTGTCTGACTGCTTCTTTTAAATGAACAATAAATAATCAAAGGCTGAACCTTGATCCGCCTTACTTAAAGCTGTAAATGTCCCCCTGGTTCTGTCCTGATTGGTAATTAAGTGAAAATAAATTATATTACCGTTTTTGGCACTCAAATTTGTGCATGAATGAAGGAAAACATGTGCAAGCTTATAATTCTGGTAACACTTTACAATAAGGTACACAAAATTTGATTAACTACTAGGAAACGCCTCAGGAATGAATTAGGAGCTAATGGGTAGTTAACCAGTACTTACTGGGGAACACACAGCCAAGCCTTATTTGGGGACTACTAGTTTGTTACCACATAAACTGAGGTGAAATTCTCCATGTGGGTTCTGAATAAACTCTGCACCAGTGAGGTCACAGCTCATAATTGTCAAAAAACTGTTTCCTAGTAATTGTTGATTTTATTGGATTTTCTCTTTTATAAACCTGTTGATGAAAGACATGAGCAATTTCATAATTTTGTACTGGTGTCAGCTTAACTATGTCTGACTATCACTTAATGCGTACCAAATTATTGCCTGGCTAATATTTTGTTCACTGATGTAGTGAAGCATCATACTGAGTACTTACTGAGGAACCAGTCATTACTTAATCACTGCCTGACCATTACCTACTGGTTTGTTCATGTGGTAACAAACCAGAAGTCCCCTAATAAGGCTTGGTTGTGTGTTCCTCAGTAAGTACTGATTTACTACCCATTAACTCTTGATTGTTCCTGATTCGTTCCTGAGGCATTCCCTAGTAGTTAATTAAATTTTGTGTGCCTTATTGTGAAGTGTTACTGATTTTCTTTTATTTCTCATTTTCTTGATACCTTTTTGTTCAAACCTTCTTTTTTCTTCCTTTACTTACCTGCACAGCTATATAACAAAGAACACATTATTCAAAAGAAAATAAAGAAATTTATTGTACCTAATGTAAAAATTAATTCATTCAGCCTTTATTTATACAGGTTAATCCCACTGAACCTCGGGGACTCATTTACAAGAGAAGAAAAAAAATAAGAGCACGGCTAAAAATAGATGCAAGACAAAATCTAAATGGATATGGCAGCAGAACCAAAAAGAGCATCTTTCAAAAGTAGCTTTTCAGCCTCTGCTCCTCATTAAAATACTTCATTTAACAGTGTCTATAAACTCCTAATGCTGAATACTGTTTGATCAAAGGAAAACACTTTAATTTTTCCTCTGGGCAGGCCTGACAGCTGTGAGGCACGTTCACAAGGTTATTGATTAATTGATTGTTCCTGGTACCACTTCCTCTTTAGGGTAAACATGAATTTAACTATAGCAGTTTTCCAGAGGTCACCTTTGGTGTTCCTAGAACTATGTTTTTCCCCAACAACTTCTAGACTTGTTTCAGGAAACTGCAATAGGCCTCATGTCTGACACTCTAAATGCTCCAATCCACTCCATTCACCTTGTTTCTTCATTATTTTCACTTCCTGTTTTAGTCCTCACTGTATTATTTTGAGCTTCTTGTTTTTCTTTAATTGCACATAGTGCCAAATGAAGCAAACAGGAAACAATTTATACTGTAATCCCAAAGGCTGACAAGTCTTGGCCTTAAATTATTTGAGGTGAGTTCATCCATCCATCCATCCATTTTCTTCCTCTTATCCGGGGTCGGGTCGCGGGGGTAGCAGCCTAAGTAGGGAGGCCCAGACTTCCCTTTCCCCAGACACTTGGGCCAGCTCTTCCAGGGGAATCCCGAGGCGTTCCCAGGCCAGAGAAACATAGTCCCTCCAGCGTGTCCTGGGTCTTCCTCTGGGCCTCCTTCCGGTGGTGAGTTCATGTATCCTGAAATCTAAATTGGTAACAACCCAATCACAAAGTCTATGTTTGTGTGTGAAAAACTGAGAAGTCAAACAAACAAACAAACATACAAACAAAAAAAAGAAAAGAAAAGAGGAATATTTCAGTTCAGTTTCACCCAAATACATTTTTTCAATTTAAATAAATGGAAATAAATGTACCAAATAAGTTCAAGATATTCATCCTATAAGTAACTAGGATGCAGCCAGTGCCAGGTACATAAAAGATAAGTACCAAGTACGTGCCAGGTTGTATCTGAATTGCTACCACTTTTTGCAGCATGCACCAACCATCTCAGCAAATCTTTTAGCACACACACACACACACACGCACGCACGCACGCACGCACGCACGCACGCACACACACACCAAGCAGAAGCTTAAAAAATAACGTCTCAAATCCCAACAATTTCTAACTAATTTAAATCTCAGTTTTTCTTCAACAACAAACTGTTTGTCACACTTGAAAACTGAATGTTATTTTTTTCAACCAATAAACTCGTCTACTTCCTGTGGGATTCCTGGGTTTTGCTTGTCACTCACTCTTCCTTCCACAGCTAATTAACATGAACTCACTCCACCTGCTGCTGCTCTGAGGAGGACTGCCTGACGGTGTGTTTAAGCTCCTGCCAGACACCTCTTCGGTGCTGGGACATCATCTACCAAATGGTCATTCGAGTACAGCCAACTAACCTTTTGTTTTTGACCAATTTTTTTGTTTGCTTGTTTTGACCAATGCAGACATGTTCCTGTTTTTAGTTTTCTACATTCACCTTAGAATCTAGCTGGGGTTTTTTGTTACCTTTTTCTTTTAGCCATCCTATTTGTTATTAAAAAAATAAACAACTGTAGTATGACTTTTTATATTTGTCCATTGTTGTCATCTTTCTTTGTTAAATCAGGTCTCTCTTGTAAATGAGTCCTCGAGGCTCAATGGGATTTACCTGTAGAAATAAAGGTTGAATTAATGTTACAGCAGGTTCTCACCAACTGTGAATCCTCCAGGACCTTCCATGACCTGCCTTTTCAAGTCCTCCCTAGGACCTCATCTCTCCACTGGGCTTCACCTGTGGCTCAACAGTGTCCCTTCAACAACCATCTTCAAACAAATCCCAACTGGGTCAACCTGCTCCTCTCTCCACCACTAATTACCTCCAAACCAGATCCTCTGCAAACCCACGACCTCTCCTCTCTTCTCCTTCTTGGCCTTCACCTCAAAACACAAACAATAAGGAGTTATTCTCTTTCTCAATGATTCAATATTCTAAATACAAACAGAACCCATACTCACCTTGTCCTCTTCTCCCTTACAGCTGCGACAACACAATCACCTGTAAATAAAGTTCACTTACCTTTTGTACTCCTGACTCTGTCGTTACTGAATCAGTCTGCTTACTTGGGGTTTGACGTTGATACAAACCTGATACTTCTTGTTGTACATGTACCGCAGTATAAAAGTAACGTGGTACTGTCTTGAGTTCCTAAAGAATCTGTTAAACTGTTACCTGTCTTTCCAATTCCACATTTCTTTGTAAAACTCAAAAACATCTCAGTATCGTCAGATAAAAAAAGAGCAGAAATAAAAAGCGATGAGGAGGATGTTCAAGTATGAGTCACATATTGCAGCTCATAACTTATCAAAAAACAGACGAAGGAGAAAAATAATCTGCCAGGATTTTAATGACTGCCTTGCTATATGTTAGAATATGCATCCTAAATAACATAGAAGTTATAAATGGAGGTGTTAATGACATCACACGCAGAGACAGACACTTTGCGCATTTTAATTATCTCGTCATTTGAAGTAACTCAAAGCGAATATGAGATTTGTCAATTGATTCTTTTGCTCCAAGGCTATGAATAAAACGCTTTAATTATTGATGCACTGACGTCAGCTGTTTGCTTGAATGTTGTATGTGGTGCAGACCTCGTTCTCTGGGTGAGCTACTCCCCCCTCCCTGTCTCAGCAGATTCCCTTTACGCTCCTTCCCTGCCTGGCATGAATGGGACTTGACAGTGTAGGCAGCTCATAGACAGGCATCAAATCAATACAAAAATTAAATCTTCAGCTCTGCCATGCTGTCTTTGGAGCTGCTGCAGCCACATCCACCAGAGGCGCATGATGAATGCTAGCTGATCAGCTATTACTGATAGTCTCTGCAAAGAGCTGGGGAAAAAGTGAATTCTATTTTGCGGTGAAATAAACATTCATTGCTCATTTTTTTCTAGGAAATTCAATTCAATTCAATTCAATTCAAAAATACTTTATTAATCCCAGAGGGAAATTATTTTGTTGTTGTAACTCGTTATCCTCATTTCATTAAGAGATGTTATAGATGCTGATGCTGTAGACAGGAAGGATCTCTTGTAAAGGTCCATCTCACAGTGGATCTTAAGAAACTGGCTGCAGATGCCGTCCGATCCGTCCACCCAGACTCGGCTGGCCTCTTGGTTCCCCTGGACTGTAGGACCTCTTGAATGCTGGGCAGAACTCCTCCCAGACCGATGGCCACTCCTCCCAGCAGTCTGCCGAGCTCCTCATAGCTGCGGACAGCCAACTGTAGGTACTGAGGGACGATCCTGTCCTTCTGCTGTCATGAGCCGTGTTTCCTGCTAGTTCCAGGATCTCAGTGGTCAGGCACTCGAGCACAGCTGGCAGGTAGATGAGAATGCGTCCATATAACATCCTTTTCAACTCATTTGAGAGTTGGGGCTGTAGTTGAGATATTATTTGAGCTTTTGAGATGTTAATCAGCTGCTGTTGTTGTAGAAAACTGCCTTGTTGCCATGGTTACGCATCATAACAAATGTCCAAAACTAAAAAAAGTTTCAGTAAAAATCCTTCCAGCTGCACAGCATCTGATACCAGAGGAAACAATCATCCAAAAAATGAGATTTACATCCAGAAAAAGAGGAATTAAAGTTTCCAAAAGCAAAATCTCAGAATGAAAGTAACAGAGCTGCTCCAGCATGCAGCCACCTGGAGCGGCGCAATTCTAGAAATCATGAACAGTCCGTTTTGCTGTTGTTTGTGTTTTGTTAATGAGTTTGTAATGTCTGCGTTTTAAATGCCGATCATCTAGCGATGAGAAATGACGGAGTTGTAGCTATTTTTGGTCAAACTCATAATATGTACAATCTCTTGAGATATCCTCATGCATGCTCAATAATCCAGGTAGAAAAATCTAAAAACGTTAAATCTGGTCCTCTGGACATTCAACAAACAAAACAAAAAAACTGTAGAAACGTTTCTGCAGTCAACCTACTTCACATATGGGGAGCAATATTATAGGCAGAAACATGGGTGTGCTATGGAGTCTCCAGTTTCTCCTATTGTTGCCAACCTGTACATGGAGGAGGTAGAAAAGAGAGCCTTGACGTCCTTTTCAGGGACACCACCAAGTCATTGGTTCAGGTATGTTGACGACACCTGGGTTAAAAT
>NC_056499.1:970159-971664 GCF_014905685.2 Nematolebias whitei
CTCACCTACTTGGAGACAATCCTACGGAGTTCTTCAAATCTAGTTTTGTAAGTATACATTTTTTTGTAATTGCAACTTTAATAATTTGATGTTTATTGTATAAATTGAACAAGCCAGCAGTGATAAAGAGGCCTGTCTGCAGATCAAAGATAGAAGTTAGTTTTTGTAGACAACTGTAAGACAGCTAGATTTTGTAAAACTTTTGTTTTTTCTGCTTTAGTCAATTGTCAGTTTCATAATGCAGTTTAGATATTATTGTAACTTTTTGCTGTTGCAACATATCCCTGTTTTTCGTTGTTGTAGTTTTTTTTTTTTTTTCATTGTATGTTTTCATACACCACCTGGCCAAAAAAAAGTTGCCACCAAATAAAGGTCACACACTAATATTTTGTTGGACCGCCTTTAGCTCTGATTGTGGCATGCATTCGCTGTGCCATTGTTTCAAAATTCTGCAATGTCACAAGATCTATTTCCATCCAGTGACTAAGAAGATCCCTCAAATAGTCCTTAGACCAATATTGATTTGACAATGTTTATTGATAGAGATTTTGAAATACGACCAAATAGTAGTTATCCAAAAAAGTTCAATCTGGTCCTCTGGACATTCAAAAAAACAAGAAAACAAAACAAAACAAACAAACAAACAAACAAACATCAAACAGTTTCTTTTCACAAAGATGGCCTCCTTTACTCCTCTCTAAAACCATGGTTCCTCTCTATCCAGGATGTGAACATCTTCATCCCTGAAAGAGTGACCTCTGACCTGGAGATGAGTGTAGACCTCAGAGTCCTGGCCTGATGATGTTGATCTTCTGTGCTGGTCCATCCTTTTGGCCAGTGGCTGTTTAGTTTCCCCGATGTAAGACTGATCACCCTCCTGACACTGAACAGCATACACAACATTACTCTGTTTGTGCCGGGGGACTGGATCTTTGGGATGAACCAGTCTTTAATGTATTTTGGGGTTTAAAAGCCACTGGGACGTTATGTTTAGAAAATAAACATCTCAGTTTCTCTGATACTCCCTCAACATACGGAATGACCACTGGTCTGGGTTCCTCCTTTTCACCTGATGGCTGACTGGAGTCCTGTTTGGGTTTCTTCTCTGCTTTCAGGAAGGCCCAGTTAGGATATCCACATTGCTCTAGAGCCTGTCTTGTGTGGGATTTCTCCTTCTGCCTGGCTCCTGAGCTAGTGGGGACGCTGTCTGCTCTGTGGTACAGAGTCCTGATGACTCCTAACTTGTGCTCCAAAGGGTGATGGGAGTCAAACTGCAAATACTGGTCTGTGTGGGTGGGTTTGTGGTACACCTCGGTTTGCAAGTGTCCTATATCAGAAACTGAGACCTCACAGTCCAAGAAAGCCAACCTGCCATTTTTTACATCTTCTCGTGTGAACTTGATGTATTTATCCACAGAGTTGATGTGGTCAGTAAAATGTTGGACTTCCTGAGATTTGATTTTAACCCAGGTGTCGTCAACATACCTGAACCAATGACTTGGTGG
>NC_056499.1:971764-976260 GCF_014905685.2 Nematolebias whitei
TTGTGAATCAAAAATAACACCAAGATTGGTAACTGTATTGGAAAGAGGAATGTTCTGGCCAGAGAAAGAGATACTGAGGATTTTTTGTTGTTGAATTTGGTGTGAAGTACCAATTTGAATTGCTTCCGTTTTTGAACTGTTAAGGTGAAGGAAATTTTGCTGCATCCATGCCTTTATCTCCTCCAGACAAGCTGTGAGTGTGGAAAGAGAAGAAAGTGGAGAAAATGGAGAAGCAGAAGATGATGTAGATGGGGTCTCAGACACATTGCTACCCAGCTTAAGATACAGCTGAGTATCATCAGCATAGCAATGGAATGAGACCCCGTAGCTGCTGATAATACACCCAAGTGGTACCATGTACAAGTTGAAAAGAAGGGGTCCCAGGACTGATCCCTGAGGCACACCACAAGAAACAGGATGGCTCAATGACTTGGCACGCCCAATGGAGACAAACTCTGTTCTGTCCGTCAGGTATGATCGGAACCACTCCAGGGCAATGCCAGTGAGCCCTGCAAAATGCTTTAAACAGTGGAGTAGGATGTAATGATCCACCGTGTCAAAGGCAGCCAAAGATCGAGAAGAATAAGGAGAGAAGAGAAACCACAATCAGCATTGATCAACAGGTCATTTGTGACCAGGATCAGAGCTGTTTCAGTGCTATGAGCAGTACGGAAACCTTGTTGAAATTTGTCCAGTATCCTATTGTCATGTAGATGTTCTTGTAGATGAACTGAGACTAATTTCTCCAAAACTTTAGCAATGAAGGGAAGGTTGGAAATGGGTCTGTAGTTTGCCAAGTCATGAGGATCAAGGGTAGGTTTTTTGAGAAGTGGTTTAATTATGGCTGATTTCAGGGCAGGGGGAATATGACCATATTGAAGGGATTGATTAACTATGGTGGTGATAAGAGGACTGAGAAAGGCAATATTAGCCTTGACTAGGGCTGTTGGGAAGGGATCAAGTGCACATGTGGAGGGTTTCATAGCCATGACAGTGGCTTCAACTTCCTTCACACAGACCTCTGGGAAAGAACAGAAGGGGGGAGGGTTCCCAGGCTGTACATTTGCAGCTGGAGAGAGGGCAGGGGGTGAAATGGTGATGGCTGATCGAATTTTTTGGATCTTGTTTTGGAAAAAGGAGATAAAGTTGTTACAAAGATCATTAGTGGGGTCATTGAGTGATGTTGTTCGTGGTTGAAGGAGGTGAGTGATGGTTGAAAAAAGTATTTTGGAGTTACCAGGGTTATTAGAGATTATAGATGAGTAAAATAAAGGTTGAGCATCTTTGAGGGACCTAGCATACATTTTACAATGCTCCATATAAGCTAGCTTGTGAACTAGCAGACCAGAAGCCAAGAAACGTCTCTCTAGCACTCGACCAGCTGCCTTCATTTTCCTCAGCTCTGAGGTAAACCAGGGAGCTGAGCATGAAAAGGCAACTGTCCTCTCCCTGACAGGAGCATGGTGGTCTAAGATGCTGGAGAGGCTGATGTTGTAGAAGTCCACTGCACTGAGGAAAGCTGGAAGGGAGCCAGGAATGAGGACCTTAAGGTCAGCTGCTAGAAGTTCAGAGTTAATGTTTTTCAGATTTCTAAAAGAAATCTGTCGCTTTGGTTTAATGGTACTGTGCAGGAAAGGAAGCTCCATATAGATGACTTTGTGATCGGATACACCCATGTCATATGCAGAGAGATGATGCACAGTTAAAGAGTTTGTGATGACTAAGTCTAAGGTGTGACCACGAGAATGTGTTAGAAGCTTGACATGTTGTTCTAAGTCCATACAGTCCAAAAGTTGAAGGAATTCAGCAGCTAGATGATTTGTAGGTGTATCAACATGAATGTTGAGATCCCCGAGTATGAGTATGTTAGTGGCTGTGGAACAGAACATTGACAGAGTCTCTGATATCTCAGCAAAAAAGGAAGAATGAGATTTAGGGGGCCTATAAATGAGGAGCACTTTCATTGAGTTTGGTGGTTTGGAGGAGAAAGCCAAACACTCAAAGGAGGACAACTCAGACAGAGTCACAGGAGAAAGGTCCAAATGATCTTTAAAAATGACGGCTAGACCACCGCCACGACCAGAACTCCGTGCTCTCTGGAGATATTTATATCCAGCAGGACATGCCTCATTGAGAGCAGAGAAAATGTTTGGCTGATGCCAAGTCTTTGTAAGGCACATAATATCCAAATCCTTATCCAGAATGTGTTCCTGGAGAAGGCATGCTTTATTAGTCAAGGACTGCACATTGAAGAGTTCAATTTTAAGATAAGGCGCAGCCATGTATTTTTTAATAGACTTGAGAAGATTAAAATCCACTCCACGTTTCCTATCCTGCGCCTGAGAGAATGCAGGAACTGCTGTAGTCACGTCAGGACTACAAATCCCAAGAGCCGCAGTGTTCTGATGACGTGAGCACCATGCGCCGGAACGTTCAGCTGACCAGATGACCGGTATGGAGGACCCAGTCCGATTAAAAATATGCTTTCTCCGGGAGCTTCTGTGGGCATAAGGAGGACGTCGAAAAAGACCCAGCCTTTTGATGATGGAAACGTCCAGAAGATCCACATGGACATTGCAGTTATTAAGGCTCAACAGCTCCCTAGCAGAGTAGCTTAGCATCATGCTAGCTGAAGAGGGAGACATGGCGTCACACAGTAGCAGGAATACAAAATAGCAGAGTTTTCCTAACAACAACAAAAACATCATCCGTAGCCGCAAGCTGACCACAAAAGTGAATAAAATCAGGGAAAAATAAAAAATACTTTAAAATGTTAGCATCCAGACGGAGAAGCGGCGAACAAACAACGCCAGCGTCCTCTCCAGCTATGTTGTCTGGTCTGGAGACAGAGACATGGACAAAAAAAAAAAAGATTAAAAAACATTAATGATATATGTAGCTAGCAGTCAGGAGAAACATGCACTGGGCTCACTGTTCTTCTTTTTCTTTTTCACCCGGCAGGTGTTCACTGACAAGCTCCTCCCAAAACCAGTAAAAACATGTAAATGAGAGTTGTCTTCACTCAGAGCCATTAGTACAGCAAATATCCTGATGCATGCTCAATAATCCAGGTAGAAAAATCTAAAAAAGTTAAATCTGGTCCTCTGGACATTCAAAAAAACAAAAAAACAAAGCAAAACAACAAAAAAATGTAGAAACGTTTCGTCTCTCATCCAAGAGACTTCCTCAGTCTGAGGTGCTGTATTCAGCTCAGTCTCTTAAATATTGCAATCTTAAATTGCTAAACCACCACCTTCCAACATCAGTAGAGAGGAGAGGGATGCACTCACCACTCTTAGCAAGGACAAAAACATCATCATTCTCCCAGCAGACAAAGGAAGGTGCACAGTGATTTTGAACCAGAAAGACTATCATGAGAAAGTTATGACACTCCTTAGTGACTTAAACACTTATGAACCTCTGAAAAGAGATCCAGGAAGTGGTTACAAGGAGAAATTGATAGATTGCCTGAAAACTTTGGAGCAGGACAAGGCTATTGACCGTTTTCTGTACCACAGACTGTACCCAGGGGAGGCCACACCTAGTCTGTATGGTTTACCTAAAATCCACAAACAAGGTGTACCTTTAAGACCAATTGTTAGCATGATTAACTCTGTCACTTACAATGTTTCCAAATATCTGGCGTCTGTACTCATCTCTTTAGTTGGCAGCTCAGAACACCACATACAGAACACCATGGACTTTGTGGATAAGGTGAGGGATGTCATCATGGAGACTGATGAAACAATGGTCTCTTTTGATGTCACATCACTCTTTACGTGCATTCATGTTGATGCAGTAGAGGTGGTCAGTTTAAAATTAAAATCAGACACCACTCTAAGCAACAGGACCACGCTTTCCACAGACCAACTCTGTCAACTCTTGAAACTGTGCCTGCAGTCAACCTACTTCACATATGGGGAGCAATATTATAGGCAGAAACATGGGTGTGCTATGGGGTCTCCAGTTTCTCCTATTGTTGCCAACCTGTACATGGAGGAGGTAGACAAGAGAGCCTTGACGTCCTTTTCAGGGACACCACCAAGTCATTGGTTCAGGTATGTTGACGACACCTGGGTTAAAATTAAATCTCAGGAAGTCCAACATTTTACTGACCACATCAACTCTGTGGATAAATACATCAAGTTCACACGAGAAGATGAAAAAAATGGCAAGTTGGCGTTCTTGGACTGTGAGGTCTCAGTCTCTGATAGAGGACATTTGCAAACTGAGGTGTACCGCAAACCCACCCACACAGACCAGTATTTGCAGTTTGACTCCCATCACCCTTTGGAGCACAAGTTAGGAGTCATCAGGACTCTGTATCACAGAGCAGACAGCGTCCCCACTAACTCAGGAGCCAGGCAGAAGGAGAAATCCCACACAAGACAGGCTCTAAAGCAATGTGGATATCCTAACTGGGCCTTCCTGAAAGCAGAGAAGAAACCCAAACAGGACTCCAGTCAGCCATCAGGTGAAAAGGAGGAACCCAGACC
>NC_056499.1:976360-982892 GCF_014905685.2 Nematolebias whitei
AAAGATGCTTATTTTCACATACCAATCATCCCAAAACACAGAAAATTTCTGCGTTTCGCCTTTCAAGGGATGAAGTACCAGTACAACAGGCTGCCTTTCGGGTACTCCCTCGCACCTCGTACGTTCTCAAAGTGTGTGGAGACAGCCCTGCATCCACTGCACAGAGCAGGGATGAGAGTTTTGTTTTACCTGGACGACCTGCTGCTCCTGTCTCACTCCAGACAGGAAGCATTGATACAGGCTCAGGTGTTGGCATCACACCTGCTAAATCTGGGCTTCGCCATAAATTGGAAGAAAAGCTCGATTTTCCCGGCCCAGACAATTGTTTATCTGGGAGTGGAATTAAATTCAATTACCATGACGGCTCGCTTATCACAAACAAGAATCGACACTCTAAAAAACCAATTACGCCACGTAAGACCTGGCAAAGTGGTAACAGCTGTCTCCGTCATGAAGCTGTTGGGAATGATGTCATCAGCTCACACAGTGGTCCCGCTGGGTTTGTTACACATGAGGCGCCTCCAGAGGTGGTTTACGCGCCTGCGTGTGGATCCAGTAAAACAAAAGAGACGGATGATCACTGTCCCTCCCTCCGTGAGAGCAGACCTCCGACACTGGGGAAACACCCTGGCTCTGTCAGAGGGAGTCCCCGTCAGCAAACCCTCGACACACGTATCAGTCTTCACGGACGCGTCTCTGTCAGGTTGGGGGGGGACATGCCTATCTCAAGCAGTAGGGGCGCTGTGGCCCCACCGCACATCAGCCCACATCAATGTTTTGGAATGTCGCACAGTGCTGAATGTGATTCAGCATTTTGCTCCCGTGCTACAGAATCAACACGTGTTGATTCACACAGACAACATGGTGACTGCTGCGTACATAAACCGCCAGGGGGGTGTGCGTTCAGCCCAGATGTTACACATTGCGCGGAAGCTACTGTGTTGGGCTCACCAAAATCTGCTTTCCATCAGAGCGGTTTACATACCCGGCGTTCTGAACAGAGGAGCAGACGTGATGTCCAGGGGCGGTCCACGTCACGCGGACTGGACCCTCCATCCAGACCTGATGTTTCAGACGTGGCAGAAGTTTGGCAAAGCAGCTGTGGACCTGTTTGCGACGCGAGAGAACGCTCAGTGCCAGTTATGGTTTTCCCTGAGCCCTCGAGACGATCCACCGCTGGGGGTGGATGCATTTGCCCACAGCCCGTGGCCCAAAACGCTTCTGTACGCGTTCCCTCCTCCTCCTCTGATTTTACGGTTCCTGAACCGAGTTCAGGAGGAGGGACTGACAGCTCTCCTGGTAGCTCCCGAGCGCGTGAACGCACCATGGTTCCCGGTCCTGCAGCGTCTGTTGTCAGGTCGCCCGTGGAAACTGCCATGGAGGGAAGATGCTCTCCTTCAAGCAGGAGGAGCGATCAGGAGTTACCCGGAAATAGGCCAGCACCTGTGGGTCTGGCCGCTGAGCGGTCCCGCTTAGAGAGGATGGGTCTCCCTCAGGAGGTAGTGCGCACAATTCAAGATTCACGTGCTGCATCTACCACAGCCCTGTACACATCAAAGTGGACGGCTTTTCAGCGCTGGTGTACAGAGAAAGGTCTGGAGGCCACCTCATGTCCATTAGGTGGCGTGCTGTCCTTTCTTCAACAGCTGATGGATAGGAAGTTGGCGTTCAGCACGATTAAAACGTACGCTGCAGCCATCTCTTCCTGCCACGAAGGGTTCGGGGACAGAACAGCTTTTAACCACCCGCTGATGAAGCGGTTTTTAAAAGGTGTACAAAGACATAGACCGGTTTCACGCCCACTCGTTCCACAGTGGGATTTAACGCTGGTCCTGCGAGCCCTGATCAAAGCTCCTTTTGAGCCTCTGGATCAAGTTTCACTTAAATTCCTGTCTCTTAAAACAGCCCTGCTACTGGCTTTAACATCCGCTAAGAGGGTGAGTGATTTATCTGCCCTCTCTGCCGCTCCGTCATGTCTCAGAATCCAGGCTGACGGTAGTTCAGCTGATTTAAGACCAAACCCAGCCTTTATGCCTAAAAGCATCACGAGCTCTTTTAAATCGAGACAGATATCGTTGGTGGGATTCTTCCCTCCCCCCCACAGATCAGAAGAAGAAGCATCTTTTCATCTTCTCTGTCCGGTGCGGGCGTTATCGTGTTACATAGCGCGCACAGCTGCAATGCGTCAAACTCAACATTTGTTTGTGCATTATAGAGATGCATCCGCAGGCCGCCCGTTATCCACCCAGCGCCTGTCACACTGGCTGTGTGAGGCCATTTCTGAAGCCTACAGAGCATCAGATCTAGAGCCTCCTGTCAACCTCAAAGCACACTCAACCAGGGGTATCGCATCTTCGACTGCTCTGCATAATGGTATGTCAATGCAGGACATTTGCACTGCGGCTGCATGGTCATCACCCTGCTCATTTATTCGCTTTTACCTACGTGATGTAACGGCTCGTTCCATGACACATTCTGTCCTTAGTGCTCTAACAGAATGAATATTGTTGTTCTCATGGAACTCTGTTTAAGCTCACATCTGTCTGCATGCATTACAGTGTGAGATGTTGTTATCAGCCACAAGTTGTGTCTGTGATTCGGTTCTATTGTCACTAATCAGTTCATGACTATTGTTACCAATCAGTTCATTTGTTCAATAATCAGTTCATTGATATTAATCTGTTTATACTGTTCAATCATGAATCAGTTGCTTCATGCCCCCCCCCCCCTCCTCTTTTCAATATCTTCCCCGTTGAAAGTTTTTCCGGGGCATTCATGCTGTCAGAACGCATAGTTGCACAACATGCGTCTGTGCATGGCACACAATTACGCGATGCGTAATTATGCACATGGGGAACTGAGTGGCAAGACGTTTTTTGGGCAAGCTTCCGCTTCTTACTGGGTTCGAATGGACCCAGTGAGGCGAGGACCACATCCGCTTCGCCCTTAACCCATCAGCGACAGCCTTAAAGGGCGAAGCCTATATGACATAGAACGTTGGTTACGTACTGTAACCCCAGATTCTATGAATATAGGCGTAGCCCTTTAAGCGTCGGGCCTCACTGGCTCCTGAATAGCTGAAGAAAAGAATAAGCTATTTGGGAGCAGATTACCCGCTCTTAACGTAATTTATACGGATCGGGTGGGGCCCACACAGCAGGTGGGCGTGGACTAATTTTTTCAGTACGATGCTTGCGCATAACGGGATAAACCCATCAGCGACAGCCTTAAAGGGCTACGCCTATATTCATAGAATCTGGGGTTACAGTACGTAACCAACGTTTTGTCCGACTGGATAGCTCAGGGGAAGCATTGGGTATCCGACGGTGTCAAAAAGCAGAAACCCTGCTATCGTGATTCCAATAATCTAAACATCTTTGGTTTGTAAGAACCCAGGGAGCAGTTAGGGATTGGGTCTCTTGCTTAAGGACACCACTATGTCTACTTTGGAGTTTATTTTGCTTTTCGCGGGGCTTCAGGGTACAGATCCCCCGCGATATATGAGGGACTACTGTACACCCTGGTGGAGCAGTGGGCAGCCACATATCCCAGGAGAAATTTGATAAGTTGGCCTGCTTCAAGGCCGAACAGGGGAGTCAGATTTAGAAAAGCCACAGTTGATGATTTTTTCAGGCAGACTGTTATTTCTCGTCAGCTTTAAGTCTCTGTTGATACTTTCGATGATCAATATTGGTCAGATTTGTGGGCATTCCATTGGTCCGTGCTTATTAGCTCCCTCAAAGGTTGTCCCCAACATGCTGGTGAGTCCCAGAAGCCGCAAATGGTCTGCGATTCTCACAAATCACTTCCATCTTACGGTTGAGCTCGTAAATCAGCTGATTTTGAGTACTCAAAGCATGAACCAAACCTTCAGTTTTGCCATGGCCGAAACAGCCTCTGCCGTCTTCTTTAATAGCCGATTCTTGCAATATTACAAACAATGTTTCTAAACTTTAAATGCTAACAGAGCACAGAATCTCATGCTCTCAGCTCTCAGCTTTGGCTGCTCTTTGTCACCTACAAGCGTTCTTGGCCACGCCCACTTCTCCACTCTGCACAGAGAACAGCTGATCAGCTGCAACAGGAAGCTTATCCTGCAGTACGGGCTGCACAGAGGTGACGCAGGTGCTAAATAATATAAAATAATTTACTTAAAATAAAAATTCCATGCCAATCGTGCGGCTCATCCGTCAATCAGCCATTATGTGTAGTGTCCAATCTTGTTTTGAAAAACCACGATAGAGCGAATCTGCGGTAAACGAACCATAAAGTACCATAGCAAGACTCTGATGTGTATGTTTATGTGGAATGTGTGATCTTGAGAGAAGTCGAGAACAAATGCCAAGCAAGCAGACACTTTGTGAATGGGAGTCCAGAGTTGGAAGAGAAAACGATAAAATAGCCGAGCGCAAAAACAAGGAATCCTGCTTTCAATTGAAAAGTCCAATTAGCAGCAAAAGTAGCATCTTTACTCTGGTGTTTGAGAAACGTCAGGGATGCACCGTTAAGAAGTAAAAAGGTTACAATGGCCGTGTTGCTACATGCCTGTAATTAATACTGTAACATTTGAGATCATGTTCAAAATGATGAGAACACACAGCTCTGGAGGATGTTTTTTAAATATATATATATTAGATAACGAGTGTTACTTACATCAGCTGGGGTTTAAATCTGTGGATGAGGGCACACAGGGCGATGCCACTTCTCCAGGAAGACGTCAAGTCTGTGATTGATACATTCCTGTATCCCTCTGTCTGCTTCTGGCACCAGGTGAGAAGCCTGGATGGCCTGATCTCAGACTCTACAGTAAGAGGAAAGGCACATTTTTCTTAAATTACTATGAAAGTATGGCAGGGGGGAAAAAATCAGTTATTTAGACCCTCATTAAGTTTCTACTGAAGATTAATTCATGTAATAACTAAGTACAATGAAGACTGGGCCTTTAAATAAGGTGGAGATGTGCTGTCTTTGTCTGGACTCGCTGCTCGAGGCCAAAATTAAAGTTACTTTGATCAAACAGTTCAACTTCCGTCCGCTCCGGTCACAGGCATAAGACTGAAATGAACTTTTTACTACGTCGTCAGGTAAGTTTTTAACCTTCTCCACACAGTGATGGATCTAAAGTATTTTTTCTTAGGGTGGCAAAGGTGTAGAGTGAGAGGAAAAAATGCATCGTTACATAAACATTTTCCCTTTTGGACATTATTTCATGTTAATTGTTTATGACTGCAACCTTTAACTCGGGTTGCAACAGGAATGGCAATGTTGATTTTTTTTTTTTTAAGTGGCAGCTGCCATGATGTTCTTAACACCACTCCTGCTTTTACAGTTTAAATAACTTTAAAATAATCTGAACACTGGTTTTCATGTCATGCTGAAGACAGGAACAGAAAGTAATGCTGAGTTGGAGAAGGGATTTTGATTTATTTATTTTTTTCCCAAAATGTGATGCTCTCAGTCCCAGTTGTGAAAAAAGGTTTGTAGGCTCAATCATCCAGGTAGATAACAAAAAAAGGTTAAATCATGTCATCTGGACCAGTTTCTTCCGGGTAGAAGACGAAACGTTTCTCCCTTAAAAAAACTGGTCCAAACTTATTTGTGGTATTACTCCTTCAACTAATGTTATTTGGACTAACACATGCGTTAGAATGAAAGGAAAGCAAGAGGACAAATGGTGTCCTAACCAGTCACATTCCAGTATAATCTAAAGATGAGCCAGTGGCGCCAGTCTGACACTTACCTCGCCTGGAGAGGTTGACGGGCCTTCTGATGGTAGCAGAACGCTCCAGGGAGCAGGAACTGAGCTCTCCAGTGATGTAAAGGTGACGAATCTGAAACAGGAAAGTCGAGTAATTATGAATATGATCGCAATTATTATAAATTAGTTAATTTATGTTTGTGTCTGAGACAAACTCACCTGGTGAGTCCTAACACAGGAAGAGTTTAGGTTGGGGTATCGCGTTCCAGGATCTATGGTGTACTGGTCAAAGTTTTTAGCAATGTTTTCAGGTGTGGTTTGTGGGAGGAGTCGATAAATACTCTCCCTTAAAAGACAACAAGAACAAAAAAGATTTATTTGTTTCATTTAAAATCAAGACATGCTTGAACCTAAAATTGTGTGATGTAAACTGAGCAAGATGCAACACCGTACCGTTCAGCCAGCACCTCCAGTACCGTCCGACCTTCAGCCCAGCTCTTTACCATCCAGGCCGTGTCAAAAGCAGCCAGGAAACCTCTGGCACAGCCCGTCCCCATCGGCCAGAAGGGCTGCGCAAGAGCAAACAGAGCAAAATAAAGGTTAGTGTCAGTGTAAGTGAGAAAAGAGACACAAGTAATTATTGCATTTATTACACAATTTTAAATCGTAGAAAAGGTTAAATCTATAAATGCAGTGATTTTATGAAAAGCTAAATAGTAGCTTTTAGTGTTGCTAAAAGAATAGTGGTTAGTTTGTGGTATGTGTATATGTATATATATATATATATATATATATATATATATATATGTGTGTGTGTGTGTGTGTGTGTATATA
>NC_056499.1:982992-1004826 GCF_014905685.2 Nematolebias whitei
TGTTCTGTCCCCGAACCCTTCGTGGCAGGAAGAGATGGCTGCAGCGTACGTTTTAATCGTGCTGAACGCCAACTTCCTATCCATCAGCTGTTGAAGAAAGGACAGCACGCCACCTAATGGACATGAGGTGGCCTCCAGACCTTTCTCTGTACACCAGCGCTGAAAAGCCGTCCACTTTGATGTGTACAGGGCTGTGGTAGATGCAGCACGTGAATCTTGAATTGTGCGCACTACCTCCTGAGGGAGACCCATCCTCTCTAAGCGGGACCGCTCAGCGGCCAGACCCACAGGTGCTGGCCTATTTCCGGGTAACTCCTGATCGCTCCTCCTGCTTGAAGGAGAGCATCTTCCCTCCATGGCAGTTTCCACGGGCGACCTGACAACAGACGCTGCAGGACCGGGAACCATGGTGCGTTCACGCGCTCGGGAGCTACCAGGAGAGCTGTCAGTCCCTCCTCCTGAACTCGGTTCAGGAACCGTAAAATCAGAGGAGGAGGAGGGAACGCGTACAGAAGCGTTTTGGGCCACGGGCTGTGGGCAAATGCATCCACCCCCAGCGGTGGATCGTCTCGAGGGCTCAGGGAAAACCATAACTGGCACTGAGCGTTCTCTCGCGTCGCAAACAGGTCCACAGCTGCTTTGCCAAACTTCTGCCACGTCTGAAACATCAGGTCTGGATGGAGGGTCCAGTCCGCGTGACGTGGACCGCCCCTGGACATCACGTCTGCTCCTCTGTTCAGAACGCCGGGTATGTAAACCGCTCTGATGGAAAGCAGATTTTGGTGAGCCCAACACAGTAGCTTCCGCGCAATGTGTAACATCTGGGCTGAACGCACACCCCCCTGGCGGTTTATGTACGCAGCAGTCACCATGTTGTCTGTGTGAATCAACACGTGTTGATTCTGTAGCACGGGAGCAAAATGCTGAATCACATTCAGCACTGTGCGACATTCCAAAACATTGATGTGGGCTGATGTGCGGTGGGGCCACAGCGCCCCTACTGCTTGAGATAGGCATGTCCCCCCCCAACCTGACAGAGACGCGTCCGTGAAGACTGATACGTGTGTCGAGGGTTTGCTGACGGGGACTCCCTCTGACAGAGCCAGGGTGTTTCCCCAGTGTCGGAGGTCTGCTCTCACGGAGGGAGGGACAGTGATCATCCGTCTCTTTTGTTTTACTGGATCCACACGCAGGCGCGTAAACCACCTCTGGAGGCGCCTCATGTGTAACAAACCCAGCGGGACCACTGTGTGAGCTGATGACATCATTCCCAACAGCTTCATGACGGAGACAGCTGTTACCACTTTGCCAGGTCTTACGTGGCGTAATTGGTTTTTTAGAGTGTCGATTCTTGTTTGTGATAAGCGAGCCGTCATGGTAATTGAATTTAATTCCACTCCCAGATAAACAATTGTCTGGGCCGGGAAAATCGAGCTTTTCTTCCAATTTATGGCGAAGCCCAGATTTAGCAGGTGTGATGCCAACACCTGAGCCTGTATCAATGCTTCCTGTCTGGAGTGAGACAGGAGCAGCAGGTCGTCCAGGTAAAACAAAACTCTCATCCCTGCTCTGTGCAGTGGATGCAGGGCTGTCTCCACACACTTTGAGAACGTACGAGGTGCGAGGGAGTACCCGAAAGGCAGCCTGTTGTACTGGTACTTCATCCCTTGAAAGGCGAAACGCAGAAATTTTCTGTGTTTTGGGATGATTGGTATGTGAAAATAAGCATCTTTTAGATCGATGGAAACAAACCAGTCGTTTTTCTGGATGTTGTCCAACAGCTGTCTGTTCGTCAACATGTGAAAAGGTCTGTTCATGATCGCTTTGTTGAAAGCTGACAGATCCAGAATCGGTCTCATCCCTCCGGTCCTTTTGGGGACCAGGAAGTAGCGTGAGTAAAACCCTGTGTTTTCCTCCTCGTTGGGAACTCTTGAGATTACACCTTTTATCAGAAGCTCCTGGACTTCTGCATTTAAGGCTGAGACTTGGTCTGGTGATGATAGGACCGTCTCTATAACTCCTCCGAACGGAGGGGGTCGGGTTGCAAACTGCAGCGTGTAACCCTTGCATAACACTCTGTCCATCCATCTGTCCGGTGAGCATGTTTTTAACCACTCTGCGTGACGTTCGTGGAGTGGACGTGCGTTTAAATGATGTGCCGTGTTTTGAACGGATGTCATCCAAACCTCCGCCTCGACCGCCGTCATGCGTCGCGGAAATGTTTTCCGCGTGACCCAAGGCGAGGCTTTCTCGAAAGGGCTGTTCTGCGCGCGCCCGTGCGCTGTGACTGGATCGCGGACCAACCTTCATGTCCGGGCGGGGCGGTGTGCGCTGAGGCGAGGCGTGTGTCAGCTGGTGACGTCCAGAGGCTGCACGTTTAACGTCGCTGTGCGAACGTTGAGAGGTGGAGGGCGTGACGTCATCAACGCCGTGCTGTCGAAGTGAAGGTTGTGAACTTCGCGGGAGCGCACATTTCCTCTGGAGGGACGCGCGCCGCTCTCGCTGAGGGCGGGGCCCGTCATTGGATTCATTCAGCTGTCTCACGCTTATGTCGCCGTGAGCTGCTGATCGCAGAGGCGCGATGGATGACGGCTGTTCGCGTTTATTCAGGAAAAACGTGTGTTGTTTTTGCTGAGAGCGGGGACCTCCACCGGACCCGGCCTGCGGTCCCACATTTATCCCGATGTGAGCCGGTGAGCGCCGGGCAGCTGTGCGTGCATCATCGGCACAGTGCCGTTTGGATGGACGCTGCTTGTCTCGCTCGGGTGCGCGTTTAACACCGTTTGAGTGGTGATCGTGCGGTTCTGTTTGACAACAAGATATTTCGCTTACCGTGGTGTCACGTGAGCATCTGGGCATGTGAAGGAGCGGCGGTGGGTTTAAAAAACCTTTATTTAATGCCACCGGCTCTCTCTGTGTGGAGGATGTGTGTGTAGCGGCTGTGAGCTCATCCGAACTTACAGACTGGCTAAAAACAGGCATTCTGATTTTTGAAAAATCATTTATTTCACTTCCTGTTTCGTTCATACACACATCCCCCGCAGACCGTCATTTCTTAAACCTTCTCCCTCGTGAGCTCTGCGGTTTGTTTGACCCGAGCGCCGTCTGCAGGCGATCTCTGGGGAAACGCTGAAGTGCAGGCTGCCGGGCTGAGGAGGGGTGGTCTCTGGCGGGCGGGGCTGGTGGTGGAGCTGGGCGAGACGAAGCTGCTGCTGCCGTGGAGCGTCGGTGCTTCTGCCTCTGCTCTCGACGATCCTTCCAGCGAGCTGGGGGACGGGATGAGCCGCGCGGCTTGATGAGATGACGTACCGCTTCCGACATCTCCTCCGACTGCTTGGAATTCGCCAGCATGGTCTTCAAGCTGCTTCCGAACAGCGCGTCCGATGAGATGGGGCCCTCCATGAGGTCCTTGTGCAGCTTTTCCGGCAGCAATGGAGAGTGACGGAGCCAGATGGAGCGTTGGATTACCGTCATCCATGAAGCAATCCTCGACAGGCAAACCGTGGAAGCGGCGCACATGTTGAGGACGGCGTCTGCCGATTTACACAGGGAGCTCTTTGTCTCCTCCGGCAGGCCTGAGGCCTCCAGCCTCTTCGACATGCTAAATGCTAACAGCGCCACGTTGTTGTTAGCCGCGGCCGCCTGAAAAGCACACTGGTGGGCTCTGTTGGAGAGCGCGGTCGCCACCTGGTCGTGTTTCCCCGGAGGGACGGGACGCTTCTCCAGCCTGGACATCTTCGCTCCGAAGGCTTCCGCGAGGCTTGGCTCAAGGGGGGGTACCGAGGGAAAGCCCCGCTCGGTGAACCCCTCCACTCTGGTGATGGGGGCGTAAGTGGAGACGGGCGCCCTTAACCTACCAGGACCGGCTGCGGCCTCGTTCCAGTACGCTGTCACCGCAGGAAAACGAGGCCAAATGGGATCAGGACGGAGAGCCGGCGTGGAGCCAAACCTTCCCGCAAGATCATCCGATCTGAGCGGGGGGGGTGAGGGGACGGAGAGCCCCTTAACGCTAGCAGCTTCCCGGATAATGGCGGGCAGCTCCGAGAGGAGCGCGCCCACGGCAGGGAGCGATGTGGTCGCTGAGGCGGGAAACCCCGGGGGAGTCGAGCATCCGCTCGGCCTCCCTCTTTCCAACACTGCGCTCCCCGGGAGGGAACGAGCGTCGGGGCTGCTGCTAGCGTCACCGGTCCCAGAGGAATCATCCGATTCACTCCGAGAGCCGGCGTCGAAGAAATCCATGGCGTCGTCCAGCGAACAGTCTCCCGCCACGGACAGGCAGTCCTCGATGGTAGCCTTAAACAAGGCTGCTCTCCTCTGCCTTTCCTCCGGTGGAAGCTCGTCACAGAGGCGGCAGGAGGAAGCGCGAGCGACGTGGCGGGGACCCAGGCATCCCTCGCAGGTGTCGTGCCGGTCGAAGCTAAGCAAGTAGCCGGTCTTGCACGAGGGACACAAACGGATGGTGCTGGAGCTGGACATCTCGACGAAAAAGGTCAGTTTATTCTTGTTTTATTATGCTTGCTGAAGAAAAACTGGGAGCAGATTACCCGCTCTTAACGTAATTTATACGGATCGGGTGGGGCCCACACAGCAGGTGGGCGTGGACTAATTTTTTCAGTACGATGCTTGCGCATAACGGGATAAACCCATCAGCGACAGCCTTAAAGGGCGAAGCCTATATGACATAGAAGCACCTGTTATTCCCAGGCAGTTCTTATTCATGTTTACAACCATACCATCCTGAACTCGCCTGATCTGGGAAGCTGAGCAGGGTCGGGGCTGGTGAGTACTTGGATGGGAGACCTCCTGACCAGGAACTGTAAGATTTATGGAGCCATTGGGGTGTAGAGGAAGAGCAGCCGACCTGGGACCAGAAAATTGCAAGCTCAACTCCCTGCCATGCCCGCATGTTTTTTTGCCTGAGCAAGCCACCCAGTCCCTAACTGCTCCCCGGGTGCTTCCATAGCTGCCCACTCTCCACCTGGGTGTATCTCAGGTTTAAATGCAGAGAACTAATTTTACGTACAGTGATGACAACACTTTCTTCTTCTTCTTCTGTCTCAGTTTGAGGCCTACAAGCCTGTTCTTTTTGCAACACATTCATCTTCCAGAAAGTTTCTACTTTGACCCCGATGTGCTAACGCCACAAAAACACTGTTGAACGCACATTATTTTAGGAAAAAAATAAAAAAAATAAAGTCTTATTGCACAATAGAGTTCAACAAAACTTTTTTTTTTTTTTAAAGACTATAAGAAAATATAATTTGAGATAGAAAACAAGCAGCATGAGCAGATCATTTTGAACACCACCAACATTAATCGTCACATAATGTTTCAGTAAATCGGCACAACCACACATACAATGAGCACCTTTATGTACTTTCTACTTTCGTGGAAAACCTGGGTTTAGACGGTGTGGCTGTGGTACATTTAAATGTAATTTTATCCCTTCATCCTTTAATTCTTACCTTCACACTTTGGCACAAGTCACTGCATTTTCCAGTGCTACTGTAAGTTTCTAGGAAGATTTTTTTCCACCTAGTTTTTAGACATTTTCCTTTTTTGTCCTTCCACATGTGGGTCTGTCAGTCGAGCAGACGGCACGGAGGGGAACAGGTTCACAGAGAAAAAGTCAAAAAAAGCCTCAGTAATTACTGAAGCACAGCAGTGTTTGTGTGTGCTGCTGCTGCTAGGTTACTTCTCCCCATGCACATCGCTCTAAATGTTGCCTGCACACCATCAGTGATGGTACAAACATCACAAACACTTTTTACAACAAGTAATTTACTGCCCATTTTGCAACAAATGAATCAAGTTTATTATAAAGAGGGAAGTGAGAGTAAAACAGTTTTGTGCTTGTTCCCATCAGTATGTAATATTGTCTTCCCCTCACTCTGCGCCAGTCACCTGACATGAAAATATGAACGCATTTGAAAGGATTTGTCAAGAAATAAATCCTTCAAAGAGTGTCTGTTTCTTACTTTCACATTCCTGTCATTTTAAATAGGTATTTGGGTCATGGGTAAATGGGTCGCTGGAGGATTTTTTTGTGCATTCAGAGGAAACTGAACTCAAATTCAGACAGAAGAAAACTGTAATTTAACAATAATTTTAAATAACACCCTCAGGCTCACGTTGTCACTGACTGTAGCTTGGATCTTCTTTGTCCTGCTTTTATCAGAGAGTTTGCCTCTTTGAATGAGGAGGATCATGCTGCAAACCTCCAGCTGGCTTTTGACATCAGCGAGCAGGAGTTTGGGATTCAGCCGTTTACGTCTGTGAGGAAGCTGAGTGCTGGTGAAGAGCTGGAGAAAACCAAAATGATCTCCTACCTGTCCAAGTTCTACGAGCTCTTCCGTGGAACGCCTCTACCTGCATCAGGTACGCTGCTCCGCTTCAGCAGCCGCAGTCATGACAACTGATTTCCTTTTTGTCCTAAAAAAAAGTTGAGTTTTTTTAATTTTCTGTGGAAAGTTTGTGTGTGTGTCATTTGGCATGAGAAGAATCTCAGTTATGTTTGGACTGTGGGATTCTGGGATGTTTCACAACAAAGCTGTCTCAACTGAAATGCTTCTTCTTTTTTTTTAAGCTGTAGAACATTTTTATTCACAATTACTGCAACTCTTTCTTTCAATAACCGTATAACTTTATTCAAATAAAGCGATTTTAAGAAAAACCCTTTATCACGTCAGGAGGCGATCATTGCTTAGTGGAAAAAAGAGAAAACTCTAACATTACATGTTAATATTACAGAGCCCAGAGGAGTGGATGAAAGTAATAAGGAATATCTACCATCTAATACCAACGTGCCTTATCTTGTTCTGCCGAGGAAACGGGTACCAAAGGTAACTCCACCTTCAAGCCATCAAAGTTCCTGCTCAGTAATTCAGGTAGAAAAATCCAGTAAAGTTAAATCAGGTCCTCTGGAAGGATTCTTTTTGTTCAAAAACAAAAATTCTTTTTGTTCTTTTCATCCAAAAGACTTCATCAGTCTGAGGAGCCACAACAAACTAAGTCTAAAATAGCATCTTCACATCAGTCAATTAGTTTGATGGTGCTCAGATGGTTTCCAAACCATCTGAGCACCATCAAACTAGTTGACCCACTAAGGTGCTATTTATAAGACTGAGTTTGTTGTGGCTCCTCGGACTGATGAAGCCTTTTGGATGAAAGATGAAACGTTTAAAAAAAAAAACATCCAGAGGACCTGACAACTTTGTCTGATCCACCTACAAGACTTTAAATTTGATGCACTGGGTGTAAAAATGTGTCCTCTGTCATCTACATTTCTAATTTTACTTAATTTATTTCAATGGTTAGTAATTTGAATCCCTTTTTAGAGTGTGTTTTTATCTTTGTGCTTTTAGGATGAGAAAAAGTTGGACGGTACGGACTCCATTAACAAACGGAGGCGAAAATTCACCTCTTTAGAGGAGGTTTGTTAATAAGTGCAGTTGTATGATTGTCTTTGTTTTTTTTCCATCTCATTTAATTTATTCTGCTTTTTTCAGGCCACCAGTCTGCCCAGTAACGGCTTCACGGTGCGAGACGAGCGAGATCCAAAAGACAATAAAGTCCGCTCGATGGCTTCTCAGCTGCTGGCCAAGTTTGAAAATAAAAACGATGGCACCGTCCGTAAACCGCAGGTAAAAACACAGAAAAGTAGCAGTTCTCTTAGCTTAGATTGCAAACACACATTTACAAACTGCAGAAATCTGTTAATTTATAAACCTTACAGAAACGCTTACTTTTATTTTTTAATTGTTTTTGTTAAAACAATTATTTTTCCATGAATTATAACTGGGTTTTCTTACTCTGTTGAGTTTCAGTTTTCAAGTGTTTTGTGGTTTAAACCTCTTTGTTTTTCTAATTTAATGAACTTTTCTGCTGCTTTTAGCACATCATTCTTTTACCTGTTTCTGTCTCTGTGCCTTTTCAACATTTCTTTCCATCTTCTGCAAAACCTCAGTCAGACTGTGAGACGTCCTCACTACCTCCTGCTCTTAAACTGACTGAGAATCTGGTTCCACCTAAACCTCATCCAGTCACACAGGTACTGGAGCTACTGGTGCACAAAGTCTGAGTTTGTAATTAAAACACAACTTAACCCTCATTCATGTTCAGCTTAAACCTAGTTTAATGCATGAGTTGTCGCTCTTTTAAAGACCGTTCAGGTGGTTTTTAATAAGCATAAAAACGTTTAACACAAACACTGAGCCTCGTTTTTACAGTACAACCTTAATTTTAACTAAACAGTGCGTAAAGATGATTGCACTCAAGAGAACGCAACAAAAATAATCTCAAATGAACGCTAACTGGCTATCTAGTAACAAAAATGTTTCCATCTAGATAGTGCAAAAACATTTGTGAAAAAATATACAAAGTATATAAATGGAGTATTTTGCACTGCAAAGGAGATTTGTCTGTTTAGTCTGGTTATTGAGAATAAGGAAAACAAAAAAGTTAAATACATTGTTTAAATTTACCGTTACTTACTTTTTACTGTTAATTTTATTAAAGTTGAGCTTGTAGGGTTTACAATATTTAAATACAAACACTGGAAATATACCGTATTTTACGGCCTTTAAGTCACACCTTTTTGCCTAATTTGCATACCCTGCGACTTAATACGTCCAAGCGACTTATTTATGGATTTTTTCCCCATATTTAAAAACCAATTTTTGGCCGAGATATGACCGTTTTCATGCATTCTTACATTGAAAATATTGAACACTACCATTTCCAGCCGCTAGATGGCACTCAAGTAGTTTGGCATGCCAATGTGTCATGTAATAGGTAAAAGTGGCTATTAATGACACAATGGGCTTGCCATACAGAGCCGTCCAGCTCCAGGATCATGCTTTCATTTCATTTCGCTGCACCGCTCCGGCGAAATGCAACTAATTTGACCATTAAAGTGCATTTATTAAGTAAAAGTTCAACTGTGACACACCTTTGCTTTAATGTCGAGCAAACAAATAATTGCTTTTAGGTGGTTATTGATGTGGAAAAATAAGTAGACACGTGGAACAGCTTCAGTTCTCCGTTTACTTTCACTTTCCGTTTCTTCCTCCATCACCCTGCACAGCATATTTTAAACATACAGTCTTAGACCGCCCTCTGGTGCCCTTTTTATGCAATAACCATTCAATTCAGGTTCCACAGCAGAACACAACAGTTATCTTGTTAAATTTCGAAGGAATGCACAGCGAGTCGCCCTCTGCGCGCTCCCGCGAATCGGCTTTGAAATACAGCTGATCGGTCCGTCAAAGTGCATTTATTAAGGAAAAGTTAAACTGAGACACACCTTTACTATAATTTTGAGCGAACTAAGTGTTAATTTTGTTAAATTCTTTGTGCACGCTCTCGCGGCCGCCATTTGGCAGCCAGTCGATTTTTGGTGCAACACGTTTCCGGGTTGACAGCGGTGACGCGTAACAAACGCGACGCGTCAGTGGTGATGCATAATAGATGCGACTTATACGGTGAAGCAACTTATTTATGGATTTTTCCAAATTATTAGAAATTTTTGGACTGATGCGAGTTCTATTCCGGTGAAACTTATATGCCGGAAAATACGGTATATCAAAATGTTTACAAAGCAGTTTCTGCTCACGTTTGCATCTTCTTGAGATTATTCTATAAATTACATCTAAACATAAGTAAACTCTTGTGAAGGAGTATTTTTGTGGCTTTAACTTTCATGCTATGTGAGAATATGAATAATTTTTGTCAAGAAGATTATAAACATATTGAAACGTAATGTACTATGATAGTACCGGAAAGTACTTCTGATTTGGCTGTAACTAAACAAACCACCTGCATGTTTTTTTAAAAATAATTTTCAGTCTCCGTGTGGACTTATCGGAGTTCTTTTGTCCTTTTCAGTTTGAAGTCAGCCTTAGAAAAGCAGCCGAACAGTTAGCCCACATTCCTCCAAAGACTCTGCCGAAACCCCAGGTCCAGCAGGTCCAGCAGGTCCAGCACCCGTTTTCAGTAGCGAAGCTCAGACATGTTGATCAGAGCCACGTTGAGCCTCAGTGTGAGAGTCCAGAACCCTCTGGTTCTCCTCCCTCCTGCCACTCAGCTATTTGTTTCATGACCAGAGTTCTCCATCGCCTCAGGGAGGTGGACGAACACATATCTGAGGTGAACTTTGTCTGTTTCCTTCTCTGCCTCGTTTCTTTCAGCCTTTCTGCTGCATGTTCTGACCACTGAAGGAGCCTCCGAGTTAACGTTGATCATATTTTATTTCCTGCTTATACAGTTCGGTTTGTGTAAAGTGTAGTCAGGGGAAGTCAGACCCTGATCACCCAGCCGGACAGAAATTATCACTTTATTTTACTCATGTTACAACAGTAAAAAATACCTTTAAATACACGCTGGTTAATTTTAAATCATGACCACAGTCCTTTTTTATCTGTGCAATTTATCTGAGTGAAATTGATGTTTTAATCTTTAATCTTTTAGCATGAATTTTTTAATACACATTCATCAAACTGAAGGATTTTCCAAGCTATTTTTGAAAGAAGCAAGCAGATAGAATTGAGTTATTATTATCAAGCTAAATATATGTTTGACCACAAAAAAAAATCATGTTTATAAACATCCATGTGACAAATGACATGTTTGTTGATTATTGAACAGCTAGTTAGCATCTACTGTTTGTGTTGTAGCTAAGCTAAATGCCTCGTTTTTCTCTTAAAATTAATTCTTCAGGTTGATTTAATGTTCAGACACATTGGAATCTATGAAACTTTAATTTGTCAAATTTTCATGAGATTAAGCAAAGTCTGACTTCTAATGGAGCTTTGCCTCGTTAGTATTTAGATTATACAATCAGTAAATAATAATTTCAGCTTAAATTATGCTTCATTGAATTTATTTTCAGATGAACTTAAATTCAATTTGTTCTAATTTTGTTATTTTGTAAAAAAAAAAAAAAGCTAAAAAAAGTAGGACTTTTTTTAGCTTTTTTTTTTTTGTAGCTATTGATTTTCCCTCTGCTGTGCACGCTGTGCACGTCTATACGTGCCTGGTCTCCCCCACTTTGTCTAGATGTGCTGGTGAGTGTTTCCTCCGAGCAGAGGAAGTGACACTGAAGTCTTTTTTCTTTTGTCATCCTGCAGAAAAAAGCTCAAACTCAGCAAGTTAGAGAGTTTCATACAAAAAGCATAAAAGAAAAAGCCGTTCATCTTAGGAGATTATTTTCTGAAGACAGTTCTGATGTCCTTAAGGTGATTCTGGAGCTTGATCAAAGCCACTTTTGTTTTGAGCACTGTTTGCCCCTGAAGCCATTTATTTGCATGTTCTGGCATGTCGTGTTTGCATGCAGAACAACTTCTCCTTTCTCTCTTAGTTTTATCTGTAACAATACTTAAGGTTGAACCGTGTGTTTGTACAGTGCAAAGGTAACACACAATTATGGCAATAACAGATAAAATAAGTAGTTTTGTCTGAGATTTGCTGTCATTATAAAAACTGACCAAATTGACTAATTATAATAAAAATGCATTTTTTAATTAAAACAAGCGACATTTATTTTGAGTAAAAATAACAAGTATCCTGAACTTACCGTATTTTCCGGCCTATAAGTTGCACCTTTTTGCCTAATTTACATACCCTGCGACTTATATATGGATTGCCCATATTTATAACTCAATTTTTGCCAGAGATATGACCGTTTTCATTCATTCTGACATTGAAAATATTGAAGCCGCTAGATGGCACTCGAGTGGTACGGCATGCCGATGTGTCATGTAATAAGTAAAAGTGGCTATTAATTACACAATCGGCTTGCCAAAGTGTGCCACCTTCATCCAGCTCACCTGGAGCAATCGTCAAATCAGCTTCATTTTGCTGCGCCGCCCCGGCGAAATGCAGCTGATTTGACCATTGAGGTGCATTTATTAAGTAAAAGTTCAACTGAGACACACCTTTGGTATAAAGTCGAGCAAACAAATAATTGTTGTTAGGTGGATATCTTGTTAAATTCTTGTAAAAGTCCTCCCGTGCGCGCTCCCGCGGCTGCATTTGACAGCCCATCATTTTTTGGCACAACACCGGCCCACATTTCCAGGTTGTCAGCGGTGACGCATAATAGATGCAACTTATACGGCGAAGCGACGTATTTATGGATGTTTTTTTAATTAATAGACATTTATGGACTGATGCAACTTATAGGCTGGAAAATACGGTCGTTTAAATGCTTAATCTTTTTTGGGCGACCTTCCCCACATCTGTTTCTGCTCCTTGTGCTTTTCATGACCAGCAGCCCCCACCGTGCAGACGTGTGCGTTTTTGTGGTGACACTTTGTTGTAGTTTTTCCTGCTCCACCCAAACAGCCACATGTTGGAGCAGAAAGGACGCCTGCTTGTTTTGTTGCACAGCAAAGACCCCGAAGGAAGAGACACACCGTTGTTGGATTTGTTGTTTGATGCACTTTCACCTGTTGTCAACTATTTACTGGTTTTATTTCTGTCTTCTAGAGCAGCTCAGTACGGAGAACATTTTCTCAGGCGAATGAAAAGTGTCACTGCTGTGCGAAGCGTGTTTACATGATTGAAAGAATCTGTGCCGAGGGCCTCTACTTCCACAGGGAGTGTTTCCGGTGCTCGACCTGCAGCTCTGCTCTGCGACAAGGCGTGCAAGCGTTCAACTCTGACGACGGTTCGTGTCTCGTGTAAATCACCACCGACCTGATTCAGCTGGCACACTTGATCCTGACATGTCTGGTGTTCTTACAGGGAAACTGTACTGCAAACATCATTTTGATCAACAACACAACGGGACAAACCTGAGGAGGACTTTGTCTTTACCTGCAGTGAGTATCTTTTTACATTCATCCATCTCACTCTAACACTATTAACTGTAAAACGGCTAACCTCACCATCTGGCTTGTCCTGTTTCAGAACTGTAATCGAGTTCAGGTGCGACGTGCCAAAGATGAAAAGAGCTGCCAGCCCAACGGTACAGCAGAACTGCAGAGTCAACCTGCAGCAGGTACCTGCACTTCGTCCATACGGAAAACGCTGAGCTGGCCACTGAGTGTGACGCGTGCTGTGTGCAACGCCCCCTGGTATCTGTCCTGCCGTGTGCGTTTTGCCACGCAGGCCTTTGCCAACCACCTGAGGGGCAACGCACGAGACTACACACTACTGTATGAGCTGCTGAGCATGAGCTTGCCCCTGCTGTTTGTTTTACAAGAGGTACTGCTACAGATGTACACCGAGGCTGTGCCGGATGGGCCCAGCTTATTACAGCCTGTGCTGCTCTGGCTGCAGGAGCAAATTGAGCACAGGGGCATGTAGTTTCTCAGCGGAGCCTGTTCGTTCAATTGTAACTCGGATGAGCTGCACACTGACTGAACTGTTCTCGTCATACTGCCTTTGTACACTCGTGTGCACCTTTTTTATGCTCACGTGTCTTTTATGACGACGCCGACTGCAGATGCGACAGTGTGTGAGAAGCGCCAAGACTGGCAGCCGCAAATCCAAATATTTGCAGTGAACTGAACTTTGTGAAGCTAATTTATCAAATATTGAATGCGGTTCTTTTTAGAACTGAACTGAATATAAGACTGCTTAGTAATGTTGAGCTGAATTAATTTATTTAAACGAGTCAAAATGCAACTAAATGAACGTGGATTAAAAACTTTAGACTGCTGAGGTGTCGAATCATCGTTGCTGTAGAGTTTATCGTTTCAAAAACTGTCTAAGAAATTCAGTCAGAACTAAATTATTTTGAGGCGTAAGTGACTGAAAATCTTGATGCACTTTATTTTTAAGATCTGCAATCTTCACGTAGAAAAATAACAGAAAAAAGTCTCAAACTGCAGGTTCTCTTTAGACTCTGGATACTATTTTTCACGTATCTTTGTTTTACAAGCATGTTAACAAAACGTTTTTCAAATATTCTGTTATTGGTTTACTTTTATGTTTTATTTTATTTTATCTTTAATGAATGGCACCTAGTGGTGTCTGATGCTGTGGACTTTCCAGAATATGATGCATTGAGCTTATTTTACTGCCATCTACTGCTGAAAAATAAAAAGTACATGAAGGGAGGATGTCCCCCACACAGCTCCTCATTAAGTGACACAGAATGAGTAGATGATAAAAGCAGTGCGCGTGCAGTAACGTGTTTAAATCAACATGTTTTAATCTCCTCCATGACTGGAACACGGTTGTTTCCTATTCAGATGCTCTAATGATGCTCACAAAGCACTTTAGATTTAATTAAACTTTTTAAAAACATTTGAAAATTGCATCTAGTGCCATGCATTTTCAAAGAGTTTCTGGCATGATGAACCTTTTGTGCATCTGTGTGTGTTAAAAAAAACAACAACTTTTAAATATTTTGTGTTGAATAACTGAATTTGTTGCATGCAACTGAATGTTTACTGTGGAAAACTGTGTTTTCAGACACCAAAGAATTCTTTGATACCGGATTTGTATCGTGTCATTAATACGTTTGTGCAGAAATGAGACAGTCATGCAAATGTTTCCAGTGGTGCCAGCGTTCGAACAAAAACCTGCCTGTGAATGCCAGTATTGTTTTGTTTGCATAAAGATTTGTTGGTTTTGTGCATTCAGTTGTTGTGATTGAAGTTTTTACGTTGCCACTGCTTTAGTTCTTGTTTCTCTGCTCTTCTCACTCAGCTGATGCCTTTTATGAAACATGTGAGGCAGACGGATGGTTTGGAGAAATGACCTGTTGAAGGTGATCGCCTGCATGGTCACTTGGTTTTGTGGCAGTAAAACGTTACTGATGCACCGTTTTCAAGAAGACGGAACGAAACTTTCAGCGATTGGAAGATTTGAGATTTGACTTGATAAATCTTACGACTGATTCAGTTTTTAAGCACAAATCCTTGATCTGTCCTGGGAATGAGCTTGTGTTGATGTAGCATGGTGTGAGACATCTGCCTGCACAACGTATGAATAAAGTAGAACTAAACTTTTAGTCAAACTAATGGCTGATAAAAAGAACGCTATCTTTTAGCACTTGAGTGACGGTCCTGTACACGTCTGATCTGCTATTTTAAATGCACTATTATCACGTTGTTGATTAAATCTCTGTTAACAGGACTCAACTGTTAAATCAGATCACAGAGTTTAACAGCTGAAATGCATCTTTTTCAAAATGCTTTGGATATAAAAAATAGTTTTGCAAGTTTAAAATTACATAACATGAACAGTTCCCCAGTTACTGAGTGAAAAGTCAAACATTTATCTATTTGTGTGTCATAAAAGGAGGTGAGCACAAGCAGTTGAAAACAACATGAGCTTCAATGTTGAGCCAAGGAAGTGGAGGATAAATTGTTATTTATTAAAAAAAACTGATGCAAATACCAGTGGTTGGCACAGCTAACCCATATTCCCCTAAATGAAACAAATCTCTTTGCTAACGCTAAACCGCTGCACAGGTAAAAGATTTAGCAGAAGCTAACGGTAAACCGCTAAGATGACTGTCACTCAGTCTGCATCACGTCTTCGTTTCTTTCCAGTTGAAGCTGCATAAGACATCATATTATGCTTCGATGAGAAGGACGTGGACAAAGATTTGATCTATTTCACCCAACTTCTACTTCTCCTGGGAAAATTTCACATCCACAAGAACAATGGTCAAACACCAAACCAAACATGACCCACTTCATTAAGGAACTTTACGTATACAGAACCACAATTAAGGATTTGAAAACAAAAGGCAATGAAAACCATTTCAGCTCTAGAAAAACAATGTGAATTTATTTATCTATATAATCTCTAAAGGTATTGTCTTGGATGGACTTGCGACCTGTCCAGGGTGTACCCCGCCCCTCGCACAGTGATTGCTGGACATAAGCACCAGCGACCCCCTTGACCCAAAATGGAAGAAGCGGGTAAAAGATAATGGATGGATGGATGGATGGATGGATATATTGTCTTGGATTACTGAGCATGCATCAGGATATATATTGTCTTGTTCTATTTTTTTTTAACTTGAACACCATTTCCTTGCTGTTAATCTACCCCTGGCAAACAAATGTTTGTCCATCCATCCATTTTCTTCTGCTGATCCGGGGTCTGGTCACGGGGGTAGTAGCCTAAGTAGGGAGGCCCAGACTTCTCTCTCCCCAGCCACTTGGTCCAGCTCCTCCGGGGGAATCCCGAGGCGTTCCCAGGCCAGCCGAGAAACATAGTCCCTCCAGCGTGTCCTGGGTCTCCCTCTGGGTCTCCTCCCAGTGGGAGGTGTCCAGGAGGCATCTTAACCAGATGACCGAGCCACCTCAACTGGCTCCTCTCGACGTGGAGAAGCAGCGGCTCTACTCCCCTTCCGGATGATCGAGCTTCTCACCCTGTCTCTAAGGGAGAGCCCAGACACCCTGCAGAGAAAACTCATTTCGGCCGCTTGTATTCGAGATCTCATTCTTTTGGTCACAACCCAAAGCTCGTGACCATAGATGAGGGTAGGAACGTAGATCGATCGGTAAATTGAGAGCGTCACCTTTTGACTCAGCTCTCTCTTCACCACGACAGACCGGTACAGCGCCCGCTTCACTGCAGACGCTGCACCTATCCGCCTATCGATCTCACGCTCCATTTTTCCCTCATTCGTGAACAAGACCCCAAGATACTTGAACTCCTCCACTTGGGGCAGGACCTCCTCCCTGACCCAGAGAGGGCACTCTACGTTTGTAATGTTGATTAAAAAAAAAAACTTTAAAAAAAAACCTGCGTCGACCAATCATGTTTCATCACACGTACACGTAAGCCAATAGCGTGCCCAACGTACTCATCAAGACACGCCCACAACAGACGGGAACAAGCTTGGGATTATTGTTAGTGGACTTAAAGTTGTCAAAACTTAATTCAACGGAAGCTAACTGGTTTCCAAAGTTAGTGAAAATGCTAATATGCTAAATTGAAAATGAGTTCCACTATTAGCTGTTGGGAGATTAGTGGACCTGTGCCCACCCCTGGCCAGACCCAGTAACATGACTAGGGTCTGACAAGACAAGGGTGATAGACTAACTTTTTTCATCCAACCTTTCTTTCTCCAGGTTAGCCTCGTTGAGCCTCGATGACTCATTTACAAGAGAGACCTGTAACACAGGGCAGGTGTCATGATTAACAAAAAGGAGCCAGGTGTGCAGCCCCCCTGGTCCAGCACATACTGTGGTGCAGACAGACAAAGCGTACATGAAACACCTGGAGTAGTGCACAGATCTGTATCGACTATGGTCTGAAGACCCCCAAGACCAAGCTCCTGTGGGACTTCCAGGTTCAGACTGACAAGTGATGACTAAGACATCGAGGCGGTCGACGAGCTACGGAAGGAGGCGGTCGAGAAAGATGTTGTGACTGTAACACCAAGAAGAAGGAACTCTAGACAAGATGTTTGAAAAATACAAAGAGCGGAAAAAGAAAAAGGAGAATCTGAGAAAAGTCAAGGCCTCGATGGTGCCAGGATCTTCAGACCACTGGAGCTGGGGGTGGCTTCAGCAAATCCCAAGAACCCTCAGGCCCCCAGGCCTCTGGTAGAGGAGCCAGGCTCAAAGAGAAGGGTGCAATGACCCATGTGGGGGAACCCCCCCCCCCAATAAATCATAGGAGTAATTTTAAGTTTATTTTCCTGCATACATCAGCAGCTGTTAGACATAAAGTCATGATGTATCCTAGAAGACGACTGATGCTGATTTTCTGAGATTACCTCAAACATGCACGTGAAACCTAAGTGTTTTTATCAGCATCTTAAAGCTACCCGCTTGTTGTTGGCACGTTTGATAAAGACACATTTGATTTATTTATATTTACTTTGTTATTCCACGATGCTCAACGTGAACTCACTGCGTGTGGAATAAGTTTGTCCAGTAAAAGAAAAGAAAACCACGTATGATGTGCACGTCTGAGAAAGTGATCTGTGCTCATCTTCTTCTGCACAGACCATCCATAAAGTCACAGTTTAGATTCTCATTATTGTAAATTAGCTTTTATAACAACATTTATAATTGTGACCATTTTACTTTAATCAAGTCAGTTGAACAATGTGTGGGACTCCTTTTAAATTATTAAATACTGATTTCTCTGTGAAGTCAACCTGGTCGTAAAATCAAGTTTATATGAAACTATTGTTGAACACCAAAAACACGGAGGCTCAGCTTTTATTAACTTTATTTCAACAAGTAAAAAGAAAACAAAAAACTTTTGAACTAAATGTAAACACAAACAAGCAACATGTCCTTGACTGAGATAACGAAAAGACCATTTCTGAGACATTTCTTTGTTAATTTATATTTAAATCCCCCCTAAAATTGTATATTACTTGAAAAGGACTGTGATTTATAGGTGTGCTGCATATTTTCTTGTTTCAGTAATAAATCAGGAATGGTCAGATTTATATTTCACATTTACTTAGTCACCATGTATCCCAACAGATCGAGCTGGGTCTGAAAAAAATCACAGGTTTGATTCGGTTTATGAAACATTTCTGACACTAGAGGGCGCTGTTTTGTAGAACAAATACAGAACTGCTCTAAATGAGTGCTGACAATGAATTTTATTTTATTTTGTGTGTGTGTTTATTATAAGCTTCACTGTTTTGTTACACTGATGTTGGATTAATAATTTTATTTCTCAAAATAGTGTCTACATGTTATACTTTATAAACTAAAGTTAGTTTGGAGCATAGTTCTTTGTAAAAAAAATAAAAAAAAAACCCACTGAGCATGCTAAAGACTAAAGAGATTTAAAGAAATTTAAATAATGAATAAATTCATGCTCATCAGACTTGAATCAACTGCTGGATTTACTTTTTGCAAATAAATAAATAAACAAATAAAGCCAAAATATCAATTGCTGCATTTTTCAGGGACGAAACTGGACATTTTTCTTTGTAGTTTGTTTTATGAATCTCTTGGAATTATAAACAAATAGGACATTTTCCAAACAAATTATAATGTTTCTTGACAATATGTTGCAGTTTTTTGTCATTCATACATAAATTACTTGAAAATAAATAAGCTTTTTTTTTTTTAAAGCTCCTTAAAAATGTCTATCTTCTTCTTCAATCTTTTCCCTCCTGACGGGTCTCCACAGCGAGTCCTCCTCCTCCACCTCCCTCTGTCCTCACTCCATGTCCTCTAACTGCATCCATCCATCTCCTCTTTGTCTTTTTCCTGGCAGCTGCATTTCTAACATCCTTCTCTAACAAAGACGTCTGTCTTATTTTTGTAAAAATCCACTGTAAACTTTCTTTTCGTTTCGTTTTAATGTTAAAACTGAGGTGTCCGTTTGATTATATTTTATTTTGGTAACTAATTAACAAATCAGATCAACTTTTTTTTTTAAATCTCAACAAGAGCAAGACATGATGACGTCAATGTTTTGTTGTACATTATGAGAAAATGTTACCTGAAAATATACTTCTGTGTAACTTTTTGTGTAATTTATGTTTTTGTCGAGTGGAACAAATAAAGGACAATAAATGTTGCACCCTCACTTGCTTTTAAAACGTCAGAAGACATTAAATGGATTAACATAATCTTTCTTCATTGTGAAGACACTCCTTGTCTCATGTGGGAGACAAGAAATAAAAATAATTGAGAATCACACTGAAAAAACGATCACGATTTACTTGAGTAAAAGACGAATCACTTGTGTCATACAGATTATTAACAAGCTTCAGTGATGTTTGACATTAGAGGAAAAAGATTTACAAAGATAACTCAAATTGCAATTTTTTTCTGTAATAATTTCAGTAATTTAGGACTTTGAATAAACTATTACATCATAAATACCAAAATGATCAGCGTCACTTCACTAAAGTCAGTTAATAATTTCCTAATAATGGCTCCTCTTTTTATTGTTTTGTCCAGATCGCTGCAAAATATAATCTGTTTCTTTTATAACTTGTTGTCACAAATAAATTATTATTTTTTTCCTTAAAATGCATAAAGAGAAAAGAAGTCAAACTATAATTAACTTTTACGCAAAGGAGCAATCAGAGATCTGAAATTGCACTGAAATTACAGAAGCTGTGAAAGTTAATGAAAAAACAGAAAAGCTGCTCGAGATGAATCTAAAAATACAAAGTCATTATTTTGGCACTTTTCAAATCATCCTTTTAAACACTCAATCACAAATCTGAAACGGCGCGTTGTAAATATTCAACTTCCCCTTTGAGCTGAAACTTTTCCTCTCTGAGCGACAGAGTTTTTATTCTTATTTCTCGGTCGAACTATTTAATCAGCTCGTTTATTCAGCACTGCTGCTGAGCGCCGGGGCAAAGAGGGATTTACCACCTGCCAACATGGCAGAGCGTCCCAGAGGAGCTGATGAACAACCGCTCTGTGACAAACAGGACTAAATGATGGACGGCAGCCGATCTGAAGCCCGTCTGACTTTCTCTGATGCATTTAGGGTCCAGTTGACACAGAGCTGAGGAGAAGCGTTTGATTCCTGCTTCAGCCTGAGTAAAAAACTATTTCTTTCTTTTCCTAAGACATTTTCAAAACAAGAATCCATCACAGTTTCTGACTTTTTGAATTAATAAACTAATTTGAATATGATGTACTCTCAAATAAGCCAAATCTGATTTCTCTCTGTGTGTGTGGGTCTGTTAGCAAAATATCTGATGAACTAGTGGAAGAGTTTCATTGACTGGATGTACGTCCACAGCAGATTATCAATCTCAAGAAGGCCACCTCTGCTAATTAGTGCCAGCAAAGATCAAAATCTTTCACGTTTACAAAAAGTGAGCCACAGTTTGTGTGGTAGTTGCTGAGCGTCACCCCCAACATAAACTCTAAGTGCTGATAGGCTACACAAGGTCTTTATTTTAAAACTTTAACCTGCAGATGGTGGGTGTTGTATGAAGAAATGCCCATTTCATTTGTTTCATATTTTTTATTTTTAAAATAACAACAAAACAAATTACCGTATTTTCCGGCCTATAAGTCACACCTTTTCGCCTAATTTACATGCCCTGCGATTTATACGCCGAAGCGACTTACTTATGGATTTATTCTCATATTTATAAACCATTGTTTTGACTGAGATATGACCGTTTTCATTCATTCTGACTAAAAATATTGAACACCACCATTTTCAGCTGCTAGAGTAGCATGGCATGCTGTTGTATCATGTAAAAGTGACTATTAGTGACACAATCGGCTTGCCATACAGGCCACCTTCGTCCAGTTCCAGGATCATGCTTTCATTTCATTTCGCCGCGCCAGCTAAATTAATCTAATTTCACCATTAAAGTGCATTTATTAAGTAAAAGTTAGACTGAGACACACCTTTGCTGTAATTTCAAGCGAACAAATAAATGTTTTTAAGTGTTAATCTTGTTAAATTCTTGTTAAATTCTTCCCGTGCACGCTCCCACGGCCGCCATTTGGCAGCCAATCGATTTTTGGCACAACACCGGCCCACATTTACAAATTGTCAGCGGTGACGCGTAATAGATGCAACTTATACGTAGAAGTGACATATTTATGGATTTTTCTAAATTATTAGACATTTTTGGACAGATGAGTCAGAGTCAGAGTCAGAGTTTCTTTATTGTCATTCGCACCTCATGTGGTACATGTGGTGGAGCGAAATTATGTACACGGGGTCCCAGTTACATCCAACAATAAAATGTATAAGAAAAACAGTAATAACATCTAAGATATGAACTAAGAAAAACATCAACTAAATATACACTAAGCACTCATAACATAAAAACATTGAACATCAGCACAAACATGAACATGAGTCTGTGAGCAGATGTGCACGCATGAACACATCAACATTGAAACAGATCAGCAGCAACATGAAACAGATCAGCAGCAACATGATATGGTTTTT
>NC_056499.1:1004926-1009137 GCF_014905685.2 Nematolebias whitei
ATCTCCTCTGTGGTCCACACTGCACTCAACCACCTGGAGCAGAAAAACTCTTACGTCCGTATGCTCTTTGTGGACTTCACATCCGCCTTCAACACCATGATCCCCCAAACCCTGATGGACAAACTATCCACACTAGGACTAAGCCCCTCCATCTGCAACTGGGTACTAGACTTTTTAACAAACAGACCACAGTTAGTGAGGATCCACAACCTCTCCTCCTCCACCATAACCCTCAGCACTGGCTCTCCTCAGGGATGTGTGTTGAGCCCCCTCCTGTTTACTCTGCTCACATATGATTGTGCAGCTACCCATCCAGGCTGTCACATTGTAAAGTTTGCAGATGATACAGCGGTGGTGGGATGCATCACAAACAATGATGAGTCCAGCTACAGGCAAGAGGTGGAACACCTGGAGAGCTGGTGCAGAGAGAATAACCTTCACATCAATGTGAAGAAGACAAAGGAGATGATTGTGGACTTCAGAAGGAACAAAAACACCTACACCCCCCTGAACATAAGAGGATCTGCGGTGGAAGTGGTCTCCAGCTACAAGTACTTGGGTGTACACATGAATGACAACCTCAGCTGGAGCAACAACACCACCAGCCTGATCAAGAAAGCTCATCAGAGACTCTACTTCCTCAGACGGCTGAGGCGAGCTGGTCTGGGAAGCTCAGTCCTCACCTCCTTCTACAGGTGTGCAGTGGAGAGCATCCTGTGCTCGAGCATCAATGTGTGGCATGGAGGCTGCACAGCTGCAGAAAGAAAAGCTTTGCAGAGAGTGGTGAAGGCTGCACAGAAATCTGTCGGAATCAGCCTCCCCACCATCACAGACATCTACACCTCCAGATGCAGGAAGAGGGCCACCTGCATCATGAAGGACCACACTCACCCAGCACACACACTTTTTGCCCCACTCCCCTCATGAAGGAGGTTAAGGAGCATTAAGTGTAGAACCACTAGACTGAGGAACAGCTTCTACCCTGAGGCTGTTAGACTCATGAATCTCTAACTAGAATAATCACTGTGAAAAACCATATCATGTTGCTGCTGATCTGTTTCATGTTGCTGCTGATCTGTTTCAATGTTGATGGTTCATGCGTGCACATCTGCTCACAGACTCATGTTCATGTTTGTGCTGATGTTCAATGTTTTATGTTATGAGTGCTTAGTGTATATTTAGTTGATGTTTTTCTTAGTTCATATCTTAGATGTTATTACTGTTTTTCTTATACATTTTATTGTTGGATGTAACTGGGACCCTGTGGACATAATTTCGCTCCACCACATGTACCACATGAGGTGCGAATGACAATAAAGAATCTCTGACTCTGAAAGACGGAGTGTATATTTTTTGGTGACTTATTACTTTTGGTGTTCTGACATCCAAGTTCAAACCCACAGTTAAAAACTTGAGGGTGACCTTTGACAAGGATGTGAAGTTTGACAAATATAGAGCCTCTGTAGTCAAGGCCAACTTTTATCAGAGATGTCTTTTGACCAAAGTTAAGCCTTTTTAAAATCATCCTAAACTGGAAAAAGCCATTCTTGCTTTTATCAGCTCAAGGCTTGACTGCTGCAATGCTCTGTAATCTTTCAATCCTCCATCAAATGTCTTAATCTGGTTTAAAATCCTGCATCTTGTCTTTTAACCATGACATGAGCACAGCACCCGGGTTTTATTTTCTCTTCGTTGGCTTCCAGTCCATTTTAGAATTAATTTTAAACTTTTATTATTCATTTTTAAAGCTATTAATGGTGTCGCCCCACCTTATTTAGCTGAGCTGGTAGGTTTTTCTGAGTTTAAGAGAACCTTAAGATCAACCTATACATCTTTAATGTTTGCTCCAAATCCAAATGCAAACATTGGGGTGACCGGGCCTTTTCGGACGCCGCACCCAGACCCTGGGACCAACTACCTCAAGACTTGCACTCCATCTCTGACCTGGGCCTTTTGAAATCTAATCTTAAAACCTTTTTATTCAGGCAGGCTATAAATACCTAGAGGCTTTCTGGCAATTTTGTATCAAGCACCACTTTGTGCACCTTTTTGTCTATTGGAAAGAACTCTATATCCTCTAGCAGCTCTAGTTTACCTTGTTTTTTCATGGCATCTTGATTTGACTGTGTTTATAACTTCTTTTATTTGATTTTAATTGCTTTTTGTTGAATTATTGTTGTCTGCACTTTATATGTTGTCTGTCTAAAACAGGTCTCTCTTGAAAATGAGTCATTGTGACTCAATGAGACTAATTATAAATAAAGGTTGATGTAAAAAATAAATAAATGTTGACTGTCAAAGTGAATATAATCTGTTTGATCACCTTTAGATAGCATTGTGTAGACCATATTGTAAACTGTCAAAGCAAGAGGCTAAATATTCAAGAAAATAATAAATGCAGCACTATTAAATAAAAATGTTTGGTAAAAAAAATATCTTGTAGCCTTTGCTACCAGTTACCTCTTCATATCAAACAACTTCTAGTTCAAATTTGTGTAGTGCATTGTGTCTTTATGTCCTACTTTATAATATGAAACTCTAAAACAACATGTAAACAGCACAATCAGTAAGAGATGGATTCCAGTACAGGATTTAAATTCTACTGCGAAAATCTACCACAACAGATTCACGGGTTATGCAGCACCATCCAGTGGAAGTTTACCTGAGTGACACAGAAAACTGAATGAGCCCGAGTCAAAATCTTCAATGGAAAACCCAAGAAGCATGTAGGATCCTCACAGACCCAAAGTTATCAATCTGGGGATCAAACTTAGAAGAGAAGGTGAAAGGGGGAGTATTTAGAATATGCAAGACATGTAAATTAAATCCATTTTGGTTAAGATATATAAAAAAAAGTATTTAAAACTTGTGTTCTGGAAATCAGGCCTTAAATGTCAATGTTAAAGTGTCATTATGTGGTCGAGAATACACACTTTTAATTTCACAGTTTTTGCACGTTACACTCTTATTTCAGAGTGAAGTGTGCTTTAATGACCAAACGTCCAGATCCAGATCTGACTGGACATTGTTGGATTTTTTTACCTGGATTAATTTTGGTGTAACCCAAACCGTTTTGCTTTGTTACTTCATTGACCTTTAAGCAGACATGAGCAGCAGCGGTGCAGATAATCACATTACAGCTGCCTCTTTTTCACCATGAACAGCATGCTCAATGCAGAGTCACAATTAAAAATAGTGCTGTTATTGTTATTTTTATAAATAACACATCAGCTTTTTTCCTGCTTTACCTTGTCAAATGTTAAAAATACCTAACGTCTAACTTAACAAGTCAGAAATGGTGTGAACAGTTTGTCTTGATATGGATGAAATGAAATCATCAGTTTCATGTAGTGTCCTCAGTTTGATGACTTGTTGGTCTGCCATTGACAGAAACAATAAATCAGCATCGTTTGCTTATGATTTTTGAAAGTCAAGAGCAGTATTTAAAATGTCTATTTCACTAGTCATGACAAATAACAAGTTGTAGATTAGATTAGAATTTCTTGTTGCTTCCACACATTATCCTAAACTGTGGGTTTAGAATAAGTAAGACAATGCCATAGTGATTAAAAAACACACGAGCACACACACACATTTAAAAACACTAAGGTTGACCAAAGTGCTTTACAGTTTAGCCAGCAAAATTTTTAAATACAAAAATAAAATGCGATAAAATATGCAATAAATTCAAATAAACAAACAAACAAACAAAAAAATGTTGTGTTGCACTCATAGAAAAATGTGAGATCTATCATTTAAACTAAACAATGATTCCAATAAAATAACCTAAAAGTTTTAGTTTGAAACTAACAAATAATATACAGTTATTTATTTGCTATATAAAAAGGCTAAACGTGTACACGTTTATTCAGACACAAACAGAAATGTTCCCAGTTTCAACCCCAGCTGGTCAGCTGGGGAACATCCGGGTACTCCGGGTTCCTCCCTCACCGAGTTGTTTTGTTACAACACATTCTGGAAAACAAAATTCAGAGGTGTCCCTCTTCAGAAAACTCATATTAAACATGATACCAAATGGCAATAACAATGAAACACGTGACAGCTTTTACTGTTAAAGAAGTTTCCTCATTTGTTGGTTTGTTTATTTCCTAAAATCGACAACCGTCGTTCTATTATTCAGGCGCAGCCAGGAAAACCAAACGATCCCAGAGCGGCAAGATCCAGCAGCGACTCAGGGTAAAACAACCGTT
>NC_056499.1:1009237-1017710 GCF_014905685.2 Nematolebias whitei
TGTGTATATATGTTTATGTGTGTATATGTATATATAAATATATATACACACATACACATATGTATAAGTGTGTGTGTTTGTGTATTTAAGGGCACAATTATCTACAGTTGTTCCATTTGATTAATATTAATGCTTACTTGGCGTTTTCTTTGACAAAATAGGCAGGATGGACATCTGCTCCGATTTCTGACTAGAAGAACCATTATTGCCTATACCAATATTTACTAGCCCACACCAGCCTCTGAACTATAACGTACTTCTAAAAATCTTTTATGCTGGTAGAAACAAACAAAAAAAGATTTTCTCAGTGTAAGTGTTTGCTGGCATTGCCTCATCCACTCCTGGAGCCCTGGCTCCACGAAGCTTTTTAACTGTCTCAGCGAGCTCAGCCACGGTTATGGACAGACCAACCCCAACGTCCCCCGACTCAGCTTCCTCCATCCTAAATATACGATTCTGATTTTAATCAGTTGGTTAAAGTCATTGCCAACTCATTTTACATTGCTTTACAGTGAGGAAAACAAGTATTTGAACACCTGCCAGTCAGCAACAGTTCTGGTCCTCAAAGACCTGTTAGTCCTCCTCTATAACCTCCACCTCCACTCCACTTATTATTCTAAATGAGAAGCAGCTGTTTGAGGTCGGTAGCTGCATGAAGACACCTGTCCACCCCACACAATCAGTAAGACTCCAACTACTAACATGGCTAAGACCAAAGAGCTGTCCAAAGAACACCAGAGACTAAATCCTAGAACTCCACAAGACTGGAAAGAGCTACGGGGCAATTGTCAAGCAGCTTGGTGAAAAAAGATCAACTGTTGGAGCAACTATTAGAAAATGGAAGAATCTAAACATGACTGTCAATCTCCCTCGGACTGGGGCTCCATGCAAGATCTCAACTCGAGGCGTATCAATGATCCTAAGAAAGGTGAGGAATCAGCCCAGAACTACACGGAGGAGCTGGTCCATGACCCGAAGAGAGCTGGCACCACTGTTTCCATGGTTACTGTGGGTAAAACACTAAGACGTCACAGTTTAAAATCACGCATGGCACGGAAGGTTCCCCTGCTTAAATCAGTGCACGTCCAGGCCCGTCTTAAGTTTGACCAGGACCATTTGGATGATCCAGAGGAGTCACGGGAGAAAGTTCTGTGGTCAGATGAGACCAAAATAGAACTTTTTGGTCTTAATTCCAATCACTGTGTTTGGAGGACGAAGAATGATGAGGACCATCCCAAAAACATCATCCCTACTGTGAAGCATGGGGGTGGAAGCATCATGCTTTGGGGTGTTTTTCTGCACATGGGACAGGACGACTGCACTGTATCAAGGAGAGGATGACCGGGGCCATGTATTGTGAGATGTTGGGGAACAACCTCCTTCCCTCAGAGCATTGGAGATGGGTCGAGGCTGGTTCTTCCAACATGACAATGACCTGAAGCTCACAGCCAGGAGAACCAAGGAGTGGCTCCGTGTTCAAATACTTATTTGCAGCAGTAAAGCAGTAACACACAAATAAATTATTTTAAAAATCATACATTGTGATTTCAGATTTTTTTTAGATTGTGTCTCTCACAGTGGACATGCACCTAAGATGAAAATTTCAGACCCTCCATGATTTCTAAGTGGGAGAACTTGCCAAGTCGCAGCGTGTTCAAATACTTATTTTACTCACTGTTTTTGTTTTTTAATACACATTTCTTTCATTTATTCTCCATTGATAATTTACATGCTTTCTTTAGAGTCTCCACTGTCGTCATCACTCTTTGTTAGAACCAGGTCTCTCTTGTAAATGAGTCCAGAGGCTGAACGAGACCAACCTGTAGAAATAAAGCTCGAATGAATTTAGGATCTGCTGCCGCGCCGTGCGCGCGCTCCCGAGACGGGGAGCACAAGTTTTCCGGGGATACTTAACTGGACGGAACACCGGAAGTAGCGGTTTGTCTCGGTAGCTGAGCGGGTCGCAGTTTTGTGCAGAGAACATTGATCAGAACTGATCAGCGCGTGTTCTTCGTGTTCCACCGAACCAGATCAGCTCCGACGGAAACATTTTAAACGCTTTATTAAAAAAAGAGACATTTTCTCTTCCTGGTTCCGGTTAGCTTGTTGACGGGGAGCGCGAGGAGCTAACGGCCGTCACGTCAGAAACGTCGCTGCTTCTGGTGTTTTCGATAAATTCATGATCTATCGATCGCTTGTGATCAGAGGAGCCGTTTTCGAGCCGACAACCATGAGGGCGGGATCAGCGGCTCCTCGGCAGCGCGCTGCTGGCCACGTCGCTCGTGTCGTGTCAGAGCAGGTGTGAGCAGGCCACGTCCCTCGGGCGGTTCTTTCATCCGGCGGTTGGACGAAGGTTGGACGGAGGTTGGACGTGAAGATGCCGAGTGTGCGGAAGGAAGCAGAGTAGAAGTTTCCCCACGGAGCGTCACGCGCGTGGAGCTCGGCAGGTTCTAGAGAAGCTGAAACGGAAGGAGCGCGTGCATTTTAAGTTTATTTAAAATTCTTTAAACATGATCGGGTTCGGCGCGAACCGGCGGGGAGGCCGCCTGCCGTCCTTCATCCTCATCTTCCTCACGGTGCTCGTCGCCGTGCTCGCCTTCAACTGCTGGACCATGTCCAACAGGCACGGGCGCGTGCTGGACGAGCTGGCCGAGCTGCAGACGCAGATGCAGCGCACGGACGCGGCGCGTAGCCGCCTGGAGAAGCGCAACTCTGAGCTGATGGTGCAGGTGGACGCGCACAAGAAGCAGCTGGAGCAGAAGGACGGAGAGCAGCAGCAGCTGGAGGACAAGCTGAAGGCCCGGGAGGGCTTCATGAAGATGTGCTCTGACGAGAAGGTGAGGTCCAACCTGGTGTCTCAGCTGAGAGGAAGGGCCTCTGTAAACCAGTCACCATGGTAACCACACACCGCTCAGGTAACAGAGGCAGACTGAAAAGTAAGGCTCAGTCAAAGCGCTGTTAGGAACATGTTGCATGTTTTAAATCAAGTAGATGCTGGACAAAACTATAAAGTGGAAGAATATTAAGGTGCTTGGATGTATTGGCACGTCTAATTGTTTCTTTGTTCCTAACGCAGAGGTCAGAGCTGTAAACAAGTAAATAAACATTAAAGCCAGGAGTAAACAACTATTCTCAGCTGGCAACAACAAACATCTGACCCTTTGCTTCATTACAACAAGACGGTGTTTCTTCAGAAAACCCAAGGTGCTGTTGTTTTTCATGACGGCAGCAGTTCTGTGCACCTGTTCCGTTTGGTAAGTGCTGAGTGTTTCACCGTGACGCTCCACGCCGTTATCTAATCTGGAGGCTTCAGGCCTGCGTGCGTATCTGACCTGACCCGCTGGCAGAGCAGCGACTGGGCGAACAATGAGTGGAATTAAACCTGTCCTGTTGCTCTCAGCCGAGGAATCTTGTCCTGTGGAGCAGCAAACACTCCGCACTCCTATTGTTAGTGTTGTTCTGGTCCCATACAGTGACAAAACTCTGCGGGCAGCTATGTAAGCTCCTGGGGAGCAATTAGAGATTAGGATTGCTTGCTCAGCGACACTACGACATGTGGGAATGGCTGGGAGTCAAACCTGGGACTTTCAGGTCCCAAGTGGCCGCCCCGTCTCAGCCCCGACTTGTTGTGTAGCATAAGAAGTCCGTTTGAAGCAGCGGCTGATAAATGTAACTTATTTTGGACGTGGAGCTGCACCCACCTCCAACCACCAGAGGTTGGATCCACCCAGTCCTTTCCTCCGTAATCACCACTCTCGGCACACTCGCGTGTTTGCTGCTTTTATCTTTACGGAAACTTACGAACGTTTAACTTTAGGGCTTCTCTTCATGCAGAGCTCATTTTGGCAACTACAGATTAGCACATGCAGGAACCACCTTGAACCGGCGTCCGTTGTTGGTTAAAAAGGTTGAACACTAAACTTCTGATTCCAGACGTTCTTCTATCTGCTGCTCTTTTGGTTTTGTGTTGTGGAGTGAGCAGGAAGCCCAGAGATCTCCTCTGAGGACCAAAGGTCAGTCGAGAGACATGGTCTCACCAGCGTGTCCCTCGGGGCCTCGTCCTAGTAAAACCTCCCTAGGGAGTTGTCGCGGGGGACGTCTTTACCAGATGCCCAAACCACTTGAACTGGTTCCTCTCGATGTGGAGGAGCAGCGGCTCCACTGAGTCTCCTCCAGGTAACTACATTTCTCAGCCGGTCTCTGAAGTCCAGCTCCTTTTGACCACTTGTTCTTTCAGTCTCTGCCCAGAGTTCCTGACCACAGGTGAGAGCAGGAACCGAGACTCAACAGAAAACTGCTTCACATTTCTTAAACTTTAAAGCTCCCAACAAAGAGCTCTCTGGTTTGTTCTGGTTTGCTCTGGCTTGCTCTGGCTTGCTCTGGTTTGTTCTGGTTTGCACTGGTTTGTTCTGGTTTGCTCTGGTTTGTTCTGGTTTGCACTTATCTTTTGGCCACTACTCAATTTGCAGACGGAAGTTGGCGACTGTGTCCATGTAGTGACCTCATCACTTGTCTTATGTTCACTGCACTAATGCATGATGGGAACTGAAGCACAGTAACAAGATGCCACCGTGACATCTGTTCTCACAACATTCAGATTTGTGCTCGTCTCTCACTGGGACATGAAACAGATAAGTTGTCTGGTGAGTCACAAACATTTGTTGCACCTCTACGTGTAATGGCAGCAGATCAAATGTCTTCTGAACTTTTAGAGGCTACGAAGCCGCACCACTCACAAATGTACGGGGAATTTTGTGTGAAATTTCAGGATGAACCTAAAATGCGCTCGACCCTTTACAGGTGGACTGAATACAACCTCCTCTAAACGTCTGAATCCTAAATGTCCAACTATTCAGTGTTTCAGTACCTTTTGCACGACTTGCTGTTCTCTGACTGACAAGGAGCTGAACGAGATGTACAACAGGTGTCCACTGTTCTGGTTCATGACAGTCCTCCTCCTGGTGCTGTCCTCATTCTGACGTGAAACCACCACGATGCCCAACAAAAGACAACAGGACCTCTTCACTGCGGCTTCAAACAGGAAGGCGTCAGAAGGAACTGGCCACGGAGCTTATCACAGGATGTCATCAGTTGCACAGAGATGAGCACGGGTTTTGATGGTGCAGGGAGGTGGGAGCACATCACTCCAGTTCTCCTGTCCCTTCACTGGCTTCCTGTCCAGTGTCTAATCCGTTTAAAGTTCTGTTGCTTGGTTTCAAGTCTTTGAACGCTCTTCGTCCTTCTCATTTGTCTGAACTGCTTCACCTTCACATGCCATCACGTGCTTTAGATCCTCTGGCCAGATGTCCCGACTACCTTTCATAAACCCAGAGGAGACGGAACCTGTTCAGCTCTGGCTCCTAAACTGTGGATGAGCTGAAGGCCAGGCAGGCCCCGTCACTGTCTGTTTTAAACTCCTTTAAAAACTTCTTTTTTCTTTGGATTTGAACCTAGAGTCTGTCTCAATGATGTATTCTTTTACTTGTGGTGTTTTTTTTATATTTTACCGTTGTCTTTTGTTTTTATTTCTGTACAGCACTTCGGTCGGCTGCCATGTTGTATTTTAAACGCTTTATAAATAAATTGGTATGATATAAAGAGAGATTAGAAGAGTCGCAGAAAGGCATAGAAGTGGACGTTCTTTGTGAAGCTGCAGAACCACGTGATGAACGAAGGAAGGTGAGGCACCCAAGTGTCACCTCAGACCATTCAGTCGTTTCCATCAGGGTGCTCTGTGTGCTAGACTACCTGCAAGGGGACCTTACCCAACCAGACACAGGTGTCATCGTCTTGCATGGTCCAGGGAGTCTTTACGCTGAGCCAGGGACCAGTGGGCCTGAGTGCTGTGATGAACTGGTTCACGTTGAGCTGAAATGATGGCTGCCAGCCATGTTGGAGGCGTCAAGGAGAGCGCTATGCATCAGCCACTGCCGTCCCCAGACGAGCCTTTGGTGGCGGTGGTACAGTGGGCCGGTGTGTCGACTCCACACAGAACCGCCCTACGCTTGGTGAATGTTTCAGTGACTTTGTGCAGAACTTCAGTGATGACTTGTGAACAGCATGAGCCGCTGTTCTACTCAAGACACGACAAGTTATTGACACATTGATATTTTCTTGGCTTTTCTTTCAATAATTGTTTGACATTAGGAAACCACCAGTACACACTTGGACTTAAAGGCCCTGCTTTCATGATAAAATATCACCGCATGTTAACTTTTTACATTTTCCGTAAGTGTCACCTGAAAGCCAAATATCTCTTTTTGTGAGCGGTAAGGAAATGAAGTTCTGGTATTAAGGGAATAGATGAACTAAATACTCAGTGGGTCCATGTGATAAAAATCATTAAAGTTTTGTTGGTTTAATAAAAACTGCCACAGCAACGTATCCATTGGCAGCTTTAATGACACATCAGAGATAAACAGAACCACAGCTGCCGTAGTGTGTTCTAGATTTGAAACAAAGTGTGAAACGCAGAGAAGCAAACAAAAAGTGTGCGTGGGTGACGAGCACGTTCATGTTCCTCTGAAGTTCACGGTGTTTCTGTCAACAGCCCAACCTTGTTCCAACACACACGTGGGCACCGGAGCTCGTGTGTGTCTTGTAGGCAGTTGGCTTTTGTCATTTGAAGACAAATATAAAGCGTCATCCAGAGCCACAAGAGTCGACCAGTGATCGTAGCACCTGCGATTATTACCCTCCTTCAAGGGTTTATGTACACACTGGAAAACTATTAAATCATAAAACCTACAGCCAGGATTGTGCACCGGGATTTGGTTTAATGAGTAAAACTCAAAGTGGATCAGTCCCTGAAAGATGTGTTCAAGATAATCCAGACCAACTTGTTCTCCTGGTTTGTCTAATAATGCTGTTTGCTTTAAATTAGAAAACTTCTTGCACTTTGACTCTTTGTCTTAATAAACTTTGCTCAAGCTGTTTTTATGTCAAAAAGTTTTAGATGGAGATGGCTCTCCTTCCTTTGACTGGATGATTCTCTTGTTTCAGGCAAAGTTTCAGGGTGATGTGGCAGCTCACACAACAGAGATCCAGAGACTGAAAGGTAGGACGGGCCAGCAGGGGGCGCTCACAAGGCCACGGAGTTTAAATGGAATTATTGACAGCCTTATTAAAAAGACACACCTAATGTGAAAGTGTTTGTGTCAACAGAGCAATTAAAAGAGTTGAAGCAGGAGTTTATGAAGCAAGAGGAGCACATGAGAGATGTGAAGAAGAACAGCACTGCACTGGAGAAGAAACTGGAGTATGAAAGGTAACTTATGATTTTAAGAGTTATCACACGTGACTAACACACGTGACTAACACACGTGACTTAACACACGTGACTAACACACATGAATAACACACGTGAATAACACGTGACTAACACACGTGAATAACACGTGACCTAACACACGTGAATAACACGTGACCTAACACACGTGAATAACACATGTGAATAACACACGTGACTTAACACACGTGACTAACACAAGTGAAAAACACATGTGAATAATAATAATAATAATGTCATCACAATGTCAGCACTATATGTTTCCATACAATGGCGAAATTAGTCTCTGCATTTAACCCATCCACCACCAGGTGGTGCAGTGGGCAGCTATTGAAAGCGCCCGGGGGACATTTTGGGGATGAGACGTGCTGCCCAGAGACGCCACGTGATGTGCAGTGACTGGGGATCGAACCTGGGACTTTCGGGTCCCAAGCCGGCTGCCCTGCCTCTGCAACACTTGAATAACACACGTGACTTAACACACGTGACTTAACACACGTGACTTAACACACGTGACTAACACACGTGAATAACACACGTGAATAACACGTGACTAACACACGTGACTAACACACGTGAATAACACGCGAATAACATGCGTGACTAACACGTGAATAACATGTGACTAACGCACGTGAATAACACGTGACTAACACACGTGAATAACGCATGTGACTAACGCATGTGAATAACACGAGAATAACACGTGACTAACGCACGTGAATAACGCACAGGCGTTCTAGTATTTACATCTCTTTACAACCTAGCTGTTTTTGTTTAATTTTTTAACATCATTTTATTTGTTCCTATCAATTTGTAAGTTTTTTATGAGTGTGCACTGTTGTCATCACTCTTTGTTAAAATCAGGTCTCTTGTAAATTGAGTCCCTGAAGCTCAAGAGTCAGAGGAGTTTCTTTATTGTTGTTCGTGGTGGAACAAAACTGCACAGTTACAGTTTCATCCAACAAAATGTCAAAGAACAACGGTAATAAGATCCAAGATATGAAGTAAGAAAAACATCAACTAAAAATACACTAAGCACTCATAACATAAAACATTACATCGAACAGCAGCACGAACATGAGTCTGTGAGCAGATGAGCACGCATGAACACAGCAACATGAAACAGATCAGCAGCAACATGAAACAGATCAGCAGCAACATGAAACAGATCAGCAGCAACAT
>NC_056499.1:1017810-1025085 GCF_014905685.2 Nematolebias whitei
CATGGCAACAGCCTACACTACACAACAATACATGAAAGACTTGGAAAAACACCTTAAAAACACTTTTGCTTTCGCTCAGAAAAACCTGGAAAAATCAGCTGAAGGACGCAAAGCGTACTACGAACAAAAGGCCTCTCACGAGGAACTCCAAGTGGGAGACAGGGTCTGGTACTACACGTTTGCCCCCACAACTGGGAGAAGAGAGTCCGGGACCGGAACTCTTGCCCGTAAACTGATGCCCAGATGGACTGGACCCCATCTGATAACAGACAAACTGTCTCCAGTTGTCTCCAGTTGTCTATCAGATAAAAATCAGTAAAGGCCAAAAAGAGCCAATTGTTAAATGGGTACATCGAAACAGGTTAAACTACACAAGGTGCAAAGAAACCACTCAAACGGGACAGTGTGATTGAATCTGACAACCAAGGTGAGGTGAAGCAGTGAAACGATGTTTCTAGTTGCATAGTCACTACTCTTGTCGATGTTGAAACGTTGTTTAATTGGTTTTGGTATTGTTTCTGAGGTAAGAATGAGTTTTGTATGTATTTTAGTTGGAGACTGTAAAGGACTTTAACTATGCCAACATGCAGTTCACTCGTTAAAACCTAATCTTTGCGGAGTCAATGTAGATTAATGCTACCTTAAGTACCATAATCTACATTGGTCTCACAACGCTTAAGCCGAACCTACTCGAACAATTCTATTCGGGGGGATAGCTAATTCTTTTTGATGAGTCTCGCCATAGACTCCAAAAACATTTATGGAGAAACCAAACACCCAATCTCAAGTCGTTCGTCTAAAAGGCAACAGACAAGTAAACCAACTATAGAGGCCATGTAAGTCTAACATAGACAAAGTTAGAGATGATGGTATAGTTGGAACACCCTTATATAGGTATAGACCCCTATAACTACCCTTTTCAGCATGTTCCACCCCTTAACTGGTAGCTGTAGCTGTTCCCAATCATAATAGCTTACACACCAGGTGCATATAGGTTAAGGCCTTATGTAAAATCCCCTTCATAAGCCCACCTTAAACCACATAATTGCATGACACATAGAACCAGAACGGCACCGACTGGACGTCACCCAGCGACGACCTTCGCTGGAGGAGACCTACAATCCTGACGTTGGTCTCCAACCTGCATCCAGTGGCCATCTTCAGTTCAATCGAAAGGAATCTTCTACATGCTGATCAATCAACACCTCCAATCGTTGTGGATTAACCGTTGTGGATTATATGACTTTTTCCAATGAATTACAGATTTTGTTTCCAAGGGGTTAAAGCATTGCTACAATGGATTTACCAACAACATTATGGAGTTACCAACAACATTATGGAATAACCAACAACATTATGGAATTGCCTAAACCGTTGTGGGATTACCTTCTTTGACTTTTGTTTTCCTCTTGCTGGATTACATCAAGCTCAAGGACATTCCGAGGCATAAGTTCATGTTAGAATTCATCCCCATGGACAGGCGATGATTTCCAAAGGGGGGACTGTAGTGAAGTAAGCCTCAGGTCAAAACCTGACCCTGAGGACCTTCATGGGACAGAAACTGTTATTTCATTGATTTGAATCCAGAAATACAAATTAAGCTCATCCAGAGACTTTCTAAGTGTGTCCTGCACTAATCAATTGAAAGAACACTCTCTTTTTATATTATCATTACTATTTTACAATATCTTGATAATCAAAGTGTGTTTAGTTCAAACCATTTTAAATGTTGAAGTGAACTACTCATTTTAAATCAACTGTGAAACAGTATTAATGATTTTTTAATCCTCATTCAAAGTAGAAATCAAGTTAATGTCTGTTACAAAGTAATTATGCATTTTTTGATCTTCTGTCTGAAATGAGAAGGAGTGATGTCGGTCAAAAGTCGGAGACAGTCAAAAACAAGTTTATTGGAACGAACTGTCATGTTTTTAAACTATCAGACAGAAATAAGAAACTGCTGGCACCTGTGGTCTGTCATCTCGCCTAAACATTTCTCTGTCTGTTCCAAAAACATCTCACTGTTTTTCTGACTTGTAGTAACCTCTTACATCACTAAAACCACACCCCTGTTGGTTCTTTCAACCAATCAGGACTTCTCAAATGAACCGGAAACAGAACTCTTTAAATGTCGACACTTCCTAGTTCCAGGCAGTTCTGAGGGCAGAACCGAACAGAAAAAGTTCTGAGACATGAACCGTAGTTCTGGGAGATGATCCAGAGTTCGGAGTTCTACACTTGAACCAAAGTTCTGGTACTGATGAAGTTCGGCTGGAGTTCCTGTAGGAGCCACGATGCCTCGCTGTGACTCCACCTGGTGAAAACTTCATAACTTCTGAGGAGGTTTGTTCTGTGGAACTAGTTCTCACGACTTCTGCCGAGTCGCAGCCGCCCTGAGGAGACGCTGAAAAGTAGCGTAACAAGGACCTCTTGACCGCCGCGGATTCATCCTCCGCCAAAGGTAAAGAGTCGTTGAGCTTCACTACCAGTGTACCGCGGGCGAACTGCGCTTCAAAGGAGCGTGTTGTTCTGGTCTACCGACATACATTCTCATCCATCTTTTTCCTCTCCATTTAAACTCCTTCATTTCCCATCTTTAAAACTCTTCTATCTTGCCAGTAATTAATCCAGATATTTTCAGAAATGTCTGTTGTATTTCAGTTGCAAGTGAGAAATCATGGCCGTATGATTTCTCATTGTAAAGCTCATTAATTAAGTTGTGTTATTGCGTTCAATCAGAATAATCAAGTGTACAATGTTGATGTTAAATTTTGATTCTGTTAATAAATGACCACATTCATTTTGATGGGTCAAAGAAAATTAACGTCTCATGTCACTGGTTTTTAGACCATCTCCCACACAGTATCTCTGTCACATATCTGTCAAGTAGCTCGAAAAAGAGAGAACCCGTCGTTAAATATTGATTGTAGTGAAGCTAACTGAAACTAACCGACCCTATTTCACTACATTTCTGGTGGCCCGGTACAGGTCTCTAAAGAGCTTCTGATGGCCCGACGTGGTCTCTGAAGACTTTCTCGTGGCCCGGTACAGGTCTCTAAAGAGCTTCTCGTGACCCTATCCGACTTTAGACATTTCGTGGCCGTACGAATGTTTAAAGAGGTGTGAATTAAATGTGACGGAGTCTGTGTTATTGAACGCTCATGTTGGCATGGTTGAACAGGTCCGGCTTTGAGCTTGATACTGCATGATTCGGCTTGTGGTGTTTTTAGAGCTGACAGTAAAGTCAATGTGTTCATCTTAAAGCTGAAATTTGTACATCTGTTGTGTAACTGAAACTGGGTTTGTGGTAAAACGCTTTATTCTGTTAAACTGTGGCAGAGAGGAACGGGTTCTGTCTGACCCGTTTCGGCTGTCGGACTCGGTTCAGATTCTTTGAACGAGTCGTGTTTGAATGGATAAAATGCTGTTTTGGAGCTGAGCTCCGTCTCAGGCCACTGTTAAAATTGCTTCATTACATCTGTAGCAGTAAAAATCGTACATTTTTGAAGGTTAATGGACGAAAGTTGACCGGACTTCTTCAGGCTAATGCTAACATGATAGCTAGAATAACGAGCAGTGATTGGTCGAAAACCGCTGTTTGGGTCGCTCTGATTCACTGAGAAGTGGGTAACGTGTCTGCGTTCACTCCCTCTGATGTCAGATTGTAAAACCCACCCGGTTGCTCACTGGTTGATTCAATCACGTGACCCCGGAAATGAATCTCGGTTCAACCGAAGCCTCCACTGTGTTTAAAATCGCTAAATGGAGCTGCCACTGTTCCCACAAAACTCGTGTTCATGCAGATAGACGTGCTTGTTAAAGCGACGCCACGTTTAAGCTTTAAATCCGTTCAGAAAACGCTGAGGTGACCATGTTCGGCCTATGCTAATTCTAGCTAAAGGCTAACAACCGGATGTCAACGGAACGATCCACAGGAAGTTGTCATAGACTCCTGCTGGTATAAATAAGCTTACACCGCCACCTGCTGTTGAAAGAGGAGTATAACAGTTTTCCTTAAAGAAGAGACTGATAATTCCTCTCATTTTTTTCTTTTCTTTTTGTTAATACAGCCTGGTTTATGAGTTACTGTTTTAAATAGCAAATTCTGGTAAATAAAACTGCTTAAAAACCGTTTAAAAACTAAAGTTGCCGTGAGACTTTTAGAAAAATTGCAGGTTTGTTTAATTTTTAGTGCTTTTGAGTAAATGAACACTGAAAAAGGCCTGGTTCTTGTATCTGTTTGATTTAAGCACATTAAGTAACACTGCCAGAAAGAGGCATTTACTTAAAATATTCTTGCATTGGGGTAAAACCTACGAATAGGTGCCCATTCATTTGAAGAAGTGGCTTTAACAGTACTGTTGAGTGAACCCAGAGCTAAAATAGTGTGTGAAACTCACATGGCACTTGCATACAAATATTTACCTGTTAGAATATCTGAAGTTGGCAACTGTTTAACCAGATAAGTGCTGAACAGTGAATAACCATGGCAGGTGTGACAGAAAAGGATACTGATCCTTGTGAGATGAAGGACTGGTTAGAGGGAGCGTTGACGCTGCTCACAGAATCCTTACATCCATATGGTGAACAGGTGGACAGCATGAACTCAAAAGAGTTATTGGATGAGCTGAAGGTGGTTGCAGAGAGTGTGACCTCTACAGACAAAACAGAGTCAAGCTATGACCAGCTGGCTAAATTGGCGCTCTTATTGAAAGCATCATTCTATGCTGTGGTAGACAAGGCTGATGACCTTGCAATAAGGTTAAACAGCGAAAGAGAGGAGTACCTCGAACTCATGGCACAGTCTAACTTTGATCAGGAGACCCGTGCAAATGAGTTACAACGTGACAGAGAGCTCTCACGAGCTCAGCTGTCATTACAAGCTCACTCATATGAGGAGAAGATGAAGGAAAGAGCGGTTAAGTACCAAGCACTGTGTTCAGACAACGATACGCTACAACAACAGTTGCAGCTCACATCAAAAGCTCTGAACGAATGCAGATTGGAAAAGGCGGCGTTAGTACAACAAGGCGTGCGTTTACAAAGTGAATGTCAAACATCACAGGAACGCTTAAAAGCCTGTGAGGAGTAACTAGCCATAGCAACAAATAAGATTTCTGACGTGGGGCGAGCTTGTCTGGAACTCAAAAATGAACAAGGTCAGAGTCCAGGTCACCCACCATCACCTCAGAAGGATTTTGGTGCACCTCCTGCTCTTAATCCCATTCCATCACCTCCACATGTGTCTAGCGACACGTGACATTTTGGTTCCTACGATACCGATAATACAGCCTTTGATCCCAATTTCGGATTTACAAAAAATCTCAAAATATGTTCAACGCTTTATTCCTGGGCCTATGGGTTCTACTGGTACGAAGGCGTATCTCAATGACCTGGATTTCAGACTGAGTGGTTATCCTAATGCTACTGTTGAGGATAAAATCAGTCTGATAAGGCTCACTTCGGACAGAGAGGTGTTCACCTTCATCGAGCGTCAGCCTGATGCCACGAAAAGGGATTACAATTTTCTGTGTGAAGCTTTGATCAGAGAATACGACCCCTACACGGGGCCTGGTGGCTTCCCAGCTGCAGACAAGGTCATGCAAGGGAAGCATGAACATCCAAAGGTTTATTACAAAAGAATCTTCCAAGCTTATTTTGGTTACAGGAATGAAACCGGCATGGAGGAGGAAGAAGGTTTTAAAATTGTTTTCAGCAAAAACCTCCACACTGACATTAAAACGTCAGTACAAATGATGGCTAATTTCAAAGAAAAATCAATCAATGAGATTAAACAGTGTGCTGTGAATGTGTTTGAGGCATGTTGTCATGTTAAGACGCCCATGGAGGTGTTTCCTGGTGTAAAGGTTAAACCCCATTCGCTAGAACTGGAAGGACGGCGCGCGTCGCCTCCCCCTCCTAAAAAAGGCGAGAAAAAGCAGTCTTTTCAAACTAACAAACGGCGTCATGAAGGTGCACGCTGGGACAAAAAAGATCTGAAGGGATTGAATTTAATCCCAGAGGATGAACGTGATTATCATAAGTGGGGTGTACGTAGGACGAAGAGATATGGGAACCAAGGTGACCCATATTATCAGGGGAAGTCCGAAAAGGAACCCCCAAATGACGTATCTATCCCTCCTCCACCTCGGACAAAACGACCCGAGGCGAAAAAATCACAAAGGTTCCAGAAACAAGGCCCTACACCTCTGAGCTCGGAAGAGACAGAGAAACTACGCAGGTTGTTAGAAACTTTGAAACACACTGACACGGGAAACCAACCTGGAGCACTATGTAGTGATGTGATCGCTATTAAATCTGAGGGCGCGAATGACAACGTCACAGATGTCGGTGGAACCCACCAAGACATTGTTGTTGTGGCCTCCAACAACCCCTCATCGGAAGAAGGGGGGGTGAACTCACACACAAACAATGACGAGTCATCGCAAGCTGAACACTCAGAAACAGCTACTGCTGTGCTGACGGTTCAGACAAACCAAGATTACACAGACAAGGCTGAGCGTGTGAAAAAACGTCAGAAAAAACCTAAGAGGTTTCTGTGTAACTTTATTAGAAGGGGGGTCGCCAAGAAGGCATACCTGTCAGTAACGCTCGAAGGGGTCCTCACAAATGAAGCACTACTGGACGGTGGGGCGGACATAACAATTATGTCAGCTAAACTGTTTGAGGAGCTGAGGACAGCCGCTAGCAGTGTTAACAGGGTAATACCTCTCACAGAATGTGCTATAGAAATGAAGGGTCTCTCAGAGAAGAAGACAACCCTGACAGCTATAGCAATGGTTCACATGCAGATTGGCAGAATGACACTATACCACCCGGTACACGTGTCTAGTGTTGACTCATTCCCATTTCTGGTTGGCCAGGATTTTATAAATCGCTTCGACGCGATTATAGATTATGGTGATCAGACAATGTGGGCCAAGGTGAGCAAACCACTGCCAATAGAAATGCCTCCTGAGTGTAACAAAGACTGCCTAACAACAGGTACCGCGGAAGGCGCAAAGGACTCCTCAGCCGAGGACACGAGCCCGGTGAGTATTCCTCTGAAATCATGTGAAACCAAAGAGACCCACCCGGTGGTCCAAACTCTGACCCAACAAGACAGCCTCCTCTGTGAGCTGGAGCAGTCAGAGTCCACCAAACACTACCTACCACTGGTAGTTAAAGGTGTAGAGATCCAAGGATCCCACACCAACGATGCTGTTCTATCTCTGTGGACAGATAAATCAGCAATTAACCGAGCTTTCTATGAAA
>NC_056499.1:1025185-1031788 GCF_014905685.2 Nematolebias whitei
TTCTGTCCCATGAAGGTCCTCAGGGTCAGGTTTTGACCTGAGGCTTAGTTCACTACAATATTATGCTAAAGAAATAGATATGTGATCTCAATAGGATTTACCTGGTTAAAAATAAAACATTTCAGACATTTTTTTGCAGAGTTTTCTTCCAATGTGATTTTTGCTTGACTGATATGGGCAAAATAAATGTGTATACAATGATGTAACCTCACAGAGCTCTGCGCCAGAGCAAAGGCTTAAGATTTTAACCCATATAACTTTATGGTGCATCGACAGCAGTTTTCTCTCAGCTTCATTGTAAATGTATCATCAGCACTGTGTATATTTAGGCAAATAAAATGTGACAAAATGCTGCTCAAAATGTTGCTCTGTGGTTGACATAGAAAATATAGCCAACACTTATCACAGCAGGTCCAAAAGTTTTAGAATCACCCTCTTCACCATCTACATAAGAAATGTAAATCAAAGCATCCCTGATGCATCCTTATATTTCTATGCTGATGATACAGTTGATTAGTGTTGAGCTAAAATAGTTGCTAAGGTTTTACAGCTTTTACAGTCTGCATTCAGCATCATCCAGTCAGATTTGTTGATTTTTTTTTGTTTGTTTTCTTGTTTTTTTGAATGTCCAGAGGACCCGATTGAACTTTTTTTTATTTTTCTACCTGGATTATTGAGTAGCATCAGGATAGTAGTTATCATCATGTTAGCATAAATTGCATTTCATACAATTCCTGTTCTGTAATTCTTCATGGTGGTCTGTTGTAGTTCATCAATTTTATTCCCTGATGGTTATATTTCTGGTAATCATTTATTTAGTTTATCTTCAGGATGGTGATGAGTCCTTTGGCCCAATGGACGTTGGGATCTTGTTGATGACACCTGAAGGTGTCTCTCCCCCAACATCAGATCTTCACCGGCCAGCCTGAAAATCGTCATTGAGGGTGAAGTTGTTGTGGAAAAGCTGATGACCCTGCCAGAAGCTGTGGGTCTCCTTTTTGGGCTCACATATGGACTCCACCTGAACTACCCCAAGAAAATCAGAAATACCCTCCTGTTCATTCAATAAATATCTTTTCATTTGGGAAGTACTGAGTGTAAGCCAAGAATTCAAACACTGAAAAATCAACTACTTGTGTAAAATGGTGCATGTGCTCTGTTTTTGGTTAGATGGAGTTTTTTTTTTTTTCATTAGTAGTATTATTTAGCAGCTAGAAGTTTAGTGTTTTTACTGCTGAAGTTCAGTTTGAAGCCATCTTTAAAATACAAACAGAATGTGAACAAGTGTTGTAATGTGTGGGCCGGTTACGTTTACACACTGAAAAAACTGTAACTGTTACAAAGAAATTTTCCTGTTCATCATTACTTGTTTTAAACAATTAATGTGCCCCCATGCTAGTTAGTTTTTTTTTTTTTTTTGTCTAATCGTTGAGGCCTCCAAATAAAAGAACTGTAGGACGCTCATTCTTATTAGGCAATGTAAGAGTTGGAGCCATTCAAGAGTTCCATGTTCGTCTTTTGACCAGATTAATGATGTAAATGATGAAGATGTTATGCAAGCATGTTTCCCTTTACACAATATTAACATTTTTGTTTTTCAGATTTAGTTTTGTATTCATGTTTAAAATCTTTAACATGGTGAAATGTTTACTAAGATTTACATGTTTAAAATGTTATTCTTGCACCAATTTTGCAATAAATTTGTGAAAAATAAATAGAATCGTCATTTTTATGTAAGGAACATCAGGTAATATACAAACAATTATTGTGTAATGATAAAAAAATCTAATTGATTATGATTACAATTTACATTTAATAATTCTAACTAAAAACATGATAAATGAACACCGATCATCATGAGTAATGATTACTGATATGCATGATTAATGGTTGAGTTAATTACTCATAAACATTGGTTTTAAAAACTTGAGTTTTTTAGTAATGGATTATCTTGGACACAAGACTTAATGCAAACAGAGCTTGATTAGTTTTGATTTTGATTTTGTAAAAACTGGACATCCCAGTGCAATCACTTACCGTAAACGGTTTTAGTAATGATTACTAATTTGGGTTTACAGTGTACTGCCGTACTTCTTCCCGAGCACACCCTTCCCTGCACATATTTTGCACAGTATCCTGATCACTCTGTGTATTTGATGCGAATGGCTGCTGTTTCAGGGTTGTTGGATTGTCTGTGTAGTTTTGAGATTTGGATGTCAGTGGCCAACTAAAGACAACAAGCTCATCCTGGACAATGCTTTCACCCATAGTGAGTGAAATACTGCTGTTGAGAGCCAGAAATAAAAGTGAAAATGTTTCATTTCTAATGCAGTTGGAGTTCACACAGTCCTGTTGTGTCTCCGTGTAGCTCACATAAACATAGCAGTCCCTTTTAGACGGCACAGACAGCACATTTGAATGCAAGTACTGCTCATCAGCAGGTGTGAATATACACAATATTAGGAGGAAAATGTCATCTACGCACACAGATGCACACAATTATCTGTTTGTGTGCACTTGAGTGCATCAGAGTGTGTATGCTCTGTGTTTGTATTTTGATTCTAACACGAAAAGGCACTTCCACACCCATATATTACCTTCTAAAAATAAAGTCATGACGTCAAACAAGTTATTTCAGTTGGTCAGCTATCATTTCCCCTCCCCTCTCAAAACACACTCAATAACTGAGCGACTTTCAGGCTGCAAAATAAAATACAAAACTTAGTAAATATGTAACACACAGGATAAATATATGGTTAGTGCTAAAATGCCCCATATGAATTTTGAATATACAGTTACTAGATGGAAGTTTTAAATTTGCAATTCAACAAATCTAAATAGCATATCTGCATCCATTTTGTTGCTGCACTGTGGAATAGAGCATAACAACTGTTAGTTTACTCCACTTGTTAAAAAATAAAAATAAAACATGTGCTCCTGCTGATTTACAACAGAGCTGAAACGTGGAAACAAGTTTAGGATTGTTGCCTTGATAAGTATTCACATCACATATAACTCTCTGCAGTGAAGCTTAGAAATGAGTCATAGTCTAGAATGGTAGGAGGACACATAAACAGGCTGACTTTTTATCACGAGAAAACAAATGTCCTCCAAGACTGCAGGGAAAACTGCAAACTGATAATTAGGAGCTGATTAACTGAAGAATATTTATGGTAGGTTTCCATTAAAAATGTATCTTTATGTTGAGCAGCGAAGGGGCAGATGTGTCATGAGGAAAACATTTACTTGCAGATTGCGCTTTTGGGGTTTTTCTTCTAGGAAATATTTATGATTCTACGGTCAGGCTAAACTAAACTGAACACAGAAGGCACAATATGTTTAAAGGTTTTACCTTTTCCATATTTATGAGGTAATTTATGGGGTGGACTAGTTTATTTAGTTTAATTCTTTTGTTTTTTTTCTTTTGGCTGCTCGTCACAGCAAACTAACTCATGCGAAGACTTGGCGATTATTTTGACACCGGATGTTCTTCCTGACACAACCACAGCCCACTGAGCTACCTCAGCCCTCTGTGTGGAGCAGAGAGCTGCCATCTAGGGTGACCGGGGGAGCAGATGGTGGGGGTTAAAGGCCTTGCTCAAGGGCCCAGAGTGAGGCAAATGAGGGTGGAGGCAAGTGTAGGTCCTTCACCTTTCCCACCCACATTTTGATATTAGTCAGGAGGATTAGAACTGGCATCGCCTGGATCACAACACACCTTATCTAAGCTCTCCACCACCGCTCAGCCCCCCCCACATTGAATTTAGTTTATTTATGTTAAATGATTACATAAGCGAAAACACATAAAGACATAGAAAAGTAACCACTGATGGAGCTAAAAACTTAAAACCTCTGGGGTCAGTCAGTGGTGGCTCATCAATGGGGTTCGCTAGGGTGCCGTCCCACCATTCAAACCACTCACATATTATCTTGAAGACAGAAAAAAATTAGAAATAATAAAATAAAAATATTTCAAAATATATGTATGTATATTTTTTTTAGTTGTGTAAGATGAATATTTTATAATTAATGATGAGTAAAGTTGTTTCTTTCAAAAACATTGTCTCTGATTGATGACGTATTTCTGCCTTGGGGGTGCTCGAATCTTTGCCCATAAACTCTCATCAAAACTTGTACATGCGCAGTTAGCTCCTCTTCATTACAAGACATAGGAAATTTCTGGGCGCACCTCTCCTGCGCCCAGGTGCATGGTCAAATGATACCGATTGTGCTTCCGATCCCGGAACAGATTTTTTTTTTTTGTCCTGGAACAGATCGTGCAGTGACACTCCCACCCAGGCTGTGTGTGAGAGGCTAGCTGATGCAGGTAGGCTTTAAGCCACTGAAATCACTTTATCTAATGTCTATGTTGCCATTTCTGACTGATATACCTCTCAACTTTTAGATGTCTCTGTTTGTGAAAAAACCTTCAGCTGACTGTGTATTCTTAAAGTGGGAACTGATGAGTTTGTTTGTTTGTTTGTTTGTTTCTGGAGCTATCATGCTAGCACTAGCCTCCAGGTCATTGTATTGGGTTCTTTGATAACGCCTTCTCCAAGTCCACAATGCACATGTAGACCGGTTGGGCAAACTCCCACGCACCCTCCAGGACCCTGCTGAGAGTGTAGAGCTGGTCCAGTGTTCCATGACCAGGATGAAAACTGCACTGCTCCTCCTGAATTCGAGGTTCGACTATCTGACGGACCCTCCTCTCCAGAACCTCTGAATAGACCTTACCAGGGAGGCTTAAGAGCGTGATCCCCCGGTAGTTGGAACACACTCTACGGTCCTCCTTTTTGAATAGGGGGACCACGATCCCAGTCTGCCAATCCAGGGGAACTGCCCCCAATGTCTACACAATGTTGCAGAGTTGTGTAAGCCAACACAACCCGACAACATCCAGAGCCTTAAGGAACTCCAGGCGAATCTCATCCACCCCTGGGGCCCTGCCTCCGAGGAGCTTTTTAACCACCTCGGTGACCTCAGCACCAGAGATTGGAGAGCCCAACCCAAAGTCCCCAGGCTCCACTTCCTCAGTGTAAGACGTGCCAGTGGGATTGAGAAGGTCTTCAAAGTACTCTGCCCACCGACCCACGACATCCCGAGTTGAGGTCAGCAGCACACCACCTCCACTATAAATAGAGTTGGTGGCATACCACATCCCCCCTGCGATGTCGCATGGTGGACCAGAATCGCCTCAAAGCTGTACGGAGGTCATTCTCCATGGCCTCTCCGAACTCCTCCCACACCCAGGTTTTTGACTCAGTGACCACCCAAGCCGCATGCTACTTGGACTGCCGGTACCCATCAGCTGACTATCAATCAACCTTTATTTATACAGGTAAATCCCATTGAGCCTCGAGGACTCATTTACAAGAGAGACCTGATTTCAACAAAGAAAGACTACAGGGTCCCACAAGCTAAAAAGGCCCGATAGGACTCCTTCTTCAGCCTGACAGATCTCTCACCGACAGTGTCCACCACCGGGTTTGAGGGTTACCGCCGCGACAGGCACAACAACCTTGCGGCCACAGCTCCAATAATTTGCCTCGACAATAGAGGCACAGAACATGGCCCACTCGGACTCAATGTCCCCCGCCTCCCCCAGAACGTGTTCATAGCTCTCCCGGAGGTGGGAGTTAAAGCTCCATCTCACGGGAGACTCTGCCAGACGTTCCGAGCAGCCCCTCACAATACATTTGGGTCTTCCAGGTCTGACCAGCATTCTCCCCCACCATCGGAGCCGACTCACTACCAGGTAGTGATCAGTGGACAGCTCTGCCCCTCTCTTCACCCGAGTGTCCAAGATATGCGGCCGCAGATCAGATGAGACAACAACAAAGTCAATCATCAAACTGCGGCCTAAGGTGTCCTGGTGCCAAGAGCCACATATGGACACCCTTATGCCTGAACATGGTGTTCGTTATGGACAATCCATGATGAGCACAGAAGTCCAACAACAAAACACTACTCGGGTTCAGATCGGGGGGCCATTCCTCCCAACCAAACCCCTCCAGGTCTCACTGTCATTGCCAACGTGAGTGTTGAAGTCCCCCAGTAGAACAAGGGAGTCCCCAGGAGGCACATTCTCTAGTATCCCCTCTAGGGACTCCAAAAAGGGTGGGTAATCTGAGCTGCTGTTTGGCACATAAGCACAAACAACAGTCAGAACCTGTTCCCCCACATGTAGTCTGAGGGAGGCTACCCTCTCGTTCACTGGGGTGAACCCCAACGTACAGGTACCAAGATGGGGGCAACAAGTATGCCCACTCCTGCTCGTTGCCTCTTGCCAGGGGCAACTCCAGAGAGGAAGAGTGTCCAACCCCTCTCAAGGAAACTGGTTCCAGAACCAGAGCCATGTGTTGAAGTGAGTCTGACTATTTCTAGCCGGAACCTATCAACCTCACACACCAGCTCAGGCTACTTCCCCACCAGTGAGATGACATTCCACGTCCCAATAGCCAGCTTCTGTAGCCAAGGATCAGACTGCCAGGGTCCCCGCCCTCAGCCACCACCAATCCCACATTGCACCCAACCCCTTTGGCCCCTCCCACAGGTGGTGAGCCCATGGGAAGGGGGACCCATGTCTCCTCTTTGGGCTGT
>NC_056499.1:1031888-1042650 GCF_014905685.2 Nematolebias whitei
TTATCCAGGTTAGTCTCATTGAGCCACGAGAACTCATTTTCAAGAGAGACCTGTTTAGGGAGCACATGGTGGGGGTTAAGGGCCTTGCTCATGGGCCCAGAGTGGGGCGAATGAGGGTGGGGGCAAGTGTGGGTGTTTCACCTACCCCACCCACAATTTTATTTTGATGTTGTCGGGGCCGGGGCGTGAACCGGCGATCTTCGGATCACAAGCCCACCTCTCTAACCTCTGCGCCACCACTCCCCCATCAACCGTGCATAACATCATCAAAAGATTCAGAGAATCTGGAACAATCGCTGTGCGACATTATAATGTCTCAGTCTATTTTACAGCAGTAATTTGGTGTGTTTGCAGCTAAGGGTCAACTGAATAACTTTTTGCAGTAAAAAGAATTATAGATGGACGCACAGCTAATTATCCTTAACTTACATAAATAAGGGCTGTTCCTCAGCAAAGTTAACAAAAACTGAGCTACAATTTATCATGATGGTAGCTGAGAGATACAGCATATAGTCGAAGTAGCTCACATGACTCATCCTGTTATGACATGAGATTGTGCATATTAACTTCAAAGTTTTACTGAAACAACGTACACTTTGATATTTCTAAACATAAGGTGGCATCAGTTTAAACTCTAGGCATAAAAGTCAGCAGGCAATCATTAAATTCACAGAATGCTTGGCCTTTAATAGTACATTAATGTGGATATTATCAGAAAAATGTGAGGAATTGTAGAATTGTATTAAATAAATCCCTCTGATGGAACTTAACATTTAAGTAGTTTCAACTCTTAATGAAACTTCCCTGAAAACATTATTTATGGACTTGTTTTTTTATGTTTTTTATTTTTGGGTGGGGAGAATATTGGCAGCTTGGTTTTATTCATTTCTGTGTTCCAGGGCTGACATGGGCTTTGACAAAATGCCAGTATTTGATGCCCCGGGAATGACGACTTCTTGTGTGGGCTGCTATCATTAAACGGTGAGTGAGTCAACTGTTGCATCTGGAGTCATTTTCTGCAAGTTATACCTTCTTTAAGCATTGCTACTGGATGAAGCTTGCAGCAATAAAAGGCTCAATCTTTATGATAAGGAGGTTGATTTATATGTTTGTTTATGTGGAACTGATTTCTAAACAAGTTTCTACCTAAACTCTTTGGAATTCAAAGTTTGCTGTTTAACTTGCTAATTGAAATGTTTGTATATGTTGTCTCAATTGGATGTAGAAACAATAAAGAAGCATTTTATTCTTGGTTTTAGACATTAAACTTTAATGAGTAACATGTATTTTAAAGCTATAATAAATTACATTAAGACTACTCAGCCAAATTTGGTATGGTATGGTATAAAGTTTATTCATTTTTAAAAAGTACAAAACAATTCCATAACAATATAAAAAAGATACAAGAGATTTAAAATGAAAGGTGCAGAAAGAAGAAAAAATCTTATTATATCTGCCCCTTTTTTCAAACAATTATTTCAGACATAATAATCTTCAAGTAACAGAACAAAATGAATAACTTTCTAATTTTTCTAATTCTAATACAAAACACACACTAAGCTACTTCATATATACTTTTTTAACAATCCAGTTTTGATCTTTTTCTTAAATGTACACATTGACTTGTCATTTTTCACATCACTCTCTAGACCATTCCACAATCCAACTCCTTGGATTGAGGTAGACCTTCCCTTCAGACTAGTTCTGAATTTTGGTTTGACAAATATTTCTATCCCCTTAAGATTATAACAACTTTGTCTTTTAATAAAAGTTCTTTGGATATTTAATGGTAATGTGTTATTTTGAGCCCTATACATAACTGATAAAATACTATAATCTACCAAATCATGGAACTTCAATAAGTTCAGTTGATAAAATAATGTGCTTGATGGGTGACATCGTGTTTATCAAGCTTGATTAACAGTGGCAGCCATCATGAATCAGGTTGACTCAAAAAGTTGATGTACATCCTATGTTTACTTTCAGAGTGTTTCATAAAAAGTCATGAAATGGTTTGAGACATTTTGCTGATGCAAAGACAGACAACTTTTCAAGGGGGATAGACAATAAATTTTTTAAAATGACACCCCCATTATAAATAAAATACGGGATTATGAGATCTGCAAATCACTGCATTCTGTTGGAATTTACTTTTAACACAACTTCCAAAACAACAAAGTCCATGCTCAATAATCCAGGTATACAATCCAACATTTTTCAGTCAGGTCATCTGGACAGTTTCTTTTTTTTTTGTGCTGAAACGTTTCGCCTTCGATCCGGAAGGCTTCATCAGTCAAGGAAACACACAACAAAACTGATTTTTTTCCCAAAGTGGAACAAACCAGTTCTGCTTGTGATTAGATGGTCTCTTTGGTACGCCCCTCCTCCATTGCTGGCCCTCTTCCTTATTGACAGTCTTGTCAGCAACAAAAGTGAAACATTTCAGCACACAAAAAAAGAAACTGTCCAGATGACCTGACTGAAAAATATTGGAAAACTTCCAAAACTTATTCAAAATAGTAGTATGAATGTCATGGTTTTAAAACTTATAAAATCAATTAAATACATTGTGCCACGTTTTCTGCTCTGTCTGCCATAGTTCCTGTTCATGTTTGTTTCATCTCAGCTCCTGTCAACCTGCACCTCAGTCTGCTCATGTAACCACGCCCACTCAGCTGATTCACCACAATCAGCCCTCATGCAGCTCACCTGTTGTCACCTGTATTTAAACCCCACAGCCACACTACTCAGTGCCAAATTATTGAAAGCCTTACATTGAGTAAATGTCCAGTGTCCATACCGCAGTTTTATTTGTTTTCCTGGTTCTGACATCATGCCTGTTTTACAGATTACCCATCTTGACCATCCCCTGCTTGCTTTGGATTATCTACTCTGCTTATGGTAACGACCTCTGCCTTCTCTACAACAACCACATCTACCGGCTCATGATAGTGATGAGCAAATGAAGCATTTATGAAGCGTTGAACCAGTTGGGCCAATTGTTTCAAAAATAGGTTCATTTGTTGAAGCTTCAGTTACAGTGACTTTTTGTGGCATTTTGCAACGCTGCTGTCAAATTAGGCATTTTGCTTTTTGTGTCACACACCGAAGAACTTCAGTGACTAGTGTTAAAGAAACTACTTTACTGTGGTAAAAAAAAAACTTTTTTTTTTTTAAATTCATCAACTTTCTATGTTTGGTTTGAAAATGTATTTATGCTTACATGGTTTTGAGTAAAGATTGATAAATGTGCATTGAAGAGATTTAATAAAAACGTTGCAATGGCATTGTGCTTGTGTAACTGTGACAGAGTCAAGAGTCTTTATCATTCTTAAAAATATCAATGAAATGACGTCTCCATGTCTGGAGCTGAAGTGTCTGATCATAGAGGAGGTATCATGATGCTTCAGTTGAACACACCAAACACTGCACCTGCACAAATACACTAATGTAAATTAAAAAAAATTAATAATTTGATCCCATACTGATACGATTATTAAAATCACATACATCATTTTCCTGTAATTATATTAAATACATGAGTTAAATGGGTTAGATATCTTCACTGCTGAACATTACTATAACTATTTTGACAGTTAAATGCCAAAACCACCTTATCATGAGCAGAATGAAGTGTTCCCACGTTAGAACAATCCCTTTTCCTGGCTGCCTCCATAATTACTCAATTCAAACAGCAAAAACACATCTACTCTCCAACACATGGCAAATATTTTAGAGCTGTTTCATAACGTTGAGCTCTCAATTCAAAACTGTCTCAACCTGTCACCTGTCAGAATCAAGATGAGGCGGTGCAGGGAATCAGCTGTTTGGCTCGTGAAACAGTCAAGCGATTGATTCCGACAATGAAACACGTTTGTGTTTCGGACATCACCTGTCACGTGACTTTTTCCGCACCAAAACATGCTCCAAAGTAGTGCTCTGACGTAATTTCACTGCACGGTTCAAAGCATGTTTTATAGCTTTTGTTTCATACTACCATCACTAGCTCATGCTTCAAGTCTGGTTTCAGATTTCTGATCATCTGTGCATGACCCTCGCCTGTCTCCCTGGACCTTCCTGTCTCTTCAGATCGTGCTGGCCCAAGGACTAAGACCTCCACCAGAAGCTGTTTATCAATAAATCTTTTAAACCTTCCTGTTGTCTGGTTCAAATCCCTAAATCTGGTTCTTGTCACATTGTGGTTTACCTTAAATAAGTGTCTTTTTTTTATACATTCTAAATTTGTGTTAAAATTTTCCAAAATTTTATATATTTGTTGAAAAGAGGAGGTTCTCGCAAACCATTCAGTGACTTAGAAGAACAGCAGACCCCATTCTGGACCAGGTTTATTTGGGTGGGGAGCTGTTGACTGGGGATATTGTTGAGCAGCGAAAGAATCACTGCAAGGGTCTCCTTCCTTCATCCACCATGACCACCTTTGAAGAAGCAGAGTCTGAGAACAGGGAGAAGACAAAGCCATCACCATGGCAGAGGTCACCAAGGTAGTCAAAAAGTTCCTTGATGCCAGGGTTGGGTGAAATTTGCCCCAAGATGCTAAAGGCTTTGGATTTTGTGGGGCTGTCATGTTTAACATGTTTACTGTTGCATGAAGGACTTGGACACCTGTGGAGTGACACACGGAGGTGGTGGTGGTGGTTCCCATTTTTTAAAAGGTGGACTGGAGTGTTCCAACTATCACTTCTCATTTTTCCTGGGAAAGTTTACCCCAGGGTGTTGGAAGTGAGGCTCTGGGAATCTTGGAATCCCTTGTGGGGATTTTAAGGGGGTTACAGGTAGTGCTTAATTCATAAACCAAATGATGCCGGAATGCACCCTGTCAAAATAATCTTGGCGTTCCCGGATCCTGTTCTGGCAGGACCCAGATCAAATTAAGTCCTGGTTACAGGAGTATTTAGATGTGTCTATATACTTAGCACTACTTAATTCAAGCCTGTTCTAGGTTCATTCAACATTTATTTACACAGATAAATCACATTGAGCCTTGAAAACTCATTTACAAGTGAGACCTGTTTAGACAGACAAAAAGTGATGAAAGTGACACATATATAGGATTTGGAGGCAAAAAAATATTCCTTTCAAAACTCTCCTTGGCCGAGGAGAAATGGCCTGAAATTGAAAAAAAAAAAGAACCACCTCGCACATAGGCACATAGTGATGCAGACATTTCACAGGGGAGGGGAGATGACAGAGCGGTTAGCGTGTGCAAGGGTACTCCAGAGGCACTGTAAAAGTTCTGATATGAATGATATAATCAGTCAGTTCCCTCTGGTGAGATCCATAAACACTTTTGAGGGGTGCCGAGGTCAATCCAGGGTGCCAGAGAGAATCCAAGAGTCCTGAAATGATGACATAATGTTTTGTCAGCCGGGTCCCTCTGATAGGTCTACAGACTTCCTTGGTGGGAGGGGAGGGAAGGGGGCAGAGCATCAAACTTACAGGGCCTCCAGGCAAATTGAGATAAGATGGCCTGTCAAGGCCAGCCGGGGAGCCGAATTCAGATAAACTTTTGTTTTGGGAACAGGCAGAACTTTACGGTTCGGAAGATGTGTAGAGAGAGGCTCGGAAGCAGTTTCATAGACAGAACAGAGCAAAAACAAAGCAGAGGAGGGGAAAAATGTCCACCCTTGACAAGAATAAGTCATAATAATGGGTGATTTTAATATTCATGTGGATGTTGAAAGTGATAGCTTAAGTATAGCATCAACACGCCCAAATAACAAAACCCCTGAAAAATCTACCCTACTGGACCTTATCCTAACAAACATGCCTCACAAGTACACAAATGCATGTGTTTTCGCTAATGACCTTAGTGATCACTGCATCATTGCAGCCGTAAGAAACGGAAAATAACCAAAATTAAACCCACCATTATTTTCAAAAGGGATTTAAAACATTTCTGTGAGCAGGCCTTTTTTCACGACTTAGCCACTTTTGATTGGAATAAAATTTCATTGATAGATGACGTAGAACTTGCACTGGCTTTGTTGTAAGGTAAAACTTGTTGGGCTTGTGTTTGGCTTATGTTTAATCTGTTCCTGTTTTCCACTGCGTGACATGGTGAGTCACACATCTTGTATTGCTCAAACTCGGTCCAACCCAAGATTAGCCAGAACCAGAGTTGCACAAAAGAACAGCAACTCGTGGTGTGTGTGTGTGTGTGTGATAAAGGAACAGTCCTGCTGAGACTATAAGATCATGCAGCACTTCCTCATCAAGCAGACGATGCAGAGCGAGGATCTTCCTTACAGGTCGTATTGTATGCGCATTCAATGATTAAATGCTAAGATAAGAACTGCATTTACTAATCCACTGTTTTGCTTGTGAACCTGTGACTCCTTTGACTTTTGATTATTATACTCATTAAACCTTATCAAACTTTGAGGTGCGTCTGTTGTATTTTCAGTACGTGTTCTTGACTCCTTCACAGGGAAATGAGAAAATGAATTTGGGCGGACGAGAACAACACATCAAACTGAGACGTATCGCTTGCAGCTTACTTCAACGAGGGTTTTCAAAACATAATCAACACATATGCTCCATATCGTAGATACAGAATAAAGGGACGTAAAAATCCTTGGTTTTCCACCGAGATAGGAAATCTGCTCAAAGAAAGAGATACTACCTGGGCTAAGGCCAGAAAATCAAAAACTGAACATGACTGGCTCAGCTTCCGACAACTTAGGAACAAATGCACAACCCTAATTAGAAATGCAAAATCAAATTACTACCTGGATGCATCCACAAAAAATCTAAATGATCCAAAAAGGTTTTGGCAAATAGTAAAATCAAATTCTGGTCAGACAACAACCACTGATTTACCCAGCTCCATTATGACCAGCTCAGGTATTCTGTCAGACAAATTATCAATTCTAAACTGTTTTAATGAACACTTTATATCCTCTGGCTCCCTGTTCGAATCTACGCATCCTGAAATGTTATCTGCTGACCAAACTGATGAAAATCCACCCCCACCTCCGCATGTGCTAGACAAACAGGTCACAAACCGATTTGACTTTGTATCAATATCTCCCAGTGAGGTTCTAAATGCTCTAAAAACTCTTGACACACGCAAAGCAGCAGGACCTGACAACATAGAACCACTTTTCCTAAAACTAGCTGCAGATTTCATTGCTGAACCACTTTCATGTATTTTCAATCTCAGTCTAAATACAAAAACAATACCCAAAATCTGGAGATCGGCTTATGTTCTCCCTCTGCTAAAAGGGGGTGAACCAACTAATGTCAACAACTACAGACCAATTTCTAAATTATGTATTCTTGCTAAACTGTTCGAAAGACTTGTCTGTGATCAGCTAACTGTTTTTCTACAATCAAATAATATTTTATCACAATTCCAGTCAGGATTCAGAAAACAGCACAGTACCGTAACTACAGTTCTCAAAGTATTAAATGACATCATACATGCCCTGGACAGCAAACAATACTGTGTTGCCCTATTTATAGACCTATCCAAGGCGTTTGATACAGTTGATCACAGACTATTGACTAACATCCTGAAACACTCTGGTCTATCAAAACTAGCAGTCTCCTGGTTCACCAACTATCTAACTGACAGAACACAGTCTGTTCATGTAGCCGGATCCTCCTCTACTTTCCTAGATGTTGTGAAAGGGGTGCCACAGGGTTCTGTCTTGGGTCCCATTCTTTTCTCCTTATATATCAACGATCTATGCAGTGATCTGTCAAACGCCTCCCACCATTATTATGCAGATGACACTATCATTTATTGCTGTTCATCCTCCCTCAGCCAAGCCATCACCACTCTTCAAGACGCTTTTAATATTATCCAGTCACGTCTGCAAAAACTCAGACTGTTCCTAAATGCTGACAAAAGCAAGATCATGGTTTTATCCAACAGAAAGCAGCAACCAGAGAACCCACCTCAAATTGAAACCCAAGAGGGAAAACAAATAGAAATGGTCTCCACCTACAAATATCTAGGTTTCAACATTGACAATAAACTGTCATTTAAAATCCACATCTCCAAAATGGTCACTAAACTCAAACTGAAGCTAGGCTTCTACTTCAGAAATAAATCCTGCTTCTCATGTAAAGCCAGGAGAACATTAGTAGCTGCAACTTTCATGCCGATATTAGATTATGGTGACGTGCTGTACATGAGTGCTGCATCAAAATACCTACAGTCCTTAGACTCAGTTTATCATGGTGCCCTTCGATTCATTACTGATTCCAGTTATCGCACTCATCACTGTGAATTTTACGTCAAGTCTAGCTGGTCTTCTCTCAGCGCTCGCAGAGACACTCACTGGATATCCTTCATCTATAAGACCCTTCTAAACCTAGTCCCGTCATACCTTACCTTCCTAATACAAACGTCACACAATCATTACTCCCTGCGCTCTAATGACCTAATCCTCCTGTCAGTTCCTCTGGTCAGAACTGAACTAGGAAAAAGAGCATTCAGCTTCGCCGTCCCCTCAGCCTGGAACAACTTACGGACAGATTTGAAACTATCAACACTCATCTCGCCTAGATCCTTCATGTCAACCGTATCAGATAATGTTATCAAAAATCGGGACCATTGCAGATGTTTCTAAAACACTACTTATCAAATACACATGTCTTTGTTGACTTTTAACTCTGTCTACTTCAACTGATGTCTGTTCTACATTTAATGTCTACAGAAGTCTGTCTTATCCTGATGGTTTCAAAGGTTTACATTTATTTATCGTGATAGTAGTTTATTTTTTCTTTTGATAAATGTAAATGCTTATTGTCAATTACCCTGTGACGTGTGCTGATGACCACTTGACCAGGTCACCCTTGTGAAAGAGATCTCGATCTCAACGGGCTCTACCTGGTAAAATAAAGGTGATTGATTGATTGATTGATTGATTGATTGAAATATTTTAACAGACTCATTTGGTTTTTTCCAAATCACACCCTTGACTTAGTTCAGACCTATGGCATAGAGAATAAGGACTTAGTAATAGTTCCTCAAAATCCTATTCTGTCCAACCATTTTTAATAACTTTGAATTTACATTAAATGACTACACAGTCACTGAGAGTAAATTTCATCTCAGCAGGTGCTTATCAGAAAATGCTGTAACCAAATTTAAACAATCTCTTCCATCAATGTTTACAACTTCAATGCAAACTTCACTTGATAAAATTGCTCCAATGAAAAAGAAAGTAATCAATCAGAGGAAACTGGCTCCTTGGTTCAATTCTGAGTTACGTACTTTAAAGCAGCATCTAGAAACCAGGAGAGAAAATGGCGCTCTACTAATGTTGAAGAATTTTATTTAACTTGGAAAGATAGTCTGCTAACATATAAGAAAGCTCTCCGTAAAGCTAGAACTTTATATCACTCATTTTTAATAGATGAGAATAAAAATAACCCTAGGTTTCTGTTTAGTACTATTGCTAGACTAATTAAAAGTCCCATTTCTGTTGAACCATGTATCCCTACAACTATAAGTAGTGATGACTTCATGAGATTCTTTATAAATAAAATTATTTCAATTAGAGAGAAAATTGGGCAGCACGGTGGCACAACTGGTAGAGCTGCTGCCTCTCAGTGAGCAGGTCCTTGGTTCAAACCCCGGTCCAGGGGCCTTTCTGGGTGGAGTTTGCATGTTCTCTCCGTGCATGCGTGGGTTTTCTCCGGGTGCTCCGGTTTCCTACCACAGTCCAAAAACATACATGTTAGACTGATTGGTAACTCTAAATTGTCCCTAGGTGTGAGTGAGAGAGTGAATGGTTGTTTGTCTGTATGTGGCCCTGTGACGGACTTGCCACCCGTCCAGGGTGTACACCGCCCCTCGCACAGTGATTGCTGGACATGGGCACCGGCGACCCCCGTGACCCAAAATGGAATAAGCGGGTAAAGATAATGGATGGATGGATAGAGAGAAAATTCAAACCATCCTTCCTTCTACTATCTCTAGTCCCCTGTCAAATGAGACAACTTTAATAATTTCACTAGAGCCAGATTTATGTTTGGACAGTTTTTGTCCTGTTGAGCTCTGAATTGTCAAAATTAATAACCTCATCCAAACCATCCACGTGTCTGCTAGATCCCATCCCAACCAGACTGTTTAAAGAGGTACTCCCCTAATTAATGTCCACATTTTGGATCTACTTAATTTGTCTTTAATGAATGGTTACGTACCACAGCACTTTAAGGTTGCTGTAATTAAATCTTTACTTAAGAAGTCTGACCTTGATTCCGAAATTCTGGCCAACTATAGATCTATATCTAATCTAACTTTCATCTCAAAAACTCTAGAGAAAATAGTTGCAGGTCAGTTGCGTGAACATCTACAAAGAAATAATCTGAAGAGTTTCAGTCAGGGTTTAGAGCTCATCATAGCACAGAAACAGCACTAGTAAAAGTCACTAATGATATTCTCATGGCCTCAGACAATGGACTTGTGTCTCTACTGGTCCTGTTAGACCTCAGTGCTGCATTTGATACAGTTGATCATAATATTTTACTACAGAGGCTTGAATATGATGTTGGGATTACAGGAACGGCTCTAAAATGGTTTAAATCATATCTATCTGATAGATTCCAGTTTGTAAATGTAAATAATAAATCTTCTTCATACACCAAATTTAGTCATGGAGTTCCTCAGAGCTCAGTGCTTGGAACAATACTCTTTACTTTACATATGCTTCCATTAGGTAAAATATTAAACAACATACATTTTCATTGTTATGCTGATGACACACAATTATATTTGTCCATTAAA
>NC_056499.1:1042750-1051084 GCF_014905685.2 Nematolebias whitei
CCAAACTGATGAAAATCCACCCCCACCTCCGCATGTGCTAGACAAACAGGTCACAAACCGATTTGACTTTGTATCAATATCTCCCAGTGAGGTTCTAAATGCTCTAAAAACTCTTGACACACGCAAAGCAGCAGGACCTGACAACATAGAACCACTTTTCCTAAAACTAGCTGCAGATTTCATTGCTGAACCACTTTCATGTATTTTCAATCTCAGTCTAAATACAAAAACAATACCCAAAATCTGGAGATCGGCTTATGTTCTCCCTCTGCTAAAAGGGGGTGAACCAACTAATGTCAACAACTACAGACCAATTTCTAAATTATGTATTCTTGCTAAACTGTTCGAAAGACTTGTCTGTGATCAGCTAACTGTTTTTCTACAATCAAATAATATTTTATCACAATTCCAGTCAGGATTCAGAAAACAGCACAGTACCGTAACTACAGTTCTCAAAGTATTAAATGACATCATACATGCCCTGGACAGCAAACAATACTGTGTTGCCCTATTTATAGACCTATCCAAGGCGTTTGATACAGTTGATCACAGACTATTGACTAACATCCTGAAACACTCTGGTCTATCAAAACTAGCAGTCTCCTGGTTCACCAACTATCTAACTGACAGAACACAGTCTGTTCATGTAGCCGGATCCTCCTCTACTTTCCTAGATGTTGTGAAAGGGGTGCCACAGGGTTCTGTCTTGGGTCCCATTCTTTTCTCCTTATATATCAACGATCTATGCAGTGATCTGTCAAACGCCTCCCACCATTATTATGCAGATGACACTATCATTTATTGCTGTTCATCCTCCCTCAGCCAAGCCATCACCACTCTTCAAGACGCTTTTAATATTATCCAGTCACGTCTGCAAAAACTCAGACTGTTCCTAAATGCTGACAAAAGCAAGATCATGGTTTTATCCAACAGAAAGCAGCAACCAGAGAACCCACCTCAAATTGAAACCCAAGAGGGAAAACAAATAGAAATGGTCTCCACCTACAAATATCTAGGTTTCAACATTGACAATAAACTGTCATTTAAAATCCACATCTCCAAAATGGTCACTAAACTCAAACTGAAGCTAGGCTTCTACTTCAGAAATAAATCCTGCTTCTCATGTAAAGCCAGGAGAACATTAGTAGCTGCAACTTTCATGCCGATATTAGATTATGGTGACGTGCTGTACATGAGTGCTGCATCAAAATACCTACAGTCCTTAGACTCAGTTTATCATGGTGCCCTTCGATTCATTACTGATTCCAGTTATCGCACTCATCACTGTGAATTTTACGTCAAGTCTAGCTGGTCTTCTCTCAGCGCTCGCAGAGACACTCACTGGATATCCTTCATCTATAAGACCCTTCTAAACCTAGTCCCGTCATACCTTACCTTCCTAATACAAACGTCACACAATCATTACTCCCTGCGCTCTAATGACCTAATCCTCCTGTCAGTTCCTCTGGTCAGAACTGAACTAGGAAAAAGAGCATTCAGCTTCGCCGTCCCCTCAGCCTGGAACAACTTACGGACAGATTTGAAACTATCAACACTCATCTCGCCTAGATCCTTCATGTCAACCGTATCAGATAATGTTATCAAAAATCGGGACCATTGCAGATGTTTCTAAAACACTACTTATCAAATACACATGTCTTTGTTGACTTTTAACTCTGTCTACTTCAACTGATGTCTGTTCTACATTTAATGTCTACAGAAGTCTGTCTTATCCTGATGGTTTCAAAGGTTTACATTTATTTATCGTGATAGTAGTTTATTTTTTCTTTTGATAAATGTAAATGCTTATTGTCAATTACCCTGTGACGTGTGCTGATGACCACTTGACCAGGTCACCCTTGTGAAAGAGATCTCGATCTCAACGGGCTCTACCTGGTAAAATAAAGGTGATTGATTGATTGATTGATTGATTGATTGAAATATTTTAACAGACTCATTTGGTTTTTTCCAAATCACACCCTTGACTTAGTTCAGACCTATGGCATAGAGAATAAGGACTTAGTAATAGTTCCTCAAAATCCTATTCTGTCCAACCATTTTTAATAACTTTGAATTTACATTAAATGACTACACAGTCACTGAGAGTAAATTTCATCTCAGCAGGTGCTTATCAGAAAATGCTGTAACCAAATTTAAACAATCTCTTCCATCAATGTTTACAACTTCAATGCAAACTTCACTTGATAAAATTGCTCCAATGAAAAAGAAAGTAATCAATCAGAGGAAACTGGCTCCTTGGTTCAATTCTGAGTTACGTACTTTAAAGCAGCATCTAGAAACCAGGAGAGAAAATGGCGCTCTACTAATGTTGAAGAATTTTATTTAACTTGGAAAGATAGTCTGCTAACATATAAGAAAGCTCTCCGTAAAGCTAGAACTTTATATCACTCATTTTTAATAGATGAGAATAAAAATAACCCTAGGTTTCTGTTTAGTACTATTGCTAGACTAATTAAAAGTCCCATTTCTGTTGAACCATGTATCCCTACAACTATAAGTAGTGATGACTTCATGAGATTCTTTATAAATAAAATTATTTCAATTAGAGAGAAAATTGGGCAGCACGGTGGCACAACTGGTAGAGCTGCTGCCTCTCAGTGAGCAGGTCCTTGGTTCAAACCCCGGTCCAGGGGCCTTTCTGGGTGGAGTTTGCATGTTCTCTCCGTGCATGCGTGGGTTTTCTCCGGGTGCTCCGGTTTCCTACCACAGTCCAAAAACATACATGTTAGACTGATTGGTAACTCTAAATTGTCCCTAGGTGTGAGTGAGAGAGTGAATGGTTGTTTGTCTGTATGTGGCCCTGTGACGGACTTGCCACCCGTCCAGGGTGTACACCGCCCCTCGCACAGTGATTGCTGGACATGGGCACCGGCGACCCCCGTGACCCAAAATGGAATAAGCGGGTAAAGATAATGGATGGATGGATAGAGAGAAAATTCAAACCATCCTTCCTTCTACTATCTCTAGTCCCCTGTCAAATGAGACAACTTTAATAATTTCACTAGAGCCAGATTTATGTTTGGACAGTTTTTGTCCTGTTGAGCTCTGAATTGTCAAAATTAATAACCTCATCCAAACCATCCACGTGTCTGCTAGATCCCATCCCAACCAGACTGTTTAAAGAGGTACTCCCCTAATTAATGTCCACATTTTGGATCTACTTAATTTGTCTTTAATGAATGGTTACGTACCACAGCACTTTAAGGTTGCTGTAATTAAATCTTTACTTAAGAAGTCTGACCTTGATTCCGAAATTCTGGCCAACTATAGATCTATATCTAATCTAACTTTCATCTCAAAAACTCTAGAGAAAATAGTTGCAGGTCAGTTGCGTGAACATCTACAAAGAAATAATCTGAAGAGTTTCAGTCAGGGTTTAGAGCTCATCATAGCACAGAAACAGCACTAGTAAAAGTCACTAATGATATTCTCATGGCCTCAGACAATGGACTTGTGTCTCTACTGGTCCTGTTAGACCTCAGTGCTGCATTTGATACAGTTGATCATAATATTTTACTACAGAGGCTTGAATATGATGTTGGGATTACAGGAACGGCTCTAAAATGGTTTAAATCATATCTATCTGATAGATTCCAGTTTGTAAATGTAAATAATAAATCTTCTTCATACACCAAATTTAGTCATGGAGTTCCTCAGAGCTCAGTGCTTGGAACAATACTCTTTACTTTACATATGCTTCCATTAGGTAAAATATTAAACAACATACATTTTCATTGTTATGCTGATGACACACAATTATATTTGTCCATTAAACCCAATGAATCCAATCAGCTACTTAGACTACAAGCATGTCTTAAAGACATAAAAACCTGGATGACCATTAATTTTCTCCGTTTGAACACAGACAAGATTGAGGTTTTGGTTTTTGGATCTGAGCACCTTAGGAATGAATGTTTCAGTCTTTCTCCCTCCTTAGGTGACATTAATCTGTCCTCCAGCTCTAATGTTAAAAATCTTGGTGTTATTTTTGTAGTGAACTAAGCCTCAGGTCAAAATCTGCTGAAAATTAAGCTGATTTATACTGTTATCTTACAACTGGTGGCCCGTAACGGGTTCATGAAATGGACTGTGCTATTCTGTAACACTTGAATTTATCATGTTGGCATATCTGATCTTAACTGAAAGTAGCTTAAAAGTGCAGATTTCTGTTCGACTGTAAAACGCAATGTTTTCAGCCGTGGTGTTAAGAGAGCTGAAGTTAAGTCAATGTGTTCATTTTAAAGCTGAATTTGTACATCTGTTGTGTAACTAAGCTGACATACTGTGGAGAAACGTTTGATTCTGTTTAAACTTTAACAGAAAGGGGGTTCTGACCCGGTTCTGTTCGCTCGGTTCTGATTTCGAACGAGTTGTTTTAAATGGATGGAAAGCTGTTTTAAAGCTGAGCACCATCTCAGATCACTGTTAAGAATTGCTTCGTTACATCTGTAGCAGTAAAAATCGTACATTTTGAGAAGTTAATGGAAGAAAGTTGACCGGAATGTTCAGGCTAATCGCTAACACAGCTAGCTGCAATAACGAATTGTGATTGGTTGAAAACCGCTGTTTGGGTCGCTCTGATTCGCTGAGAAGTGGGTGACGTGTCTGCGTTCACTCCCTCTGATGTCAGATTGTAAAACCCACCCCGTTGTTCATTGGTTGATTCAATCACGTGACCCCGGAAATGCAGCTCGTCTTCATATAGAAGCTTTCTCTGTTGTTTTAAAGTTGGAAAACGCTTTAAAGTTGGCTCTGAACCGCTGATCCAATTATTAAAAGCCTAATCGCTGAAACTTTGCCACGTTCAAGTTTTAAATCCGTCATTAAATGGTGATTTTGGACCGCGCTAGCCGATGCTAATTTTAAGCTAACGGCTAAAGACCGGATGTCACCAAAGCCACAGGAAGTCATCACGACTCCTACTGGACGTCACTAACAGTGACAGGTTAAAATAAATAAGGTTACACTGCCACCTCCTGTTGGAAACTCGAAATCACAGTTTCACTTCGTGTTTAGAATATTTTGGTGAAATTAAACGTTTTTTTTTATTCTGTCAGAAGCATTTTTGAGTTAATAAACGTTGCTCAAGCTGATTTATACTGTTATCTTACATTTAAAAAGTGATTAAAGTATTTATGCCCAGAGAAGACGTTTACTAGGAAATTTTTCATTCACTGATAAATCCTCATGAAGGTACAAAATGAAAATTTAAGAACTTTTGATAGATACAGTCACAGATAATCACAGAGTTGATCAGTTTACTCAATTGCTGAAAGGAAAATACACGTTTAATTGCTAAAACATCAAATATAAATAAATATAACAGAAAAGGAAACCTTTCTGATTTATTTTACCACCTAAAAAACACAACATCTTCCTGTTTATTTATTTAAAAAAATAAAATAAAAAAAAATAAAGAGATAATGGAAGAAAAGGAGGAAAGCAATGACCCCTTGGGCTCCTATGAGTCAGATGATGAAAATCAACAGGTTGACATAATTCAGAGAGCTTTAAATATTTTAACGGCCCCAGTAATTGGTACACCATTAGAAGAGATGGATGAAATTCAGAAAGCTACAATACTGGAAAGTTTAGCAGAAAATGCCACGGTGAAAGAGAATAAAAAGCTGAGCCTTGAACGGTTAGCAAAAATTTCTCTGCTTCTCAAAGACAAATTGGATCTACAGGTTGAACAAAATGACGTGCTGTCTAAAGCATATGCAGAAGACAGAGAGGAGTATCTCAAATTCATGGCACAGTCTAAACTTGATGAAGAGACCAGTGCAAATGAGTTACAACGTGAGAGGGAGCTCTCACAAAATCACTTTACTTCACAAGCTCACTCATATGAGGAGAAGATGAAGGAAAGGGAGGTCAAGTACCGAAAGTTGTGTTCAGACAACGATGCTCTACAACAACAGTTGCAGCAGGCATCAAATGCTCTGAGCGAGTGCAGAACTGAGATAGACGCGCTTAAAACACAACTTTACCATGCAGAAAGGAAAAATAGTGAGAGGCATGGACAGAATGTGGGGACACACTGGGCTCCAGACCCAAATCTCCTTACATCACACACACCTCCACCCTTACCTAAAGTAGCAGGGACAGACCTGACCAGGTCTCCTCTACCAAGCAGGCAAGAGAGACCGTTGAGACTTCCTCTTTCAATAGATGAACTTCAAAAACTCTCAAAATATGTACAACGCTTTGTACCTGGCCCAATGGGGTCAACTGGTACGAAGGCGTATCTAAATGATCTGGATTTCAGACCGAGTGGTTATCCAAATGCTACGGTTGAAGATAAAATCAGTCTGATAAGGCTCACGTCGGACAGAGAGGTGTTCACCTTTATCGAGCATCAACCTGATGCCACGAGAAGGGATTACAACCTCCTGTGTGAGGCTTTGATCAGAGAATACAACCCCTGCACAGGACCTGGTGGCTTCCCAGCTGCAGACAAGGTCACGCAAGGGAAGCATGAACATCCAAAGGTTTATTACAAAAGAATCTTCCAAGCTTATTTTGGTTAAAGGAATGAAACCGGCATGGAGGAGGAAGAAGGTTTTAAATTTGTTTTCAGCAAAAATCTCCATGCTGACATAAAAACGTCAGTACAGATGATGGCTAATTTCAAAGAAAAATCCATCAATGAGATTAAACAGTGTGCTGTGAATGTGTTTGAGGCCTGTTCTCATGTTAAGACGCCCATAGAGGTGTTTCCTGGTGTAAAGGTTAAACCCCATTCGCTAGAACTGGAAGGATGGCGTGCATCGCCTCCTCCTCCTAAGAAAGGTGAGAAAAAGCAGTCTTTTCAAACTAACAAACCACGTCATGAGGGTGCACGCTGGGACAAAAAAGCTCCTCTTTCAGAGGATGAACGTGATTATCGTAAATGGGGGTGCGTAGGACGCAGAGATATGGGAACCAAGGTGACCCATATTATCAGGGGAAGTCCGAAAAGGAACCCCCAAAAGACGTACCTAACCCTCCCCCACCTCGGACGAAACGAACCGAGGCGAAAAAATCACAAAGGTTCCAGAAACAAGGCCCTACACCTCTGAGCTCGGAAGAGACAGAGAAACTACACAGGTTGTTAGAAACTTTGAAACACACTGACACGGGAAACCAACCTGGAGCACTGTGCAGTGATGTAATCGCTATTAAATCTGAGGGCGCGAATGACAACGTCACATATGTCAGTGGAACCCACCAAGACATTGTTGTTGTGGCCTCCAACAACCCCTCATCGGAAGAAGGGGGGGTAAACTCACACACAAACGATGACGAGTCATCGCAAGCTGAACACTCAGAAACAGCTACTGCTGTGCTGACGGTTCAGACAAACCAAGATTACACAGACAAGGCTGAACGTGTGAAGAAACGTCAGAAAAAACCTAAGAGGTTTCTGTGTAACTTTATCAGAAGGGGGGTCGCCAAGAAGGCATACCTGTCAGTAACGCTCGAAGGTGTCCTCACACATGAAGCAGTACTGGACGGTGGGGCGGACATAACAATTATGTCAGCTAAACTGTTCGAGGAGCTGAGGACAGCCGCTAGCAGTGTTAACAGGGTAATACCTCTCACAGAATGTGCTATAGAAATGCAGGGTCTCTCAGAGAAGAGGACAACCCTGACAGCTATAGCAATGGTTCACATGCAGATTGGCAGAATGACACTATACCACCCGATACACGTGTCCAGTGTTGACTCATTCCCATTTTTGGTTGGGCAGGATTTTATAAATCGCTTCGACGCGATTATAGATTATGGTGATCAGACAATGTGGGCCAAGGTGAGCAAACCACTGCCAATAGAAATGCCTCCTGAGTGTAACACAAACTGCCTAACAGCAGGTACCGCGGAAGGCGCAAAGGACTCCTCAGCCGAGGACACGAGCCCGGTGAGTATTCCTCTGAAACCATGTGAAACCAAAGAGACCCACCCGGTGGTCCAAACTCTGACCCAACAAGAAAGCCTCCTCTGTGAGCTGGAGCAGTCAGAGTCCACCAAACACTACCTACTGCTGGTAGTTAAAGGTGTAGAGATCCAAGGATCCCACACCGGCGATGCTGTTCTGTCTCTGTGGACAGATAAATCAGCAATTAACCGAGCTTTCTATGAAACCTTGGTTCACAAACACGTGGGTCTAGAACTAATTAAAAAAGCTTTCCGCTTTCCATTAGTTCCCAATAGTTCACAGGTAATGACCGCTGAAGGAGTCATTAACCTAAAACTGAACTGGAACCAACGAGAACTGGTTCACCCGTTTCTCGTGATCCAAAACTTACCACATGCAACCTACATAGGCTCTGA
>NC_056499.1:1051184-1072849 GCF_014905685.2 Nematolebias whitei
AAAAAAAAACTGTAGTATGAGTTTTTATAACTGCTTATTGTTGTTGCTGTTGTCCATTGTTGTCATCTTTCTTTGTTGAAATCAGGTCTCTCTTGTAAATGAGTCCTCGAGGCTCAATGGGATTTACCTGTATAAATAAAGGTTGATTGATTTTCATGACATGTGATCACTTGGTGACATCACATGATCTACAAATCTTCTGGAAGAAAGTTCCAGGACATTCCAGAGTCCCAGGCGATAACAAGCACTACAATGACCTTGCAGACTCCCTAGCCAAGGGAGGAGCAGTTGATGAACCCACGTGGTCCTTTGACCCCTCCTGGCTACTCAACACTCAGTCGACACAACCTACAGCTGAGGTAATGGCAGTCACACGTGCACAAGCTGCAGCTAAACCTGCTGATAACACAGTTTCTGTACGCCCGATACTGACTGACCCAGACATCATCCAACTTCAGAAGTTGAATCCTGCAATTAACTCGATGATACTGTATCTGACTGACCCAGACAAATACACTCCATCGATAGGCGAACTGGATTCCAATCCAGACCTTAAAGTCCTCTGTCAGCTGCGCAAACAGTTAAAACTTCTCAAGGACAACCTAACTTTAGCTCATGGAGCGACGTCCTCACCCGTGTTCGCGGTCCCCCATGACCGAAGGGGGGTGACGTCAGTTAGGGTAATGTTACCAGACGCGATAACGTGATCAAATCTGACATTCAGAGTGAGTGACGCACCGAAACGTCGTTTTCTAGTTGCTTAATCACTACTTTTGTCAATGTTGAAACGTTGTTTTACTGGTTGCTTAGTCACTGTTTTTGTCGATGTTGAGACATCGTTTAATTGGTTTTTGGTATTGTTTCTGAACACCCCAAGCAAGAATGAATTTTGTGTGTAGTTAAGTTAGAGACTAAGAGGCCTTTAACTATGCCAACATGCAGTTCATTTGTTAAAATGTAATCTTTGCGGAGTCAATGTAGATTAATGCTACCTTAAGTACCATAATCTACATTGGTCTCACAACGCTTTAGCCGAACCTACTCGAACAATTCTATTCGGGGGGATAGCTAATTCTTTTTTATGAGTCTCGCCATAGACTCCAAAAACATTTATGGGGAAACCAAACACCCAATCTCAAGTTGTTCGTCTAAAAGGACAACAAACAATTGAACCAAGCTATATTTTGCCATGTAAATCTAACTTAAACCAAGTTAGGAATGGAAAAATAGTTTGGAATACCCTTCTATAGGTATAGACCCCTATAACTACCCTTTTCAGCATGTTCCACCCCTTAACTGGTAGCTGTAGCTGCTCCCAATCATAATAGCTTACACACCAGGTGCATATAGGTTAAGGCCTTATGTAGAATCCCCTTCATAAGCCCACCTTAAACCACATAATTGCATGACACATAGAACCAGAACAGCACCGACTGGACGTCATCCAGCGACGACCTTCGCTGGAGGAGACCTGCAATCCTGACGTTGGTCTCCAATCTGCATCCAGTGGCCGCATCTTTGGTTCAATCAAGGGAACCCCTCTGTATGCTGATCAATCAACACCTCCATTCGTTGTGGATTTACCGTTGTGGATTATATGACTTTTTCCAATGGATTACAGACTTTGTTTCCAAGGGGTTAAAGCATTGCTACAATGGATTTACCAACAACATTATGGAATTACCAACAACATTATGGAATTACCTAAACCGTTGTGGGATTACCTTCTTTGACTTTTGTTTTCCTCCTGCTGGATTACATCAAGCTCAATGACATTCCGAGGCGTAAGTTCATGTTGGAATTCATCCCCATGGACAGGCGATGATTTCCAAAGGGGGGACTGTAGTGAACTAAGCCTCAGGTCAAAATCTGACCCTGAGGACCTTCATGGGACAGAAACTGTTATTTCATTGATTTGAGTCCAGAAATACAAATTAAGCTCATCCAGAGACTTTCTAAGTGTGTCCTGCACTAATCAATTGAAAGAACACTCTCTTTTTATTGTCATTACTATTTTTACAAATGTCTTGATAATCAAAAGTGTGTTTAGTTCAAATCATTTTAAATGTTGAAGTGAACTACTCATTTTAATTCAACTGTGAAACAGTATTAATGATTTTTTAATTCTCATTCAAAGTAGAAATCAAGTTAATGTCTGTTACAGAGTAATTATGCATTTTTTGATCTTCTGTCTGAAATGAGAAGGAGTGATGTCGGTCAAAAGTCAGAGAACGGTCAAAAACATGTTTATCGGAACGAAATGTCATGTTTAACTCTCTCAGATAGATAGAAGGAAACTGGCTCCTAAATGTCTGTCTGTTTCAAAACATCTTTCTGTTGTATTTTTAAACATCTACGCTGTCTCCTTGACATGTAGTGACCCTCTGACGTCACTAAAAACCACACCCCGGTTGGTTCGTTCAACCAATCAGGAAGTTCCCAGAAGGAACCGGAAGTGACCTCTTTAAAAGGGTCGACACTTCCTAGTTCCAAAGAGAACAACGTTCCAGAGCAGAACAAGAGTTCCAGGGAGAACCTCGAACCAGAAGTTCCTGAACGAGAGAAGTTCAGAAGAACAGAAGTTCGAACAGTTTCTAATGGAGTGACAAGAGTCCGTCGATGCCACGACATCTCGCTGTGGCTCTACCCGACGAACGCTCTGAACAATGAGGAAGTTTGTTCTGTGATGATCTCACGACTCCTGAAGTCACAGCTGTTCTTACGGAGACGCTGAAAGGTGGCTTGAAATGGAACTTTACGCCGGAACTGAAATATCTTCAGAAAGGTAAAAGAGTCGATCTTCAACTGCCAGTGTACCGTGGGTTAAGCTGCGTCTAAAGGAGCGTGCTGTTATGGTTATACAGACACTTTTTCCTCATCCATCTCTCTCCATTTAAATTTCATTTTCCCATCTTTAAACTTCTATCTTGCCAGTAATTAGGTGCAGATATCTTCAGAAATGTCTGTTGGTTTCAAAAGCTGCAAAAGATAATCATGGCCGCATGATTTTCTCATGCAAGGGTCATTAATTAAGCTGTGTTATTGTAATCAATTTTGCCAATTAATGTAAATGTGTGATGTGTTTTAAATCGTTTCTAATTAAACGACTCACTGTTGTGGTGGGTCAAAGATAAAACACGTCTCTGTCCACATTTAATATTCAAAACACGATATTACTCAGTCCAGAAAAATGAAAGAATCCGTTTAAATTATGGATAATATCAGACGCATATTATCTTCATTACATTTTTGATCAGGACATGTCTTTTATCCCCCACATTAAAAATGTTACTAGAACCTCCTTCTTCCACCTGCGTAATATCACTAACATTAGAAACATCTGATCTAAAGATGATGCAGAAAAACTGGTTCATGCACTTGTCACATCTAGACTGGACTATTGCAATGGTTTATTATCTGGGTGTCCAAATACTTCCTTAAAACGTCTTCAGTTGATCCAAAATGCTGCTGCCAGAGTCTTAACTGGAGTTACTGGGAGAGATCATCTCTCTCCAGTTTTAGCTTCCCTCCATTGGCTCCCTGTCAAATCCAGAATTGAATTCAAAATTTTACTTCTAACCTACAAAGCTCTCAACAACCTGGCTCCATCTTATATTACAGATATTATTGTTCCATATTTTCCTAACAGAGCACTTCGCTCTCAAACTGCAGGTTTACTTGTGGTTCCAAGAATTTACAAAAACGGAATGGGAGGAAGATCTTTCAGTTCTCAGGCTCCTCTCTTGTGGAACCAATTTCCAATCTCTGTCCGTGAGGCTGACACATTATCCAGTTTTAAAACTAGGCTTAAGACTTTCTTTTTTGATAAATCCTATAGTTAGGGTCGGCTTGGGTTTCCTGAGCTGCCCCTTAGTTATGCTGCTATAGGCTTAGACTGCTGGAGGACAAACTGACCACAATTTTCATTCTGCTTCTGTCTTTACTTACTCTGCTCAATCTGTTTTGTATTTGTAATTATTTTTCTATCCTAATGTTTTTTTTTTTGTCTTTCAGGTTCACCTGGACCTATACCTGGACCTGTACCTGGACCTATATCTGGCTCTGGACCTACCATTCTGTGTTCGTCTGTCTCTCCTTCCTGTCCTCTCAAACCAGCCGGTCAAAGCAGATGGCCGCTTGATCTGAGCCTGGTTCTGCTGGAGGTTGCTTCCTTTTAAAGGGAATTTTTCCTTTCCACTGTCTCCACTGTGCTTGCTCAGGATGGGAGATTGCAACAAAGCCAAGATTCAACTTGTCTGCTGCTTCCTCAGATAGAGAACTTTACTTTCTATGTTTGTGAATGTTCCTGCAAAGTGCCCTGAGCCAACTTTGCTGTGATTTGGTGCTTTATAAACAAACAGAATTGAATTGAATTGTTGAAATGGTAGGTATAGGTTTCACTCTGCCAGAGCTGCCCCTAGTCTCTGATCCTGTTTATGGTGTTCATGGACAGGATCTCAAGGCACAGTGAGGGAGAGGAAGTGTTTGGTTTGGGAACCTCATGGTCTTGTCTCTGCCTTTATTCAGATGATGTAGATCTTTTGCTGTTTTCAGGCCATGATCTTCAGTGTGCACTGGAGTAGTTTGCAATTGAGTGTGAAGTGGCTGGAATGAAAGTCAGCTCCTTTAAATCCAAGAAGATCTTTGCTTAAGATTTTGTCAGTGACTCTTGTAATCCATCCAGTCTGTTAGTGTGAGAGTATGAACTTCTGCAGCTCCTGAATCCAAGATGGTCACTAATGATCAACACCTGCAGGTCGTCTCACCATCAAGGATCCAACACTACATAAGGGTGCACTCTCCGCTGGAGCATATTGCCTTCCTCATGGTATTAAGCTTCTGGCCTGGTTAAGATAAGTAAATGAAGGAATCCATCCTGGATAATCAAGCTCGGAACATGGGAGACAATCTTGTCTTCTCTGGGATCCCAGAACAAGCAAAGGAGGAGGCCAAAGTTAGGATCTGTGAGTTTATCCAACGTCACCTGAAACTCCCAAGTGAGATGGTAAAAAAACATCACTTTCCATCGTGTTCACCGGCTCTGAGGTAAGAAGCCTGATAACAAGCGACCTCGGCCAATTATCATTAAATTTGAGCATTATAAACAAAGAGCAGGTCAGAGGTTGGGGCAGAGAGCTGTGTGGGACGGATTTCAGTGTGAACGATGAATTTCCAAAAGAGATCCTCGATTGGAGGCGAGTTTTGTTTCCAATCAGGAAGAAATCCATGTCTGAGGGTGTCAGAGCTACAGTGGCTGTAGATAAACTTTATATTAATGGTCAGTTGTTCAGGGAACGGGACATCACTCAGTGGCTTTATTAAAAGGAACAACAGGTTAGTTTGAAGCAGGGCTGTTGAACTGATGGCCCGCGGGCCAAATCAGGCCCACAGGTGAGCTAAGTTTGGTACACCAATGGGTTCACTCTTAAACAAAACTAGAGTTTTAACTATAAAACAAAGTTGCTTAATGATAAGAACTACTGGATATCTGACCCCTGAGCACTTGGCTTTCAGTAACTGTAGTCCCCTGGGCAGTTTAGTTTAATAGTCCTGGTTTAACGCTTATAACACTGGAGGTAAATTAACTGGCATTTGTAAATAAAGTGTAAAGCACAGCTTGGGAAGGTGTCTGCACTGGTGAAGGTGAACGGTGTCACAGCTATTCTTTTATATATATTTTTTCCTTTCTTGTCCTTTTTTATTTTTTTTTTATTTTTACTATTTTCTCCTTTATGCTTGTCTGTTACCACATCACTTCATCATTCTTTTTTCTTCTTTACCACCCAACAAACATTTACACACAAGCACACCAAAACACGCACACACACCAGAGAACTTTATGTCTTTCAACTTCTCTCACACCCAGCATCTACTCCATATTCTTGTATCTTTCCACTTCAAACATCACTTTGTGTTTCTAAACAGGCAACCTGTAGGGTTTTTTCATCTTCCTTCCACCAGGTTCCTGAAGGCAGGGGCGGCGCTGATGAGCAGCCGCAGCTGAGACCATTTTCCCTAATTGGTGCCAGGACTACTTAAGGCTCCAGTTGAGCTCCAGTCATTGCTGGAGCATTGTTCTACCTGCCGGTACATATGCCTCCAGCCCTGTATAGTGTTCAAAGATTGAAAAGACTTACCTTGATTTTGTGTCCACATTTTCAGAGTCTTGATGTCCTGGATCCCATCCTGTGTTCTGAAATATTGAAGAAGACTCTGAGGATAAACTTACCTGTGATTCCTGGTGCTCAGCTGCCTGCACACGCCTTCCACCACTTGCCTTTGTAGTCTGCCTGGTCATCATCCTGGAAGGAGAAAAACCCTCAGCCCATCAATCAGTTGTTCTTACTCCTTTCACCGTAAGCCTCTCAAAGACCTTGAATATTCAGTTGTTGGATCAAACTCCTCATCATAAAGTAATCCTCCTCCTCTGTCTCCACAGACCCAGATCCTGGTTGTAAATAGTTTATTTTCACTCACTGTAAATATTTTTCAATTACATTCGAGTTGTTTTTTTTTTTTTCCTCTCGGTCTGTTCATCTGGGTAACTCCACATTACAACACAACCTCAAGCAATAACTCTGATTTTAGTTGGATCTGTTTGTCTCTATGGTGAGCACTGTCTCTACGTTGGTCAACTTTAGCTACTCGCGCACAACTATGGGCACATTAAGGTTTGTGACTTGGAATGTCAATGGAACTAGTACTCAACAAAAAAGATTAGAAGTTTTTAACCAGCTTAAAAGATTACAGGCAGATGTTGTCTTTTTACAAGAGACTCATAAATCAACGACAACTGCAGATGATCTTAAATCACCTGATTCTCTGATGGGCTTTGTGCCTGCTTTTAATTCAAGACAAAGGGGAGTGGCAATATTAATACACAAAAGTTAATTTTTCAGTACTAGACACAGTTACAGACCCAGAGGGCAGATAATTAATAATAAAACTTGGTATAAATGACTACAAGTTGTGTATTGTCAGCATATATGCCCCAAATGTTGATGACACCTTTTTTTTCATGATTTTTTCTCAACACTATCTGATCACTTGGATTGCTCACTTATACTTGGAGGTGACCTCAACTTTGGTCTAAATGAAGAATTAGACAGATGTAATAGAGCAGGAACTCAGCGCAGTTGGCAGTCCATAAATATAGTTGAACAGTACATGAGTGATTACGGACTTTGCGATGCATGGCGATCTCTTCACCTGAACTGTATGGAGTATACTTTCTTCTCACCTGTTCATCACTCTTTCTCTCGTCTGGATTATTTTTTAGTCAGCAGCTCATTGTTGACAGAACTCTCAGATACTGAGATTCACCATATAGCTGTCAGTGATCATGCTCCTGTCTCTTTAACTCTAGCAAACAGAAAATAAATCCCCAAAATTATAAACTGGAGATTCAATATATCATTGCTTGAGAATGAAGATTTTATCAAATATTTTACAGAAGAGTGGGCTTCATATCTGGAGTATAATGAGTTGCCTGGAACATCAGCATCTGTTCTCTGGGAGGCAGGGAAAGCAGTGATGAGAGGTAAAATAATCTCATTCTCATCACATACGAAGAAAAAAGAAAATGAACATATTTAGGAATTAGACAAAGCCATTAAATTGTTAGAAGCCTGGCACAGACCCACCCCCTCCCCAGAGAGCAGGCAGTGCCCGTTCCCCCCCCCCCCCCCCCAACCCTTGCCCAGAACCCTAAATGTCTACATGCTACATATGAGAGTGGGCACAAGTCCCGGAGGTGAGAATGATTACACATCCCACCCCCTATATACCCCTGCCACCATCATCCCAGTCCCAAAAAGCTCTACAGTGACTGGTCTGAATGACTATCGGCCAGTAGCCCTCACCCCGATAGTCGCTAAATGCTTTGAAAAACTGGTCATGACTCACATCAAAACAACCATCAACATCAACGAGGACCCTCATCAGTATGCATACCGTGAGAACCGATCAACAGAGGATGCAATCTCCTCTGTGGTTCACACTGCGCTCAACCACCTGGAGCAGAAAAACTCTTACGTCCGTATGCTCTTTGTGGACTTCACATCCGCCTTCAACACCATGATCCCCCAAACCCTGATGGACAAACTATCCACACTAGGACTAAGCCCCTCCATCTGCAACTGGGTACTAGACTTTTTAACAAACAGACCACAGTTAGTGAGGATCCACAACCTCTCCTCCTCCACCATAACCCTCAGCACTGGCTCTCCTCAGGGATGTGTGTTGAGCCCCCTCCTGTTTACTCTGCTCACGTGTGATTGTGCAGCTACCCATCCAGGCTGTCACATTGTAAAGTTTGCAGATGATACAGCGGTGGTGGGATGCATCACAAACAATGATGAGTCCAGCTACAGGCAAGAGGTGGAACACCTGGAGAGCTGGTGCAGAGAGAATAACCTTCACATCAATGTGAAGAAGACAAAGGAGATGATTGTGGACTTCAGAAGGAACAAAAACACCTACACCCCCCTGAACATAAGAGGATCTGCGGTGGAAGTGGTCTCCAGCTACAAGTACTTGGGTGTACACATGAATGACAACCTCAGCTGGAGCAACAACACCACCAGCCTGATCAAGAAAGCTCATCAGAGACTCTACTTCCTCAGACGGCTGAGGCGAGCTGGTCTGGGAAGCTCAGTCCTCACCTCCTTCTACAGGTGTGCAGTGGAGAGCATCCCGTGCTCGAGCATCAATGTGTGGCATGGAGGCTGCACAGCTGCAGAAAGAAAAGCTTTGCAGAGAGTGGTGAAGGCTGCACAGAAGATGTTGGAGTCAGTCTCCCCACCATCACAGACATCTACACCTCCAGATGCAGGAAGAGGGCCACCTGCATCATGAAGGATCCCACTCACCCAGCACACACACTTTTTGCCCCACTCCCCTCAGGAAGGAGGTTAAGGAGCATTAAGTGTAGAACCACTAGACTGAGGAACAGCTTCTACCCTGAGGCTGTTAGACTCATGAATCTCTAACTAGAATAATCACTGAAAAACCATATCATGTTGCTGCTGATCTGTTTCATGTTGCTGCTGATCTGTTTCAATGTTGATGTGTTCATGCGTGCACATCTGCTCACAGACTCATGTTCATGTTTGTGCTGATGTTCAATGTTTTATGTTATGAGTGCTTAGTGTATATTTAGTTGATGTTTTTCTTAGTTCATATCTTAGATGTTATTACTGTTTTCCTTATACATTTTATTGTTGGATGTAACTGGGACCCTGTGTACATAATTTCGCTCCACCACATGTACCACATGAGGTGCGAATGACAATAAAGAAACTCTGACTCTGACTCTGACAATAGTAAGCTCTCTTGTCACCCTGGTGTCTCTTGCATGTTGTCTTCAGCAAGAAGACATTTCTGGTGGCCATCCATGATGAAGGACATCAGGGAATTTGTAATAATAATAATAATAATACTTTATTTATAAAGCCCTTTAAAACAACCACAGCTGCCACAAAGTGTTGTACATATAAAATCAAGAACATTTAAACACTTAAAGCAGTTGTTAAAACATTAAGATCAATAAAAAATAATAAAAACAATGCAGAGCAAAATTCAGTCTGTGCTAAAAGCCAGGGAGTAAAAATGTGTTTTTAAAAGAGTTTTAAAACTGGACAGTAAAGGAGCTTGTCTGATGAGAAGAGGGAGATCGTTCCACAGCCTTGGAGTAGCAACAGAAAAAGCTCTGTCACCTCTGAGCCTCTGTTTGGACCTCAGCACCTCCAGGAGCAGCTGATCAGCTGATCTGAGGCACAGAGCAGGAGAGAATGTGTGAAGCAGCTCAGAGAGGTAGGATGGGACAAGACCATTTAAACTGTTAAAAACAAATAAAAGAATCTTAAAATGAACTCTAAAATGAACAGGCAGCCAGTGGAGGGAAGACAGAGTGGGGGTGATGTGTTCCCTCTTTTGAACTCCAGTTAGAAGCCGAGCAGCAGTGTTCTGGCCCAACTGGAGGCGTCTGAGGGAGGACTGGCTGACTCCAAGGTAAAGAGCGTTGCAGTAATCCAGCCGAGAGGTGACAAAGTCATGGATTACCATTTCCAGCTGCTGTTTTGTAAGGATAGGCTTTACCTTAGCCAGCTGTCTGAGGTGATAAAAACTGGTCTTGACCACCGCTCCAATCTGGGAAGCCATGCTCCACCTGCACCAGAAACAAGCCATGAAATCAACCTCCAGCAGGATTCCTACAGCCTCTACCAACCCCCAGCAGACCTTGATCCCACATCTCCCTAGATTTCATCACCGGCCTTCCTCCATCCAAAGATAACATTGTCATTCTCACCATCATAGACAGATTCTCCAAGACTACACATTTCATCTCCTTGCCCAAGTTACCATCCGCTCTCGAAACTGCTCAACTTTTGGTTCAGAACGTATTCAGGATCCATGGCATCCCTTCCGATGTCGTCTCTGACAGGGGTCCTCAGTTCGTTTCTCAAGTCTGGCAAAGTTTTGCAAGGCTCTGGGAGCCTCTGTAAGCCTAACCTCTGGTTATCACCCACAGTTGAATGCACAAAATGAGCACTGTAACCAGGAGTTGGAGACCACCCTTAGATGTGTGGTAGAGAGCAACCCCTCTGCATGGAGTCGACACCCGGCACGGGTAAAATATGCCCATAATTCCCACACCTCTACAGCAACAAGTTTGTCTCCATTTGAAGCCTCCTTGGGCTACGCTTCCCCTCTGTTCCCCAGCCAGGAGTCTGAGATCGCGTTCCATCCGTCCAGCATCATTTTCAGCGGTGTTGAAGAATCTGGCGACAAATCAAGGCGGCCCTCCTTAGATCAGCCGCCTAAAACAAACTATTCACAGACCGCCATTGCTCTAACGCACCAGCGTACCAAGTGGGCCAACAAGTCAGGCTTTTTACAAGGGATATTTGCTTAAAGGACACCTGTATAAAGATGGCCCCTCGTTTCATCGGACCCTTCCCCATAGTATGCATCATTAATCCCTCTGCAGTCAGGCTCCAGTTACCTGCTTCCATGAAGATCCACCCTACGTTCCACGTCTCTCAAGTGAAGCCAGTCTCATCCAGTCCTCTGTACCCTCCTACCGATCTCCCTCCACCCACCCGTCTCATTGACAACCATCTGGTGTTCTCCGTTCGCTGCATCCTGGACGTGAGACGTCGGGGCCAAGGTTTCCAGTACCTGGTGGATTGGGAGGGGTATGGCCCAGAGGAAAGATCTTGGTTTCCCTGTTCCTTTATCCTTGACCCCAGCCTCATCTCGGCATTTTTCAGGGCTCACCCTGAGAAAAGGCACAGGTTGATGAGAGTCAACCTGTGTTAGTATTCTGTGAGAGTATGGCTTTCTGCAGCTCCTGGATCCAAGATGATCAACACCTGCAGGTCATCTCGCCATCAAGGATCCAGCACTACATAAGGCTGAAGTCGAGCTCTACTCTCTGCTGGAGCATATCGCATTCCTCATAGTAGTATGCTTCTGGCCTGGTTAAGATAAGTAAACCTTGTCTAACTCCTGCTCTGTTTGTGTGTACTACAGTACCTGATCTCCTCGTGCTCCTCCGTGTCTGGTATCTTGGACCTTCATTGTTTCCTGAGTCTCCTTGCCCTCTAACTACTTGTCTATGTTCCTTGTCATTGACCACTGGACCAGGAAACGATCTTCTCCAACCAAAACCTGTAAGAACAGAAACTAACTAAAATCAGAATCAAAATCCTCCATTGCCGTGAACACCTACCTGATGTCTACCCTTGCCTTCCAGGGTTCCTGTGGGGAAAAAAGTTATTGTTTTGTATTTCACTGTAAATAACAAACACTGTTAAACTTACCTCTTGGAGTCTTGTGTCGTCTCGGTTTCACACTCTCTGGGTCTCCTGAGCTATGATAAAGATAAATGTCTTGTCAAACTCTTGCTCTTTTTGTGTCCTACAGTATGGATCTCCTCGTGCTCCTTCGTTTCTGGTTATCTTGGATCTTCGTTGCCTCCTGAGTCTCCTCACCCTCCATCCACTTGCCTATGTTCCTCTCCGCTGCCCATTGGACCAGGAAACCATCTCCTCCAACCAAACTTGTAAAAACAAAGACAAAATTGAATCAAAACCAAAATCCTCCTTCGTTGTGAACACATACCTGACGTCTTTCCTTGCCTTCCAGGGTTCATGTGATGAAACAAGCTGTTGTTCATATTCAACTGTAAATAATAAACACTGTTCAATTTTACCTCTTAGAGTCTTGTGTTGTCTGGGTCTCGCACTCTCTAGGTCTCCTGAGTCTATGACAGAAATGCTCCAGCCAAAACAACATACCCAGAGTGAGACCGGGGGCGAGCAAGCTTCTCTCCCCTCCCAGATAAAGTGCATCGATGATCTCGAGTCTAAGCTGGAGAAGATCCTCTCACAACAGGAAACTAACCATGCGGACGTGACTGAACTGGGAGGTATGTTGTTTTCATTAAATCAGAAGTTTTCCTCAGCTTTCCCAGCTAAGTTTCCTACTCAGGCCACGATGAGTCCCAGCGTTTCCTCTACAGAAGTGACGTCAGCAGAACAGCCCAAAGTAAACTTCAAACCCTCTGCATTTTTCTCATGTAACCCTGATCACTTGGGGGGGGGGGGGGTTCTGCAATGCAGACCCACTTTTCATAAAGCTCCTCGACTATATGCTTCCCATAATTCTAAGATCACGTACATTATTAGTCAACTTAAAGACGAAGCCCTCAGCTGGGCAGAATCCTTTATGTCAGTGCATGATACAGACTCTTTCAGCTATGACCAATTTTTAAAGGAATTTACTAAAGTGTTTAATCACCTCCTACAAAAATCTGAGGCCGTAAAGCATTTACTTGGGTTACGTCAAGAACGACAACCGGCGTCTCGACACACCCTCGAGTTCCGGACTATCACTGCTAGAACTGGCTGGGGGGAGGCTGCACTGTTTGGCACTTTTTAAAACTCCTTATCAGATGAGATCAAGGATCAGTTGGCCCTACGAGACGAACCCAAGGATCTCGACAAATTAATTTTGGTAGCTATCCATTTAGAGGAAAGCTTCTGGGAGCGACAACGAGAGAAAAACTACAAGTCCCAGCCACCTACCTCTTCTGGGTTTTCCACCAATACGGCAAACCACACCACCTCCAAAGTCAGGTATGAGAACTACGTCACTTAGAGGTTTCCTTCCACAGAAACGCAACGTAATGACGAGAATCACACACCTGCCAATGAGAAGTTTTGTGTTAGAATTTAATTCTAACTTTGAAACTTATCCAACATTAATAAAACGTACCTCAAGTTGTCTTTTTGGACATGCATGTATATATTTGTACAAATTGTACTTGAGAGGAGATTATTTCAGCCTCATAAAATCAATAATGATTATGATATCGTAACGGGATTGGTATCGGATGATATTCAGATTTAGATATCGGATCAGAAAAAAATGTGGATCAATGCAGCCTTACCCATTAGCTCCTAATTCATTCCTCTTTGGTTTCCTTGTTAACTACCCATTAGTTCTTGATTAGTTCCTCTTCATTTCCCAGGTAACTAACCAGCAGTCCCCTAATAAAGCTTGTCTGTGTGTTCCCCAGTAAGTACTGGTGTCTATTAGCCCCTGATTTGTTCCTGAGGCGTTCCATAGTAGTTAATCAAATTTTGTGTACCTTATTGAAAAGTGTTACCGATAAAAACAGAAAGAAATGAGTCTTGTAGTCAATGTCAATGTCAATGTCAATTTATTTATATAGCACATAAAAACAACAAAAGCTGACCAAAGTGCTTTACAGCTAAGACAGATTAAAAAAAAGAGTAAAAATGCATCTAGTGCCGCTCAAAAACATAAGTTGACAATAAAAACAACTCACAACAACAATAAAATCAGCTCAACTTGTTCTCAGACTCTGCGTGGATGAAATGCCAAGGAATACAGATGAGTCTTGAGCAAAGATTTAAAAGTCTCAACAGTCTGAGCGGTCTTTAAATTCTCAGGTAAACTGTTCCACAGTTTTGGAGCAGCAACCGCAAAAGCCCGATCACCTCTGGATTTCAGTTTGGATCTGGGGACATCTAAGAGGAACTGGTTGGTAGACCGGAGTGCTCTTACTGGAGTGTAAATGTTAATGAGATCACATAAATATGACGGGGCCAGACCTTTTAAGACTTTAAAAACAAGCAATAAAATCTTAAAATCAATTCGGAAGTGGACAGGAAGCCAGTGGAGAGAAGCCAGGACAGGGGTTATGTGTTCATGTTTTTTAGTTGCTGTTAAAAGACGGGCTGCTGCGTTCTGGACACATTGTAAACAATGCAAAGATGATTTGTCTAAACCAACATACAGTGAATAACAGTAGTCCAAACGAGATGTAGTCAATGCATTTCTTGTACTTTTACTGCAATTGAAATTTCCCATCTGCATATGTTTGGCACTTTTATTATCAACCGGCTCTAAGTTATTATTAGAGGGACATTTAACTGGCTTTTAAAAGGAAATGTGTGGTCTGCTCCTCTTCCTCTGATCACACAACCTGACTATTTAATCAGAACCACAGTGGTGAGGAAGGGCTTGTGGATGCCCCATGAGTTTGATTAACATTTCTGGTTCAACAATACTCTCTCTGCCTCAAATTTCACGACTGTACCTCCGTTCACTTCTGCTGCCATGCTTTTTCTGTTGTTTTCTTCTCCACAACCTAGCAGAAGCTGATTCTTACGATTATATTAATGTCGACCCTAAGGTAAGCAGACTGAGAAAGATGACAGAGTCAGAAGTACAAAAATAAAGTGATCTTTATTTACAGGTGCAGCAACAGCTTCAGTGCTCAAAGGGAAACGGGGAGAAGGTGAGTAAATGAAACTCAGAGATGCCCTTTGCAGTATGATCTTTTCAAACAGTAGATCATTTCTGTTATTATTTGTAGATGATGCCAGTGAGGGAGAAGTGAGGTCCTAGGTTTTCTGGAGGTCCAAGCAGGGGTGAGAATTGGTGGAGAGAGGAGCAGGTAGACGCAGGCAGAATTTTTTTCATTCATTCATTCATTCATTCATTCATTCATTCATTCATTCATTCATTCATTCATTCATTCATTCATTCAACCTTTATTTAAACAGATAAGTCACATGGAGCCTCAAAGACTCATTTACAAGTGAGACCTGTCTGGACAGACAATAAAAAGTGGTGCAAAATGATACATAGGGTTTGAAGACAAAAAAATATCCTAACACGCTTTTATTAGGGGGGGGGGGGGGGGGGGTGATGCAAGGGCGGTGAGCAGCCAGAGACAACAAACAGAGGCATTGCAGAGTTCAGATAAAATCACTCAGTTCATAAAGTTCTCTCTGGAGAGATCAATGTATTGTTTGTTGATGGGACAATTTTGATCCACAGGTGTGCCATGAAGGTGCAAGGAGGTCTTTGGAAAGACTCAGACAAGCAGGACATTGGAGTCCCTGGAGAAAATCACAACAGGTAAGAATCAGCTGTAACTAAAGGCTTAGTTGGCTGTCCATGAATTACCAGATAGCAGTTGATGTCCTAGCACTGAAGAGACGTCTGACGGGGGTTTATATACACTGCCAGGTCAGTCCTCCTCAGTCAACAGTAGGTGAGGTGAATCAGTGGATGATTAGCTGTGGAGAGAGTGAGTGGCAGCGAAAATCCAGGAATCTTACAATACCTTTTTCACGCTTCCGGGTTTTAAAGCGGATCTGGTGTTAAAAACTTCCGGTGGCTGTAGCGTTAGCATTAGACTGTGAGGAAAATGGCTCAGTCTCGGCGCGGTTTCTTTTGTTCAGTTGCTGGTTGTTCTTGTGGGGCAAGAAAACAACCATATCTGTCCTACCATGCTTTTCACGACGTACCCAGACCAAAAGAGGCAGTGGATCCAAGCGATCAGAAGAGATGAGGGTCCCAACTTCTGCATAAAGCCAGGGAGCACTTGTATGTAACCTGCATTTCACTCAGGAGGATTTTGTCTGTGGATCCACCACCAGCTGCTTTAAAGGTTGAGCTGTTTCTTTCTCTTCACCTGGAATCATTTCATCACACCAGCTAAGAGTCTGTTTTTAGAGAGCTCAGAAACAGCAGCTTGTCCTCTCACAGAAAGCTAGCCAGGCTGAAGCTGCTACTGGAGTCCACGTGAAACTCACTTCACCTGGTGCCACATCCACCCACAGGTAAATATCACATTAAGATGCTACATTATAAACTTGTCATGTAAGTCATGGAGAGATCAAGTTACATGCACGGACTCACAAAATGTATTGATCTTCACAGAAATAATGTCAACAATAATAATAATACTAATGTCATTTAGCTCAATAATTGAAACAATCAAACAAGAAATTGGCACATTTATGTATTTTCCATGAGTAACAACTGTTTACAGTATTTACAGTGATTCAAACAGCTTGAGACTGAATATTAAAAATAAGAAGGAATAAAAGTGTGATTTGTACATTTTATGATTCTTACTGCATTGATATAAAAACATGGATGAAGGTGTTGAAGTAAAACATGTCAGCAGACTCCTCCTCCACACTTCTTCTGCAACACAGAAACAGCAGTAAGCCTTGGTTGTAGAAGCTGCACCTACACAGAACATCTGGACTGCTCCCTGGTTCTGGTCTCTCTTTCATAAGTCGTTTCCAGTGACACTTGCAGAGACTGAAGATGTGAAGTGTGGACACAAAACACATGTTGGGAAGACTGCAGCATCAGAGGAAGAGCAGGGAAGTGTGGTCCAGAATGAAGCTAGGCGGGACTTCTCAGGTGGGCATTGGTAAGACATCTGTGAGCCCTGTGGCACAGGACCACATCTGGATGGTACCAGCTCCAACGTTTAAAGACCATCTAGGACGAGCGATAAGTGGTTTGGACTCCAGCTGACGTAGTTTTTCTCCTGCTGTCACCCAGTGAGATCTAAAACAGATAACTGTTTTTAGCACATACATATAATACTTGTTATACCATATTTAACTTTAAACAAGTAATAGATTGTAGTTTGAAGATGATCTGAAACATCAGCAGAACAAAACAGGCTTTGCTGCTACCACAAACAGTAACCAGTGAGCAGGAAGATGTTACTGTGAGCTCTCGGTACAGAAGTTGTCCATCGTACGTCAAAGTTCTTCAGCTGTCAGAAATGAACAGGAACTCTAATGAACATGAGCCGACCGGCTTCCTGACTGTTTCAAACCTGCAGTCTGTGGTTCCTCATCTTTCTTCATGGACCTGAAGCATCTAGCTCTGACAACTACCTGTCCCTCGACAATATTTGACCTGTACGTAGAAGTAAAGCACAATTTGAACATCAAGCATCATAACATCTTATAACTAACATCTAGTACGTTTTCTTTCACAAATTGTAATAACAAACACATATTAGAATGTTAAAATATCATTTAAAAGTTTATACCACGTCTGTCTCAAATATTCCAAATAATTTAGCACTAAATTAGGCTTTATTACGATGTTTATGTACTTCATATGTTGTAGCTAACGGTTAGCTCACTAAGCAACGTCTTTTCTTACCTTGATAGCTGTGGATATATTCTTCATGGAAGAACTTGTATCCTTTCTCAGGGTTATTGGTTCAAGAATTCACCGCTGCGATTTCCTCCACATCAGCAAAAGAAAAGCCTGGCACTTCCATAGCCTCGCAATAACAGGAAGTGACCCAGCACCATGAGACGCTACTTCCGGTTGTCGTGAAAAAGGTCTATTCGTGTGGTCTTTAGTCTCCGGACCGGATTCAACGTAAAGTCCATCACCCGCTGAACCAACTCTCAGCGGGCCTTTAAGGTGGATGAACTACTGACTGCAGATGAAGGCAGCAACTGAAAGGAACAGATCTTAGTAGAAGGTATTGGTTACATAAATACTGCGATTTTGGACAAATGTGGCACAGGGAAGGAAAAAAGTAACGCCTTCGTGGTTTTATTGTCAGTTTATATCACATCAGCAGACACTTTTTTCAGCTGTCACAACAAATAATCACAAGCAACAAAGCTCTTGAGACAGTGTTACTATTACTACTACACCATGTCAATGTCTGCATGTGCATTTGCTCTTTTGTCCGTTAGTAAAATATTTCATGGACTTATGGGTGTATTTTATTGAGCTTCTCAGAAAGTAATCTTTGGATGAGCAGTGCTTTGAGAAAAATGTTTACTGTATAACCCACTGAGTTTGTCCACATTTTGTCACGTTACAAGCTCAAGCTCAGTTTGGTCGGATGGAGAGTATCTGAGAAGATTGTATTGCAGGTCTTGTCAGAGATTCTCAGAGGAGTTTGAGTCTAAACTTTGACTGGACCATTCTAACACAGGAACATGTTTTAATTTAACCTATCCCATTGCAGCTCTGACTGGATGTTTTGGCTTGTTGTTCTGCTGGAAGATGAACCTCTGCCACTATCTCTAGTCTTTTTCTTTACTGCCTCTAACAGATTTTCTTCCAGGATTGACTTATGTTTATCTCCATTCATCTTCCTATTAACGCTGACCCATTTTGACCCAGCTAAACAGCATGATGCAGCTACCTCCACATTTCACAGTATGCATGGTGTATTCAGGATGATCTCTGCAGCTCTTCTGAAGCAGCAGAGATTTTTGGGGCCTCTTGGATGCTTCGCAGCTTAGTGCTTTCCTTGCTCGGCTTGTCAGTTGAGGTGGACGGTCTTGGTTGGTTTGGAGTTGTGCCATACTTTTTTCTATTTTTATATAATACAGTAGATTGAACAGTGGCTTCCTGAGATGTTTGATGCTTGGGTTATTGTTTTACAGCTCAACCCTGCTTTAAACTTCTCAATAACTTCAACTCTGACCTGTCTGGTGTGTTCCTTGGTCTTCACAATGCTGTTTGACCACCAACGTTCTGTGGTAAACTTCTGAGGCCTTTGCAGAATAGCTGTATTTAAGCTGAGATGTAATTACACATGTGGACTCTTTTATTAATGTAGGTGACTTCTGAAAGCAGCTGGTTTCCATGGATTTTACTTCAGGGTATCAGAGAAAAGGAAGCTGAATACAGATGCGTGCTACACTTAAAAAAAGGAGTCATCTCGTTTAAAATCCCAGCAAAAAAGTTTCAAAATTGTGATTTTTGTGACAAAATGTGGAAATGTTCAAGAGGTGAATACTTTTATTAAGACACTTCATGTACAATTGATTACATTTAGGTGTCAACTTAATTCAAATTAAATGCAAAAGTTAACTGACTTTAACAAACACAACAATGACTACACCTTTTTTTCATTCAACTTTTATTTCTACAGGTTAATCCCATTGAGCCTCAGGGACTCTTTTACAAGAGAGACCTGATTTTAACAGTGATGACAACAATAGGCAGTCACAAAAGAGGCATACAAATTTAAATGTTGTGCTTTTTTTTTTCTTTTTACAACTCAAAACAAAACAGCAACCAAAAGGACAGTCAAAATGAAAAGTAGCGAGACAAAAAGCAGCTGGATTAAAGGACAGTGTAGAAAACTAAAAACAAGAATGTCTGTATCGGTTTTTGCCAGGAACTTAGCAGATGTTTGAAGCCACTTAGGTCAAGGTGGAGAGCTTCAGATCTTTTTGCAAGGTGTTCCAAGAAACAGGAGCGGAGTAGGAGAAGGTCCTTTAGTCTATTTCAGTCCTCACTGAGGGAACACTGCAGGTAATGATGTCCTGAGAGCGCACGCTGTAGCTGCACTCACACAGAGACATGTAGGAGGAGATGTATGAAGGCAGCAGACCAAGAAGTGATTTAAAGATGAAAATGTACCAGTGAGAGAGTCTGTGTGAAGTTAATGGTGACCAGTTAACCAGTGGATACTGGGTGCAGTGGTGGGTATGGTAGTTACAGCCAGTTATGAATCTTAGTGTAATTATTAAGTAAACTAAGGACCCAGAAATGCTACAAACACACAAAAAAGCATTTACAGGCTTTCTTTTAAATGAAGACTGCAGCTCTGGACACTGGACCTCAGGGACTGATTTGCAGATCTGAAGCAGAGAGAGGCAGATGAGTGACAGGGGCAAGGCAGGTCAATTTTAGCTCAGAAAGATTAGACCAACCTGTCAAGGATTAGGACATCCCAGGAAGAGCATGGTCCAAGAAAATTGTTCAGCTAGATGATGAGGTCTTCACAGAACAAACGGGTTAGAGAAATCGGCAGGCTGAGCAGAATCCAGAGGGCCAGGCGGGGGTCAAACCATAAGATCCGAGAGCAACAACTTGTCAGACAGAGGAGCAGGCAGAGCAAAGTAAAAAGCCAGGCGGGGGTCAAAACCTTGAGATCAGAGAGCAAACATTGGCAGACAAGGATCAGGCATAAACAGGGGTTCAGAAAGGCAGAAATGGGTCAGGTTCTTTAAAGAGCTTGGTTTGGCTTGAAAAGGCTGGATCTCTTTGGCTGAAAGCTTCAGATAATCTGGCACTGGTGCAGTGGCTGAGAAAGGCTTTTAAACAGCTTGAGATAATTAGGCAGACACAGGTGAGCTGTGTTAAGTGATAGGAGTTGAGGGAGAGCAACAAAAAAAGGAAACATGACATGAACAGTCCAGAAAACATGAATCATGACACTTAGTGCACCATGATAGACAGCATGCAACATCTGCAGCATCCAACATCTGCAGGGTTCTTGTAGGAGCGTTTATGTAAATAATGTCACTGTAATCAATGGAGGGAAGGAAAGTCACAGTTACAAGGCGTTTCCTAGCATTCAATGTTAGACAGGATCTGTTTCTGAAAAAGAAACCCAGTTTAACTTTCAGTTTCTTTACCACGTTTTCCACATGGAGCTTAAAAGAGAGATGCAAGTTGATACCCAAATAATGATAGGAATCGACAAACTCAGTAGGGACACCGTTTGAGGATAAAATCAGATGAAAAACTGCTGGGACTGACTTCCTGTTTAAAAAAAGCATCCCTTTGGTTTTATTGGCATTTAGGACAAGTTTGAAATGGAACAAATCAGACTGGATGAAGTCAAAGGCGGATTGCAGTAGCTGGGAAACCTTAGCAACAGTTTTAGCTCAACAAAAAACAACCGTGTCATCAGCATAGAAATATAAGGATGCATCAAGGATGCTTTGACCTACATTACCTATATAGATTGTAAAGAGGGCGGGTCCTAAGACTGAGCTTTGTGGTACACCATTGCTGACTGTTAAATAAGTGGAGGAACGTTGAACACATTGCCTCCGGTCTGAGAAATAGTTAGAGAACCAACCAATGGTGTCCAAAAAAGTTCAATCTGGTCCTCTGGACATTCAAAAAAACAAAAAACAAAACAAAGCAAAAAAATGTAGAAACGTTTCGTCTCTCATCCGAGAGACTTCCTCAGTCTGAGGTGCTGTATTCAGCTCAGTCTCTTAAATAGCACCTTCACAGAGTGGATCAACCAGTTTGCTGCTGACAACCAAAACCAGCTGATCACATGCTCAAGAAGGACCATCAGCCTAACAATGGATCATTAGCACCTGATGGCTGTTTACTGTTCACAGAGGGCTGAGTGATACTAGCAATCACAGCATTGTAAGAGGGGGACAGTTGAACCTGGAGGCTCCACCCCTGTTTAATGATGGACGGTTTCTTTTCACAAAGATGGCCTCCTTTACTCCTCTCTCAAACCATCGTTCCTCTCTGTCCAGGATGTGAACATCTTCATCCCTGAAAGAGTGACC
>NC_056499.1:1072949-1086441 GCF_014905685.2 Nematolebias whitei
TTCATGTAAATAATGTCACCGTAATCAATGGAGGGAAGGAAAGTCACAGATACAAGGTGTTTCCTAACATTCAGGGTTAGCCAGGATCTGTTTCTGACAAAGAAACCCAGTTTAACTTTCAGTTTCTTTACTGGGTTTTCCACGTGGAGCTTAAAAGAGAGATGTGAGTCGACCAAGATACCCAAATCAATCAACCTTTATTTATACAGGTAAATCCCATTTAATTTATAGGAATCAACAAACTCAAAAGAGACACCATTTGAGGATAAAATCGGAGGAAGAACTGCTGGGACCAACTTCCTGTTTGAAAAAAGCATCCCTTTGGTTTTGTTGGCATTTAGGACAAGTTTGAGGTGGAACAAATCAGTCTGGATGATGTTGAATGCAGATTTCAAAAGCTGGAAAGCCTTAGCAACAGTTTTAGCTCAACAATAAACAACTGTGTCATCAGCATAGAAATGTATGGATGCATCAGGGATGTTTTTACCTACATGCATTTACATGCATACATTTTACCTACAAGATGTTCACATCCTGGACAGAGAGGAACGATGGTTTGAGAGAGGAGTAAAGGAGGCCATCTTTGTGAAACGAAATCGTCCATCATTAAACAGGGGCGGAGCCTCTGGGTTCAACATTTTTCATTTGTTATTGTTTTTTTATCTATACATTGGCTCCTTGACATTAGATTCACAATAATGATTGTTACTTCCCTTTTTCAGAAACCCCCATTTTGAATGTCCAGAGGACCAGATTTAACTTTTTTGGATTTTTCTGCCTGGATTATTGAGCATGCCTCAGGATACTTTTTCAGAAACATTTTCAGAATAATAATAAAGCTTATTTGTGTATCTTGAAAACCTCTTATTCCTGTTTTTCCACAGACTATTAATTGAGGCGTTATTTCCATTAGGGTAGAAAGAACTCTTAGGTTTAGGTTTAGCTCTGAGATCAGTCTGTTCTCTGATTTAATAATCTTTAAATTCTTCAAATTCCACTCTGTCTACATGATGGCACTTCAGAAACTCAGAGAACGAGAACGTATTTCCTTTTTAAACAACACGACATGAGCTCTGCTTCGTGTTCATCCTCCTCTTGTTAAGTGTGCTGCATTTTAATGTCACAGGAAAAATGTAAATATTAAGACTGGCCATGATGTGCTGTGGGAGCAGGAGTCCAAACTGACCAGCCAGCAGCAGTTTACATATTTTACTTGTGAGAAAACTGAAGGAGACTCATGAATGTCTATCATCAGGTAGCATGCCAAAGTAGAGCATCAACACCAGAGAGTTTAAATAACTTCATTTAGGCATTGAGCCAAACTGGTTTTGGTAAATCTGGTTTTTCAAGACCAGTAGACTCCCTTCCTAAAATCACTTATTATCACTGGACCTTTTTGTGAGCCTGTCTTGGCTTGTCTTGTGTTGTTAGCAAAATATCTAATAAGTTAGACAGATTTACATGAAACTGTTAGAAATTAATCATTGGACGCACATCTACAACTATTTACCTTTTGGAGTCAACCTGAAACAAGATGGCTGCTACAGCAATGCAAATTTAGCAAACACAAAATAGTCATAGGTCAGTCAGCTTTACAGATTTGGAGCTAAATTTTGGTGAGACCGTAGCTGAGACTCATCCCCATCTTACATCCTGAGTGCTAACAGATAACAAAATCTGTTTAAAACATTTGTATTACTTATTGGAGTCAACTTTGTCAGTCTGTTAGCAAAATATCTCATAAGTCACTGAACAGATTTTCATGAAACGGTTGTTAAGTGATTGACTTTTGGAGTAAACCCAATTCAAAATGGCCACCACATCTACTTAAGCACAGCCTACACAAAAAGGCCTAAACTTCAGTCAGTTTTACTGATTTTGAGCTAAAATTTGGTGTAGTATTATCCGAGTCATTTCCAAAACATAATTTGTGCATAACATCTTAAATTCATACAAAACGTATTCTTATAGGTTTGAGCAAAAATGCCAACAGCTCTGTCATTCCTCAACACATGATAAGTAGTTTAAAGCCTTAATTTTCTGCTGCCTTACTTCTATTAGAATTTACAACATTGTTTAAATTGAATTCACTGAGTCACCCTTTCTCATGTTCCCAAAGTCCAAACTGTCTTCACTGAACAGAACCTGCTGACAGTTCTGTGATTAAAGCTGTTGTACTGATCCTCAGGATGAAACGAGGTGCTTGTAGCACAAGCTGGAGAGGAAGTAATATTTCCTAATGCTAGGACACTTGGGAGATGCACGAGGTCTCATTATCTCCTTAAACGCTCGAGGGTTTCCAATGTTCTTACCTTACACTCACTGCTGACCTATGACTCACCAGTCCCTCCATCCTCGTAGTAAACCTTGATTACATTACCTTGATCGTGAAGCATCATGTCAAAAGGTTGGAGGGTGAATCTTTGGCTGATCATGGGTTATTTTTCTTCCTCTTTTCATAAATGAGACATGCAGAGTTTATGTCTTTGGGAAAAATACTGCTCATTCTATATATTTCTTTTCCCAACTTGATTTACAAAAGGAAGCAGATCCACGTTTATTTAGACTCAGCAGACGGTGTGTGTCTGTGTGTTTGCGTGACAGAACACAGACTTATTCAGAGACTGACATCAGTTCATTCAGAGTCCGTGGAGTGACTTCTCAGACAAATGGGATGTTTCTGCAAAATAATACAATGTTCTGCTTCCACAATGAACGCTTTGACCCAAAAGGGACTCCAAACAAACAATGGCTTCAAAAAGATTATATTTTTCAAATCTCAATTTATTCAAAAAAAAGTCTAAAATATATCCTTGGATCTATAATTAAAACATAATTTTATTCTTTTTTTGGCTTTAGTTATTTTATTTACATAGAAACCATTCCTTTTAATGCAGTTAAACAATATTTTTTGAACTCGTTGGAGTTTGAAGGTTTTAATAAGCAAAATGAATACAAATAATAATAATATAGATAGAAAAAATGCCAACATAATTCTTGTTTGCCACCAAAAGAAGGACTTTTTGCCCATGTTAATTTGTGCGTAGTGTTGGTAAAGTATCCTGATGCATGCTCAATAATCCAGGTAGAAAAATCTAAAAAAGTTAAATCTGGTCCTCTGGACATTCAAAAAACAAAACAAAGCAAAACAACAAAAAAATGTAGAAACGTTTCGTCTCTCATCCGAGAGACTTCCTCAGTCTGAGGAGCTGTATTCAGCTCAGTCTCTTAAATAGCACCTTCTCAGAGTGGATCAACCAGGGGAAACTAAACAGCCACTGGCCAAAAGGATGGACCAGCACAGAAGATCAACATCATCAGGCCAGGACTCTGAGGTCTACACTCATCTCCAGGCCAGAGGTCACTCTTTCAGGGATGAAGATGTTCACATCCTGGACAGAGAGGAACGATGGTTTGAGAGAGGAGTAAAGGAGGCCATCTTTGTGAAAAGAAATCGTCCATCATTAAACAGGGGTGGAGCCTCCAGGTTCAACTGTCCCCCTCTTACAATGCTGTGATTGCTAGTATCACTCAGCCCTCTGTGAACAGTAAACAGCCATCAGGTGCTAATGATCCATTGTTAGGCTGATGGTCCTTCTTGAGCATGTGATCAGCTGGTTTTGGTTGTCAGCAGCAAACTGGTTGATCCACTCTGAGAAGGTGCTATTTAAGAGACTGAGCTGAATACAGCACCTCAGACTGAGGAAGTCCTCAGGATGAGAGATGAAACGTTTCTACATTTTTTTGTTGATTTGCTTTGTTTTGTTTTTTTGAATGTCCAGAGGACCAGATTTAACTTTTTTAGATGTTGGTAAAGTAATTTGACAATAAAAGGATGTTTATTTAAAATGTTATAAAATAATGAGTGGATATATATTTACAACTGATAACTTTTAGAGACGACCGGATTCAGCTAACAGACTTCAAGACAAAGTGAAACGATGAGAAGTGGCAGTAATTTTTCACTATATTCATGAAGATGTGAGATCCTCGGGACTTGGTGCTTGCTGCAACAGATGGTGTGATCCAGGACACGTTACTGTGAAGGAGCATCGCTGCAGCCTGGACACTGAGCTGTGATCTATGAGATATTTGTCCACATTATCATTTGCATGCATGTATATGAACCAACACAAATAAAAAAGTTCTGGAAAATGGATGGACAGATTAGCATTAATTATGAGGGTATGTGAAATAATAACTTTTGATATGTACCAATTATAAACAAATTAGGAGTACAGGATGTACCATATATGTATTATGTACAAATTCTCTTATTACCCTGTAAGTACCAGGTCTGTACCATAAGTACAAAGCAACAAGTTCCCTTATAAATACAATCCAATGTGGCCAAAAGGGTGGGGGTGGGGAAGATTTCAGAGATTTAATTTAGGGAAACAACGCCAATGGGGAGATTTATTTATTTATTTATTTATTTTACCCAACTAATTGAGGTCCATAAATGCACTTGAACACAGACTGTATTCTATACAAGTAATATTCTTTATTCCATGCAATACGCAAAACAAACTGAGCAGCAAAGACTGGACATAAATAAAAGCAGCAAGGACTCCAAAGAGCTTTCCAAACGTCAAATGAATAAAACAATTCAATTAATAGAACAACTGGCAACGTCCCATTCTCCACCCTCGGACATCAGGGTTCAAAGAGGCATGTACCGCCAGTCCAAGTCACTGCCTAGCAGCTGACGTAATATGGAAACAGCGTAACCATATACGGGCAAAACAAGACAGCAGGGTGTTCAAAGCGCTGCTGCTTTGAATACAGCACACAGGAAATCACGTGCCTAAAACAAACAAAAAAAAACCAATTGTGAATTCTGATTACAAAACACAAAAAAAAATCTAAAACAGGCAGCTTACCCAGAAATGAGAACGCAGCACTCGGGGAGAAGGAGTGGACCAGCAGAGAAGCCGACAACAAGGGGAGGCCATGCACCGCAACCCCAGCCGGCAACACCAGTGGAGCAATAACGCTGCCAACATGCCCGGCTGGTGTAGCACTCTAAAGACCAAATCAGATCCCAGCTATTAGATGTACAAAGTAGGACTTACGATAGCAGTAGAATGGATCAAGAATGCCTGCCACCCAAACAGCTGACGCGCTGCTGGAACAACAACACATACACAGTGGCGCTACCCTGGACATAAAAAAACCCCCAAAACAAAGCAAAAAAATGTAGAAACGTTTCGTCTTTCATCCGAAAGACTTCCTCAGTCTGAGGTGCTGTATTCAGCTCAGTCTCTTACATAGCACCTTCTCAGAGTGGATCAACCAGTTTGCTGCTGACAACCAAAACCAGCTGATCACATGATCAAGAAGGACCATCAGCCTAACAATGGATCATTAGCACCTGATGGCTGTTTACTGTTCACAGAGGGCTGAGTGATACTAGCAATCACAGCATTGTAAGAGGGGGACAGTTGAACCCGGAGGCCTCCACCCCTGTTTAATGATGGACGATTTCTTTTCACAAAGATGGCCTCCTTTACTCCTCTCTCAAACCATCGTTCCTCTCTATCCAGGATGTGAACATCTTCATCCCTGAAAGAGTGACCTCTGGCCTGGAGATGAGTGTTGACCTCAGAGTCCTGGCCTGATGATGTTGATCTTCTGTGCTGGGCCATCCTTTTGGCCAGTGGCTGTTTAGTTTCCCCGATGTAAGACTGATCACCCTCCTGACACTGAACAACATACACAACATTGCTCTGTTTGTGCCGGGGGACTGGATCTTTGGGATGAACCAGTCTTTAATGTATTTTGGGGTTTAAAAGCCACTGGGACGTTATGTTTAGAAAATAAACGTCTCAGTTTCTCTGATACTCCCTCAACATATGGAATGACCACTGGTCTGGGTCTGGGTTCCTCCTTTTCACCTGATGGCTGACTGGAGTCCTGTTTGGGTTTCTTCTCTGCTTTCAGGAAGGCCCAGTTAGGATATCCACATTGCTCTAGAGCCTGTCTTGTGTAGGATTTCTCCTTCTGCCTGGCTCCTGAGCTAGTGGGGATGCTGTCTGCTCTGTGGTACAGAGTCCTGATGACTTCTAACTTGTGCTCCAAAGGGTGATGGGAGTCAAACTGCAAATACTGGTCTGTGTGGGTGGGTTTGCGGTACACCTCGGTTTGCAAATGTCTTCTATCAGAGACTGAGACCTCACAGTCCAAGAAAGCCAACTTGCCATTTTTTACATCTTCTCGTGTGAACTTGATGTATTTATCCACAGAGTTGATGTGGTCAGATTTTCTCGCTGCAGCCCAAAGCTGGTCTCTCCTGTGCAAGAGGTCAGCTATCTCAGGAGTAAACCAGGGACTGTCTCATCCTTTTATTCTGAACTGGTGAAAAGGAGCATGTTTGTTCACAAAATAAATGAAACTATTATGAAAATAGTTCCAAGCGGAGTTCACGTCATCAGTTAACAGAATATGATGCCAGTCAAAGTGAGACAGATCCCAGAGGAATGACTGTTCACAAAAATATCCTGATGCATGCTCAATAATCCAGGTAGGAAAATCCAAAAAAGTTCAATCTGGTCCTCTGGACATTCAAAAAAACAAAAAAACAAAACAAAGCAATAAAATGTAGAAACGTTTTGTCTCTCATCCAGAAGACTTCCTCAGTCTGAGGTGCTGTTTTCAGCTCAGTCTCTTAAATAGCACCTTCACAGAGTGGATCAACCAGTTTGCTGCTGACAACCAGAACCAGCTGATCACATGCTCAAGAAGGACCATCAGCCTAACAATGGATCATTAGCACCTGATGGCTGTTTACTGTTCACAGAGGGCTGAGTGATACTAGCAATCACAGCATTGTAAGAGGGGGACAGTTGAACCCGGAGGCTCCACCCCTGTTTAATGATGGACGATTTATTTTCACAAAGATGGCCTCCTCCACTCATCTCCAGGCCAGCAGTCAGTCTTTCAGGGATGAAGATCAATCAATCAATCAACCTTTATTTCTACAGGTAAATCCCATTGAGCCTCGAGGACTCATTTACAAGAGAGACCTGATTTCAACAAAGAAAGATGACAACAATGGACAACAGCGAAAACAATAAACAGTTATAAAAAGTCATACTGCAGGGTTTTTTTTTATTATTTTTTTTTTTTACAAATAGGATGGCTAAAAGGAAAAGGTAACAAAAAAAAAAAAAAACAGCTAGATTCTAAGACAAATGTAGAAAACTAAAAACAGGAACATGTCTGCATTGGACCCTGCCAGGAGTCCAACAGATTCTTAAAGCCACTTAGAGAGGTCAAAGGTCGAGAGCTTCAGATCTTTTTGTAAGATATTCCAGGAAACAGGAGCGGAGTAGGAGAAGGCCTTTTGCCTAGTTCAGTCCTCACTGAGGGAACACTGCAGGTAATGATGTCCTGAGAGCGCACGCTGTAGCTGCACTCACACAGAGACATGTAGGAGGAGATGTATGAAGGCAGCAGACCAGGAAGTGATTTAAAGATGAAAATGTACCAGTGGGAGAGTCTGTGTGAAGTTAATGGTGACCAGTTAACCAGTGAATACTGGGTGCAGTGGTGGGTACGATAATCACAGCCAGTTATGAATCTTAGTGCACCATGATAGACAGCATCCAACATCTGCAGGGTTCTTGTAGGAGCGTTCATGTAAATAATGTCACCGTAATCAATGGAGGGAAGGAAAGTCACAGATACAAGGTGTTTCCTAACATTCAGGGTTAGCCAGGATCTGTTTCTGACAAAGAAACCCAGTTTAACTTTCAGTTTCTTTACTGGGTTTTCCACGTGGAGCTTAAAAGAGAGATGTGAGTCGACCAAGATACCCAAATCAATCAACCTTTATTTATACAGGTAAATCCCATTTAATTTATAGGAATCAACAAACTCAAAAGAGACACCATTTGAGGATAAAATCGGAGGAAGAACTGCTGGGACCAACTTCCTGTTTGAAAAAAGCATCCCTTTGGTTTTGTTGGCATTTAGGACAAGTTTGAGGTGGAACAAATCAGTCTGGATGATGTTGAATGCAGATTTCAAAAGCTGGAAAGCCTTAGCAACAGTTTTAGCTCAACAATAAACAACTGTGTCATCAGCATAGAAATGTATGGATGCATCAGGGATGTTTTTACCTACATGCATTTACATGCATACATTTTACCTACAAGATGTTCACATCCTGGACAGAGAGGAACGATGGTTTGAGAGAGGAGTAAAGGAGGCCATCTTTGTGAAACGAAATCGTCCATCATTAAACAGGGGCGGAGCCTCTGGGTTCAACATTTTTCATTTGTTATTGTTTTTTTATCTATACATTGGCTCCTTGACATTAGATTCACAATAATGATTGTTACTTCCCTTTTTCAGAAACCCCCATTTTGAATGTCCAGAGGACCAGATTTAACTTTTTTGGATTTTTCTGCCTGGATTATTGAGCATGCCTCAGGATACTTTTTCAGAAACATTTTCAGAATAATAATAAAGCTTATTTGTGTATCTTGAAAACCTCTTATTCCTGTTTTTCCACAGACTATTAATTGAGGCGTTATTTCCATTAGGGTAGAAAGAACTCTTAGGTTTAGGTTTAGCTCTGAGATCAGTCTGTTCTCTGATTTAATAATCTTTAAATTCTTCAAATTCCACTCTGTCTACATGATGGCACTTCAGAAACTCAGAGAACGAGAACGTATTTCCTTTTTAAACAACACGACATGAGCTCTGCTTCGTGTTCATCCTCCTCTTGTTAAGTGTGCTGCATTTTAATGTCACAGGAAAAATGTAAATATTAAGACTGGCCATGATGTGCTGTGGGAGCAGGAGTCCAAACTGACCAGCCAGCAGCAGTTTACATATTTTACTTGTGAGAAAACTGAAGGAGACTCATGAATGTCTATCATCAGGTAGCATGCCAAAGTAGAGCATCAACACCAGAGAGTTTAAATAACTTCATTTAGGCATTGAGCCAAACTGGTTTTGGTAAATCTGGTTTTTCAAGACCAGTAGACTCCCTTCCTAAAATCACTTATTATCACTGGACCTTTTTGTGAGCCTGTCTTGGCTTGTCTTGTGTTGTTAGCAAAATATCTAATAAGTTAGACAGATTTACATGAAACTGTTAGAAATTAATCATTGGACGCACATCTACAACTATTTACCTTTTGGAGTCAACCTGAAACAAGATGGCTGCTACAGCAATGCAAATTTAGCAAACACAAAATAGTCATAGGTCAGTCAGCTTTACAGATTTGGAGCTAAATTTTGGTGAGACCGTAGCTGAGACTCATCCCCATCTTACATCCTGAGTGCTAACAGATAACAAAATCTGTTTAAAACATTTGTATTACTTATTGGAGTCAACTTTGTCAGTCTGTTAGCAAAATATCTCATAAGTCACTGAACAGATTTTCATGAAACGGTTGTTAAGTGATTGACTTTTGGAGTAAACCCAATTCAAAATGGCCACCACATCTACTTAAGCACAGCCTACACAAAAAGGCCTAAACTTCAGTCAGTTTTACTGATTTTGAGCTAAAATTTGGTGTAGTATTATCCGAGTCATTTCCAAAACATAATTTGTGCATAACATCTTAAATTCATACAAAACGTATTCTTATAGGTTTGAGCAAAAATGCCAACAGCTCTGTCATTCCTCAACACATGATAAGTAGTTTAAAGCCTTAATTTTCTGCTGCCTTACTTCTATTAGAATTTACAACATTGTTTAAATTGAATTCACTGAGTCACCCTTTCTCATGTTCCCAAAGTCCAAACTGTCTTCACTGAACAGAACCTGCTGACAGTTCTGTGATTAAAGCTGTTGTACTGATCCTCAGGATGAAACGAGGTGCTTGTAGCACAAGCTGGAGAGGAAGTAATATTTCCTAATGCTAGGACACTTGGGAGATGCACGAGGTCTCATTATCTCCTTAAACGCTCGAGGGTTTCCAATGTTCTTACCTTACACTCACTGCTGACCTATGACTCACCAGTCCCTCCATCCTCGTAGTAAACCTTGATTACATTACCTTGATCGTGAAGCATCATGTCAAAAGGTTGGAGGGTGAATCTTTGGCTGATCATGGGTTATTTTTCTTCCTCTTTTCATAAATGAGACATGCAGAGTTTATGTCTTTGGGAAAAATACTGCTCATTCTATATATTTCTTTTCCCAACTTGATTTACAAAAGGAAGCAGATCCACGTTTATTTAGACTCAGCAGACGGTGTGTGTCTGTGTGTTTGCGTGACAGAACACAGACTTATTCAGAGACTGACATCAGTTCATTCAGAGTCCGTGGAGTGACTTCTCAGACAAATGGGATGTTTCTGCAAAATAATACAATGTTCTGCTTCCACAATGAACGCTTTGACCCAAAAGGGACTCCAAACAAACAATGGCTTCAAAAAGATTATATTTTTCAAATCTCAATTTATTCAAAAAAAAGTCTAAAATATATCCTTGGATCTATAATTAAAACATAATTTTATTCTTTTTTTGGCTTTAGTTATTTTATTTACATAGAAACCATTCCTTTTAATGCAGTTAAACAATATTTTTTGAACTCGTTGGAGTTTGAAGGTTTTAATAAGCAAAATGAATACAAATAATAATAATATAGATAGAAAAAATGCCAACATAATTCTTGTTTGCCACCAAAAGAAGGACTTTTTGCCCATGTTAATTTGTGCGTAGTGTTGGTAAAGTATCCTGATGCATGCTCAATAATCCAGGTAGAAAAATCTAAAAAAGTTAAATCTGGTCCTCTGGACATTCAAAAAACAAAACAAAGCAAAACAACAAAAAAATGTAGAAACGTTTCGTCTCTCATCCGAGAGACTTCCTCAGTCTGAGGAGCTGTATTCAGCTCAGTCTCTTAAATAGCACCTTCTCAGAGTGGATCAACCAGGGGAAACTAAACAGCCACTGGCCAAAAGGATGGACCAGCACAGAAGATCAACATCATCAGGCCAGGACTCTGAGGTCTACACTCATCTCCAGGCCAGAGGTCACTCTTTCAGGGATGAAGATGTTCACATCCTGGACAGAGAGGAACGATGGTTTGAGAGAGGAGTAAAGGAGGCCATCTTTGTGAAAAGAAATCGTCCATCATTAAACAGGGGTGGAGCCTCCAGGTTCAACTGTCCCCCTCTTACAATGCTGTGATTGCTAGTATCACTCAGCCCTCTGTGAACAGTAAACAGCCATCAGGTGCTAATGATCCATTGTTAGGCTGATGGTCCTTCTTGAGCATGTGATCAGCTGGTTTTGGTTGTCAGCAGCAAACTGGTTGATCCACTCTGAGAAGGTGCTATTTAAGAGACTGAGCTGAATACAGCACCTCAGACTGAGGAAGTCCTCAGGATGAGAGATGAAACGTTTCTACATTTTTTTGTTGATTTGCTTTGTTTTGTTTTTTTGAATGTCCAGAGGACCAGATTTAACTTTTTTAGATGTTGGTAAAGTAATTTGACAATAAAAGGATGTTTATTTAAAATGTTATAAAATAATGAGTGGATATATATTTACAACTGATAACTTTTAGAGACGACCGGATTCAGCTAACAGACTTCAAGACAAAGTGAAACGATGAGAAGTGGCAGTAATTTTTCACTATATTCATGAAGATGTGAGATCCTCGGGACTTGGTGCTTGCTGCAACAGATGGTGTGATCCAGGACACGTTACTGTGAAGGAGCATCGCTGCAGCCTGGACACTGAGCTGTGATCTATGAGATATTTGTCCACATTATCATTTGCATGCATGTATATGAACCAACACAAATAAAAAAGTTCTGGAAAATGGATGGACAGATTAGCATTAATTATGAGGGTATGTGAAATAATAACTTTTGATATGTACCAATTATAAACAAATTAGGAGTACAGGATGTACCATATATGTATTATGTACAAATTCTCTTATTACCCTGTAAGTACCAGGTCTGTACCATAAGTACAAAGCAACAAGTTCCCTTATAAATACAATCCAATGTGGCCAAAAGGGTGGGGGTGGGGAAGATTTCAGAGATTTAATTTAGGGAAACAACGCCAATGGGGAGATTTATTTATTTATTTATTTATTTTACCCAACTAATTGAGGTCCATAAATGCACTTGAACACAGACTGTATTCTATACAAGTAATATTCTTTATTCCATGCAATACGCAAAACAAACTGAGCAGCAAAGACTGGACATAAATAAAAGCAGCAAGGACTCCAAAGAGCTTTCCAAACGTCAAATGAATAAAACAATTCAATTAATAGAACAACTGGCAACGTCCCATTCTCCACCCTCGGACATCAGGGTTCAAAGAGGCATGTACCGCCAGTCCAAGTCACTGCCTAGCAGCTGACGTAATATGGAAACAGCGTAACCATATACGGGCAAAACAAGACAGCAGGGTGTTCAAAGCGCTGCTGCTTTGAATACAGCACACAGGAAATCACGTGCCTAAAACAAACAAAAAAAAACCAATTGTGAATTCTGATTACAAAACACAAAAAAAAATCTAAAACAGGCAGCTTACCCAGAAATGAGAACGCAGCACTCGGGGAGAAGGAGTGGACCAGCAGAGAAGCCGACAACAAGGGGAGGCCATGCACCGCAACCCCAGCCGGCAACACCAGTGGAGCAATAACGCTGCCAACATGCCCGGCTGGTGTAGCACTCTAAAGACCAAATCAGATCCCAGCTATTAGATGTACAAAGTAGGACTTACGATAGCAGTAGAATGGATCAAGAATGCCTGCCACCCAAACAGCTGACGCGCTGCTGGAACAACAACACATACACAGTGGCGCTACCCTGGACATAAAAAAACCCCCAAAACAAAGCAAAAAAATGTAGAAACGTTTCGTCTTTCATCCGAAAGACTTCCTCAGTCTGAGGTGCTGTATTCAGCTCAGTCTCTTACATAGCACCTTCTCAGAGTGGATCAACCAGTTTGCTGCTGACAACCAAAACCAGCTGATCACATGATCAAGAAGGACCATCAGCCTAACAATGGATCATTAGCACCTGATGGCTGTTTACTGTTCACAGAGGGCTGAGTGATACTAGCAATCACAGCATTGTAAGAGGGGGACAGTTGAACCCGGAGGCCTCCACCCCTGTTTAATGATGGACGATTTCTTTTCACAAAGATGGCCTCCTTTACTCCTCTCTCAAACCATCGTTCCTCTCTATCCAGGATGTGAACATCTTCATCCCTGAAAGAGTGACCTCTGGCCTGGAGATGAGTGTTGACCTCAGAGTCCTGGCCTGATGATGTTGATCTTCTGTGCTGGGCCATCCTTTTGGCCAGTGGCTGTTTAGTTTCCCCGATGTAAGACTGATCACCCTCCTGACACTGAACAACATACACAACATTGCTCTGTTTGTGCCGGGGGACTGGATCTTTGGGATGAACCAGTCTTTAATGTATTTTGGGGTTTAAAAGCCACTGGGACGTTATGTTTAGAAAATAAACGTCTCAGTTTCTCTGATACTCCCTCAACATA